>NC_071611.1:36060182-36401015 GCF_024509145.1 Vidua macroura
TAATGGTTGGCATGCATTAAAACTACATGCTATATGATAGGCTGTTTCAAGAAAACTTGAATGTATGTCTCAGTGCTATACAGTTTTTCAATTGTCTTCTAAGGCAACCGTTCACAGTACTATGAGTCACACAAACTTCAAATTTGCAGGACAGACCTTATTAGTTGAAGAACAGTAACAAAATACACAATACTTCGTTAGCAGCAGCTGATCTGCAGCCTGTGGAGGGGCGTTCTGCCTGAGCAAAGATTGCAGGATCAGGCTCTTACTTAGGTACACGTTCACGGAGTGCAGTCTGGCGTCACTGAGCCTGGGGCTGAAGTGGGAACGATTGCTGGAGGGATTCCTGCGGGTTTTAGACCAAGCAGTGCTATGCAAAACCTACAGTAGATGGCGGCACAGCCACTGCCTGGTGTCACCTCTGCTCAAAGAGGTGGACAAGAAGGATCTGCATCCTCAACTGTGAAGCTAATTTAGTTCAAGCAAAGCCATTCCAAGCAAATATATTCTATTAATTTGTCTTCTGACCAACCCAAGTGGACTATTTCAAGAAAAAGGCACTATGTTGCAGAATAAAACTTTATGTCAGGGGAGCTAGCAAGAAATAATTAGCTACTTCCCACAAGATAACCTGTTCTGGGCTTTTCTTCTGAGTATTCAATTATCTTTTATACTAAGCTTTAGGAACTCTTGAAGTCCCTGATAGTCTTTGGTTTTGCTTTGGTTAGCATGGGATGAGCTTAACAACATAGTGAGTGAAAGCAAGAAAGTTTTGACCCTCATTCTTTAGCCCAAAAGATTGTAAACAGCCACTCAACTACTGTAAGTGCTGAACATTACTAATGAGGATTTTAATTGTGTGCATATATACATGACACATAAATAGGTATTTGTGTTATAGATTGGGTTATATGCAGAAAAAATAGTATTAAATGTGTTTTGATTAGGTATACTTCATTTGATATTCATTTTTTTCACCATACTCTGGTGCAGAAAAATAATCAAGTGCCATAGGTACCTTAACATCAGTTATGAAGCTCCAAGCAGATTAGAACAATTGATAAAATACACTCTTTTGCTACTGAACATTTTGTAAACTAACCTGTTTAGGGATTATTGAGTCCTTATCATATGTGTTTGTAAATTAATGTGAGAACTTTTCACTGTTCTTCTAAAGACTGATTAGTGTTTTGCTCATTTACTCTCCAAAAAGTTCTGTTTACTTTAAACAGGAAATAATAATGAGTGGAGCAATTTGAAAAAGTTAGTTCTTTACTGTGAAATGTATTTGTTCTTAAGGATATGATTTTTTGCTTTCAAGTTCTTTTTTCGTTGTTGTTCTTTGGGGTTTTTTGTTTGTTTTTTTTTTGTTTTTTGTCTGTAGAACTCAGTTATATAATTTATAAGCAGCAGTATAAAGCCGTAGGCACTTAGGATTTATGAATGTGGAAAGAATTGTACTATTTAATGTCTACATGACACTCTCCTGTTACCCTTACTGCATTCCTGCCTTGTGGACCCTCCATGCTGATACTGTAGCCCCTGTCATAAATCTTTTCAAAATACACAGTTGTAAGAAATCTTTTTGTCTTCATAAAATCTAACTTATAGCCACTTGGGAAAGAAAAAAAAAAATCCCAAGAGTTAGGAGCAGCTGGAAGCGTGGTTGTTCCTAAAACCCCAGAAGAAAAACAAGAGACATACAGGTTTATAGATGCCTTGTTTCTGTTTTAATGGGAGGGTTCACAGGTAGTGGCTCAGTCAAAACTTCCCTTGAAGATGGCATTAGCTGAGTGAGCAGTATAGAGTGTGCTTACACTTCTGAAACATCTTGGATGCATTCATTCATAGGATAAGACCCTCTGTTTTGAAATAAGGCATTTTGAGATGACTTTCAGATGTCTTTGAACTGTGTGGTGTGAATAGGGGCCATTTCACTTCAATAAGAGTCAGATCAGATCCTGCAATAGGGGAGCTTTCATTTATTGCAGAGCTTCTCATATTAAAAAAAAATAGAAAAACCTTTCTATGTGCAACTCTTGTTAAACTGTCTTAAGTCAAAAATCACAGGTACATGTATGAACATAGAGCAACAACTCATGTCATGTGGATTGCTGAGTTTTCCTATGAGAAAGTAATGTAATTGCACAAGAAAGATTCTAAATAGGAAAAAATATATATGTAAATAATGTTGTGTTTCTATTTCTAGGCTTAGTATTTGGGCTGATAGTGTCAACAAAGCAGAGAAATTACTTAGTCAGTTTGGGATTTCTTATATACTCCTTTCTTGACATTGATATGCCATGACAAAACATTGTTTTCTATTTGGTGGAGAACTTTTTGAATCAAGTTCTTATGGTCTCTTTTTCCCCAAAGTAGCACCAGGCTGAAATTTCAGCTTGCTTATTTAAACACTTGCTGCTACTGCTTGCAGTTGTATACATCACTGAACTACTTTATCCTAATATTCTGGGGTATATCATCTAATGACCTCTTTGTCACTTGGAACATCACAAATATTTTGTTTATCAGCATTGCCAACTAGTGTCAGCTTGATGAGGCTGCATGAAAAAGTAACCCTTGCTCACTTTGGGCTGCGTATACCAAACTACCAGATAAGAAATGGGGGGACTGGTTTAGTTAATCTTAGCACATGTTTGTTTCTTAGTTGGTAGGTGTATTAGTGCCACTAGTCTAACTGTGTGTACCTGTCAAACAAGTTTTCTTTCTTTTACTTTGACAAATTATTTTTATGTGATATTTTGCTATCTTGCATCCTTTCATTGCTCAGATGCTTTAACAGGGAAAAGTAGTTAATGGTGCATCCAACATTAGTTCTGTTAACCAGAGGGATCCTTCCCTAGCTCCCCTAATTGCTTCTGGTTCTTGTGCCAATTTGTTGTAAAACATCTCCGTTGGTTACAACATAGTAAAAAGGAGACAGGAAACAGTGTTTCATGAAGTTTTGAAAAGTCAGCCTGGGAAAGCTCTCTGTGTTTATGAAGAGAATTAAAATCTTCAAGGGCAGGAGTCAGGAAGAAGTGGCTAAATCTTTAATCACTGAAGGGATATTAAAGCTGAATTCATTAATTGGGCAGATTATTAAAATTGATTTTGGTGCTTCATGAGTACAGTGCAACAAATAGAAGTTGCAGGGGAAAGAAATGGTTACAAGTAAGCCAAGTCTCATACTAAATTGTGGCTTTAAAGGCACTGTTTTTAAATTAGGTCACCTGTGTTCTTTCTTTGAACATTCAGTTCTAATTGCAACAGTAAATCAAAGAATATGCTCAAAGTAGATTCCCATGTAAGGTGGACAACTGGACAGTACCTTTTTACTGCTACTAACACGTGCATCCAATTACTGGGTTGATATACTCACAATGTCAGCTGTAAAGCATTCCCCTATTTTATAGTTAGCCTAAAGAATTATTAGCCTTTCACATTTACCTCTAAATAATCTGTCAGAGTGTATATCTTCTACAGTTAAAGAGGAATTTTCACACACATCGAAGCTGACTTTCAAGAAAAAAGGAAATGTTGAAACTATACCAAATAGTTTTATTCCTTTTCTTTTCCCCTCTTCCATATTTTTGGTGTTGTCAAAGAGAGGAAAAGGTTATGGATAGTAGGAACATGAATGACTGTGAATGTTATATAAAAATAAAGAAGAAGATCAGATCTTTCATAAACCTTGATTTCGGAAAGCAATATAATGCCTGCTCCTTTAATGGTGGAAAACATATGTGAAGGACATAGTTGTTTTTTGCTGTTCTGACTCATCTTCCTATGTGGGGAGCAGAAGTGAAAATGAGGACGTTGTGGGGGCTGGGGGAATTGTCAGGAGTCTCTGCTCTTCTTTCTTCTGTCACTGATATTAGAGATTCAAACATTGCATAGAAATAAATGAAATGTAAGTTTTCTTTCAGGTTCTTGACACACAGCTGTGCAGCTGTAGTCAGCATGTGTGGGAGTTGGGGAGGGAATGCTGAAGCATTTTGGAATCATTCAGGATGTTATTTAATTGGAATTAAGGCACAGTGCTAAGCGGAGACTGAGTATAAATCAATGATATTGTGCCCACATTAGAGGAAGTGGGTGGGATTTGTGACAAGTACCAGATCAGTACTAGAAAGGATGACAAGAAAGAAATAGGGGCAGCATGTGTCATGAGTGGGAGAGAAGTGGGGAGAGGGGGAGCATGGCTTATGCCTTTTGGCAGCTGTGAACTGCCAGTGATGTTGAGTTGTCCTGTCTGATTTCACTGTAACATCTGTTTGCTCACAGACTGAAACTGTGAAGAAATTAAGGTACCTTTTGAATTTGTATAAAGTGTGTTTTTGGTCTTAGCATATGAACTTTCCACTCCCAATTTCATTGTGTCTTCTGTAGATATTAGATACTATTTGGTAGCTGCTCTAGGGTTTTCTTTTTCATTTTATCCTCTTCAAGAGGATTAATAACCTGCTTTATTCCTAATATCAAATTCAATATCAACTATGTGCAAGCAGAAGGGTAGGTGAAATTGGCCCTTGAAAGTAATAAACTATTTGAAAGAACTACAAGCTCTGCATTAACGAAATAAAAAAAAAATAGTTGAGGTTTTATTTGGTTGTTTTTCTTAAATTTTTTAGTATGCTAATACTACAAACTATATTTATTAAGAGAAGTATATACCTGAAGGTCATTGATTTTTGGAGCATGGAATAGTGCATTTTGGTTGCTAGTATGTTCCGTGTTATCAAATATGTCATATTTTGCAAGCTTATCATTAAGATTTGAAGCAGATACATAGTTACAAGTTTGTTGCTACAGTGAGCAAGGGAAAATGTGTGCTCTAGAATATAATAGGAGATGACTGCATTTAACGCAGTTAATATTTTATAAGACTTCTGTTTAGTATCTTCTTTTCACAATTTTATTACTACATTTTAGGAGGTGCTAAAGCTTCCGATGTTCTCTGAGGCGGTCTTTTAACTTCAACAATACAAAGTTTTTTCTCATTTATTTCCCAGATACTTATTTTTTCTCTATGTTTTTTCTTGAATGTAAACTCCAAAAGTGTAAACCATGTGATAAAGCCATAGAACTATATAATATCCCAAGTCAGAAGGGTCTCACAATGACTGTTGTGTCCAAATTCTGATGCTGGACAGGGCAATCTGGAAGTTGATCTGGAAGTACCTCTCTTATCCTCATGAATTATCTTAGTACCTGTGGCACATTTCCCTTGGAGACAAGCTAATGAAAACCTTCCCCTGAACTGTAACCTGGGCTCATGACTCTGCCCCTCTGCCCTGTCTCAGAGGAAGCAGAGTGGTGCATGTGGTTCACATTCTGATGACAGGACACCTTTCCCTTGTCAAAACACTAGTGCTAATAAACTGCAACACAGAAATTCTGTGCTCACTGAGAATCTGTAACTGTAAAACTAATGGTAACGTGAAAAGATGCTGAAGAAGAGTCTAGAGCTAACCATCACCCAAGGTGGGGTTACTTTCTATTAGTCTGCTTCTGTGTCTAGACCTGGTTAATCTGTCTCTTCAGATGCTGAAAATACAACCTCCCATACAAGATACATGTGTAGTTTTGGTGCTACTGTTTTAGTAGCTGGGTCAACAGTTCATACTTTGGCTGAAGAGCTGAATTAAGGCACCATATGTAAACTGGAGCAGAAAATGATTACAAACCTAGTTTCACTGGGCAGTCTGGCCTATAAACAATTGCAAGCTCTTTAAATTTTCACTTCATGTGGCTCTGACAGAAATTGCTTAGAAAGTAAGTAGAATGTAAGAAATGGGAGGAAATTGTTATTGTTTCAGCTTCCTAGAAGTGAAGATGCTGATGAAAGCACATGTGCAAGTCCAGTTCTTATGAACAGTGACATTTAATGTCATGTCTGATAGCTTTTATTCATAAAGCAGCATGACCTCTGCTTCTACACAGCCATGAGCACACATAAGCAATTACTCACTTCTTAGTCCAATGAGTTGTTTGCACCACTTAAGCAGATAATAGAAAATTCAGTAGGGCAAGTACTGGGAGGTACAAGTTATGCCCTTTCTGAGGCTTAAAGGTAGATTCAATTTAAGAAGTTTTGCTGTTTTTCTTGGATTTTGCTTTGTTTGCAACCCTACTCCTGGGCTAAGAATGATGGAAGGAGATGCTGAGATCATGCAGACTGGTGATTTCATCCACCCTGGGAATGATGATGTTTCCTATTGATGACATAGAGTGGGAAATACTGCTGGACAGGGAAAGGGTGACAAGGCTAAAAAGAAATCAGTGCTCCAGCTGCTATGAATAGACCATTTCAGTCACAGCTTTCTGTGTATGAATAACCTGAGGAGTGGCAATTGGAACCCAGCCTGTACCGGCCATGGAATTTAAACTATGTTGCAAATCTATGTTAGTTATTCCTTGGTACTTCCTTTTCTCATATGACATAAACCAATCAAGAACAACAACTGCTGATTGCTTAAAAGATGGAGATTGTTGTATATTAAGAAACTACAAGACTGAATGCACTGACATACTAAAAACATTTTAAGAATACTCCATGGAAGACAGAAAGATTACTGTCAGTAAATGCAGGGTATAAAATACCTTGTTCTAGGGCATTGGAAGAGAAAATACTTTTCATCTGAATGAAATACCTCACAGAGCAGCTATTCAGTTGAGTTTGTCTGGGAGAACAAAGGTCCAATACCAGCTTTCTTTATAGAAGAGCTTGCAGGGTATTTGAACTTTAAAAAGATACTTAATGACTATGGTGGATTTTTGTCTCAAAACAAGACTGAAGCAGATACAGACTGGAGTAATGATGTAGGATTGCAGGAATGATTGTCTTTCACCATGTGCTGTGAGAATAAAGAAGCTGAGGGAATCCTAATGGTTCTCATTGTGGTTGTCAAGTAGCATGGAGTAAGAATCTGCTTAAAGAGAGAGGGTAGACGACTGGAAAATTTGACACAAGGATGGTCTGCAGGAATTAAAATTTGAGTATAAGGAATTCCATAAAGTATTGGGAAATATTAGGTCTTAAATGTTGGTTATCCAACATATTTGTTGGATAAATATATTTGTACCTCAAAATTTCTGAGAATATTTGAGTTTAATTTTTCCTTGGCTTTTACTGCTTATAAAATGAAATTAGCAATGCTTCCTACACAAACAAGGGTGTTATGAAAGGCATTTATTTGTGAAACACATCAGTAACACTATGATGAGTGCCAGGAAAAAAAAACAAAACACCCAGAGGGTAATCATCCTCTTCACTGAAAGGTTTAGGAATAGTATGAGGAATAGTAAGGGCAGTTTTGTCTTGCTATAGAGCAGGGAGGAATAGGTTACTTCTTATTCTGTCAGACTAAGGTATATTTCAACAGGAGAACTCTTAAATTAAAAAAAAAAAATTACAATATAAACCCTCTTGAAAGCATTCTGTCAAGATTACCCACTGATTTCTTGCACAGCATAAAACAATAATTAATGTCAAAAATATCCCCTAACCAAATAGCATGAGTGGAGGCACATATTGGACCTGGTCCTGCTGCATGAACATTATAATAACAAGCAATGTTAAAATTTCTTTTGCTTAGAAGGTATGAACCTTAGGGTGTTTCAGCTCAAGGATCTCTATAATTGTCATGATTAAACAGTTTAAAAATAGTTGTTATTTAACTGTCTTCACTGTCAGGCCTATCAGTAAAAGAACTTTGAGCATGATATCCTCCTAATATTTATAGCATTAATGTATTATGTACTTATCAAAGTGCCTTAATTTTCCTGAAATGTTGTCAATCTATTTGGAGTTAACCTACTGGAATTATTTGGGTTTATTTTTTTTTCTACCATTTTTAAAATTATTGATACTTCCCCTTTAGTGTCACAGACATTATTCTTTTAGTTTAATTTATTACAATTACTCCTACATGTCACAACTTTGCTTTGAAATGACAACCATCCAAGTTAAAGTCTTTTCAACTTTATTGAAAACACTTATAATGAGGCTGACACTTGGCTCATGTGGAATTAATCTGGTCTCTTGGTCATTTCTTCAGTTTCTACTGCTGCAGTCAGCTCTCAAAAAGACATATCTGCAGCTGGGGAGTACATAAGATTAACTTCCGCCTCTCTGTGGCTTCTTGCCTCAGACCACACACCAAATAATTCCTCAAAGCATTATCCAGATTTGCTCAAAATTCACCATGCTTGCTTTATTCCTTTAGTTCTGCCACACATGCATTTGTGGACTCTGCTTACAGCTGATTCTCCTTATGAAACAGGAAACATTTTGCAAAGATGAGTAGAGACAAACATTCTTGTAAAATATCTATATTAATTTTTCTCTAGAAGTCTTCCTTTTTCTGGTTTTGTTAATTTTATACATGTACACAGTGGACCATAAAAGTCAGCAAGACATAACATTTTTGTTTCCAACTATACTAAGGACATGGTAAAGACTGATACAGCTTTTCAATATCAACTGAATTACAGTAACTGTTTCAACCAAAATGAATTTTTTTAAAAAAAGAAAACCACAATGTTTTTATTAATGAAGAACTTTAGTGTTGTCTGAACTATTAAGTTCAATAATGCAATAAAAAAATTGCCACTGGGGTAAGTGGAGTTAAGTCTCTTATCCAGGGACCTCCAAACCTTAATCACAGTTCAAATTTTTTTAAACAGGAGTCGCAGATGTGATATACATACATGTGCTCACACAGCAATGCAGACTCAAAAAGTATCTAATGATAAGAAAAAAACACCAGTAGAGAAAAACATTAATTCTTTCTATTACCTTGTACTTTATACAAGAAGTTATAGATGAGATTTCATTAAACCCATAATGGGGAAGGAAATGTAATTTTGGTGTTTGGCGTTTCTAGTACTCTTAATGTTGGGTTTTCAACTAAACATTTTTTCATGAAGGTTTCAGAATGTTTCTGCTTTCCAAAGAGCCAGTATGTATATGTAAGCTCTTCATTTATAGATGTGTTTTGTGTGCTCAGCTACAGAAGTTCTAGGTGCAAAATTCCCTTTTCAGATATACTGACAATGCAAGGGTAGATTGCAGGGCAGTACAGCTAATGTAGCACATAGGATGAAGTTTCCAAGGAATCTGTAGAGGCCTGACTGAAGAGCACAATTATATTTTGTCCCAGCTCAAGAAAGATATTTAGCTCTTGGAATGAGCCCAGAGGAGTGCCTCTAACCTGATCCCAGGCCCCAAACACCTCTTGAGAATAAGTAGAAATATGTGCCATTGTTGCAATATTTGAACACATGAATACCTTCAGAAGGACTGTAACATATTCTTTACCTAGAAAAGGATGACAAATGTTAGAGACTTCCAGACACCCAAGAGTAATTTCAGAGTTTAGTCAGTTAAAGAACTTATCTGTTCTTCAGCTCTCTTTTTCCACTGGTAATGAGTCCTAGTCAGCATGACCTTGTAGCAGAGTTTGTTGCTGTTTCCTTTTTTTTTTTTTTTTTTTGCATTCCTTATCCAAATGGTAGATTTGTTTTCTGATTCTGAAGGAGAGCTAATACTCACAAGTCATTTGTCACAAGCCACTAAAAGTGTCAAAGTCTTACAGCAGGTCCTTGGTGGCTTGTTAATCTCTCCTTTTTTACCCCCCTCCTTTTTTTAAAGGAAACAGACTAATTCACTTAAGCATAATGAGAGCCATGCTTGCTATCGCTGACTATGTCCTACCAGCCCAAGTAAAATCTGTCTAGTTTCTTCACATCCTTTTCTTGGCTCCAACAATTAAACACCAAGCTGAAAAGCACAGGCTTTTATGGCAGAGCTATTTCATATGTCAAATGAAAAATGGAGGCTGCCGTTTTCATAACAGAAAAATATACAAATGTGCTTTTCCTTTGTGCCCCCCTCCCTTCTAAATTATCATCAGCAACATGCAAAAGATAAACCTCTATGTTAAATAGGGAGACCAGATGTATGTTTAACCTCTCACCCTCATTTTTCTAACTGGCTTCCATTAGGAACAAAAAGTTAATATATTCTAAACAAAAATAACTGATATGGTGAGGTGAACTTTTCAACTGGGTAAGAGTTCTTTAGAAAGAGACAGTATTACAGAGTCCTCTGTTAGGCTAACAGACTGTTTTGCTGTAGTGATATGCAGAACAATAACTCTGTGGCTACTTTTGGTAAGTAGTAGCTGAAAGTTTGTTGAGTTGCAGCAAAACCAATTATAACAAGTACTTAAATTCTCATGCATTACAGAAAATCTAGTAATATGTTCAAGATCCACTGTCCAGTGTTAGAATTTTTCATCTATACAGTCATTCCCTAATCCAAACTTGAAATATGGCTGTGATATTTTCCTCTTCTTTGGAGACAAGGACTGAGGCAGAGCATTTAAAGATCAGGATTTCCACTCTTTTATCTTTACTCAAGCTTATTCCACTGTAAAGCCATAGACTGATGATTCTATTTTGTTCATTATTTTGTGTTCACAGTACAAGGATGATGTTCTCATTCTTAATAGATAGGGAAATAGAAGGATAAAGGGTAATACTGTTCAATTTTTATAGCAGAATATTTCTCCAACATAGATGTATACATATGACAGACTAGATGACAAATTTAAATTTAATTTATCTAATTAAAGATATAGAAAAGAGGAAAGGTCTACAAAAGTGATTAATGAGAGACAATAGACGATTCTGTCTAAAGTGGTTTTGGAAAGTGTTGTCTCTTGGTAAAAGTGCCCATCAGACAGTGAAGTAAAGTTGTCAATGTTTGATAATGAGATGTTCTTAATGAGCTGTGTGTAACCCATAAAGTATTCTTTGGAAGAGTTTGGAAGAACTGAGTTTGTTCTATCAGGAAAGATAATAAAACGTATTAACTTTAAAATGTTTAAATGTTAAAATGTTTAAAATGTATTCACTACAGATACCATCTGTAGAGAGTCTGTCTTTTTGAAATTACACGGTCTGAAAATGAGAAGATTTTGCATACAGACTCTAAATTCATAGTTTTAATTGCCTCCTTTTCATACTGCTAAACTTGTATGGATAAGTTAATGTTTAGGAGAGATTTAATAGAAGAAAAGATATTCACCCAGGAATCAAGGAGAATTGCTTACAGAAAGACAGGAGAAACAAATCTGAAAAGAAACTATTGCATTCAGGGAATCATTACCAGAAGTGAGTAGAGGAGAAGCCCTCTAGCAACTTGTTCTACTCCTCAGCTGGAGGTTACTAAATCTCACCAGCTCATGTTACGTTTCAAATCTTCCCACAAGCAAAATCACACATCTTAGCTTTACTGGTATAAATACAAGATTTCAGCCATTCTGAATTATGTTACCCAAAGCAAGAATACATTGGAGTGTTTGGAGAACAGCTAAGCTCCATCTGGAGAAATAGCATAAAGAATGGCTGGTATAGATTTTTTTTTTCCTTTAGGCATGATTCATAAAGGGGATGTGAGATGTTTTAAAAGGAAAAAAAAAAAGTTAAGGGAGTGTTAAAAATTGCGTGACATTTGAAATAAAATTACCAAAATCATTTACAATTTAAACAGAGAGGATCGTGTTTTGACCCAGTCCAGAATCTCAGAATTTCAATTACGTATTTCTAGTATATCTCTGAAGCTGGCATTGTAAAGTAGTCAATCTATTCCCATTCTGATTTAAATTTCTATCAAGAGTATCCTTTCAACACCTTAAAATACCACCTTAGAACCTAGTCCAGGAGTAAATACTAGTTGGTTTCATGAGCTGTGCCAGTCCTGGAAGAGGTTGCAGATGTCAGCTTTGCAGAAGACTGAAATAGCCAAAGGAAAAGGTCAGCTGTGGGATAAAAAGGAAAAGGAAATTAAAAAATAATTTATTGTGCTGCAAGATGCAATGAGGAGGCAGGAGCACTCTGAATTCCTACAATAAACTCCTCATGTTTTTGTTCCTTCCAACTACTGTAGAAACTCTCTCTTCTCATTATCTGCATAAATTTCAAAGGCAAAACCATATTGGAACCATTCTTACTGGATAGTTCCAGCAGTC
This sequence comes from Vidua macroura, assembly GCF_024509145.1. Classification (NCBI taxonomy): domain Eukaryota; kingdom Metazoa; phylum Chordata; class Aves; order Passeriformes; family Viduidae; genus Vidua; species Vidua macroura. Next base: position 36,072,224 of record NC_071611.1, read on the forward strand.
AGTTTCTGTGGAACAGCAGCCTATGCCTGGCAGCAATGATATCTTTACCACATTTCCAGAACATGTCATCCACAAAATGGGCATTCCCAGATGACCTCTCCTACTGACAAACATGTCCCTGTGGCAGCTTGGGAGCTGTGAGTAAGTGGGAAGTGGTTTGTGGCTCTTGGTCTGGAATTGGTCTGTAAAGCCATGTAATAGATAGCCAGTGAACTTACCATATGAAAAACCAGTGTTTGCTTATCTTTCCCTGACTTCTTGTAACATTAGCCTTTGGTGGATCACTTCAAAGTAGCCAGGCAGGCCTTGTGTCCCAGGATCAGGAAGGAAACAGCATTGCTCTGTGATTTATGATGACTGGGGAGCTCTGTTGCAGGAATAGCCTTGGCACAGGAATTTGTTATACTTAATAAGTGTGTGTCTGTTAATTAAAAATGTTTCAAATTACAGAAAAGGAGGACCAAAGAAAACCTGGAAATCTTCACAACAGCTCCTGTTATCTCCAGTGTTCATTATATAAGATTGTTCAGAAGTTTAACAAATTCAGTCAACTCCAGATAGGTTTGCTCACCATACTCTTTGGCGATAGGCTGTTCCACAGTAGAAGGGTTACAAATAATTCTAACTTTCAAACAAAGTACTGTCAACAGGACAAGAGGAAATGGCCTCAAGCTACATCAGGGGGAGTTCAGGTAGGATATCAGGAAGAATTTCTTCTCTGAAACGTTGGTTAAACATTGAAATAAGCTGCCCAAGGAGACAGTGGATTCACCATTCCTGAAAACGTTCAAGAAATGACTGGATGTAGCACTTAGTGCTACAGTTGAGTTGACAAGGTGCTCAGTCAAATGTTGGACTCAATGACCTTGGAGGTCTTTCCCAATCTTAATGATTCTATATTATGATAATCAGAGCTGTACTTTAGGTTATTTCAGCCAAATAGTATCTTTAACTGACCCAAAAATTTTATTTTGTACAGTTTACTACGTAATGCACACATAGGCGGCAGTTGTATTCTCTCCTTTTTCTTTTCTTCGGCTAAATTTGATATGCTAAATTCATTGCTAAACAAAGAACAGTGTGTTAAGACACAGCTCACTATATTGCCCCTGAGATTAACTCAGTGGGTCAGAGCATGGTGCTAATAACACTATGGGTCCCTGTATGGGTCATTGACTGAACAGACTTGATGATCCTTGTGGGTCCCTTCCAACTCAGAATATTCTGTTATTCTGTGATCTTCTGTTAGCTCTGAAGGCAAAGCAAGGTAGCTACATTCACATAGGTTAATTGTCTTGTTGGAGACTTTAATTACTATGTCACACCCTAAAAACATAGATTTCTTGTTTTCCAGTCCCAGGTTTAATACATTTTCTGGGGCAGTTTAATTTGAAGCATTTCTTGGTGATCTTCTGCTTGGATGTGTTTGGACATATTCTTTTCTTGTGAGGTAATGCTTTCATTTCCTGTCTTTCAAGAACTGCTTCTAGGTGCCTGGCCTTAAACTAGAACTGTGCACTATGTCCAAGACCTCAATGAAGAATACCAATATTACTGAAACTAGTAAGCTTTGAAACAGACCTTGTTTCTGCCACTTGGCAATAGCTGCTTTAGCATTAGCAAACAAAGTAGGGCCTAGGCTGGTTCACAGTGTATTTGACAGTGCAAAGTGTTGAAAAGGTTGAAGTACTCTGTCAAGAGTGATGGTTGGAATGCAGTGATGCAGACAAATGAGTGATGCAGACAAAAGTGTAATGTCAAAAATGTAAATCTCATTGATTTGCATGTAAGGCCACATTAAATTTGAAAGAATAATATTAGTTAATGGGTATTTTGGAGAAAGAACTTATTTTCATTACTTTCTTAGTTATGTTGAAATGCCAAAGGTTTTTCCAAATAGAGTGAATAAGAAATATTGAGAAAGATTTTCTTACAAAATCAAAGTACAAAATAATGTCAGTTTAGATGAAAAAATGACATTTTCTGGGAATTAGTTAGAAATATATCATGAAAACTGTCCAATTTAATTTTCTTTTTCACTATCATAAGTTTGACAAGATGTTTCTCTGGTTTTTTTAGAAGTATAAAAAACTGATTTTATCATAATATTTTGAAAATTTAACTGCAAATTTCTTTGAAGCCCATTACTTCTATGGGGAAATGAAATTAATTTAGTGATATTTTCAAATTAAATAATGTTTGGTTATAAAAGTTCCATGTTCAGCTTACTAATTCAAAAAAGGAAAAGAATTGAAGAGAAAAATAAATGCTCAAAAGACAGTTGTAGTATTCTTTGCCAAAATAATCAAGCTCTTTGCTGACATGATGCTAAAGGCAGAGAATGACTATGTTGTGTTTTGCACAGGCCTGTGTCCAAGTTCTTGGTCTAGGCAAGAAGTTTCACAGTTTATAAAATGTCTAAGTCAGTACGTGAGGTTCAAGGCACTGATGTTTGTATGGCTGAAGTAGGAGGCATTTCCAGCCAGTGCTTAGGTAGCTTCTGTCGCTGGGGCCTGTTGAGTTAGAAATCCTAGAGAACTGCAGCACATACCCATTATGTCTTAACACTCTGCACAGAATAGTTGATTTTCTTGCAGAAACCTCCCTGTGGGTTGTTCTCTCTCTGTCCCACATGTAGAAGGGAACAGGCAGAGCTCCACCTTTACTTCATTCCTCCTAATAAGTGAATAGATTTAGTATAAACATTAGGAAATATGCTTGTTTTCTCCTCCCCAAGAAAAGCATTGCTTTCCCTGACATTTTTTCAGGAGAAGCAAGACAACTGTCTTGTTCTAGATATAGAGCAAGCTGAGCAACCAGGATGAATTTCATGAATTTGTATCTTTTTTATGGTAAAAACACATCTGTGTTTATGAAAGCACTTTAGGAAACAGTGTGCTTTGTCGGGTTGTGTGTTTGCATATGACATAATACAGGTCTCTTGCTTGTGTGTTGATGAGGGGACAGAAGAAAATGTTGACAATTGTGATTTTTTCCATTTTCTCCATTATGACAAAAAGTTATATTTCCTGAAGCCTTTAGGTATAATTTCACCTGTTTCTGTCATTCTAAGACAGATATATCAGCCAAAGCTATTCTTAGTCCTCCCCTGATGCATCAGGATGTCACAGAAGAAGTGTGGACTGTTGCAGCTAATATATGGAGATAATAGGCACCATATGACTTACTTTTTTTCTTCCCTCTTTTTTTTACTTTTTTTCTTTTTTTTCTGCTTTCATTTTCTTGCACTGTTTGTATGTCTGGCTTTAATCAGTCACTTCTCTGTGAAATATTTCAATTGGGCCTGAACAAACTCTTTGTTCTTTTCTGATATGGACCTGTGGATTATAGGTGAAACTACATTAAGAGGCTGCAGAGGTTAATTACGCCTGAAAGTTTCCAGTACTTTCCACATCAGTTGACACTCTCAGCACACTACATAAACAATTTGGGAGAAGCTATCATTAGCAAAGCATGAGTGCTGCACTTGCCCAGCCCCTGCACTTGCATTTTGAAGCTTTCATACATGCTTGTGCATCTTGCATGACCCATTTATGAATAGAAATAAATTTATAAGTCAGCTGCATAGCCTCTGTGTGATATTTCCTTCATACATATAAGCAAAAAGATTCCTACCTGTCCTACAATCCTTTAACAGCCAAAGAGTCCTTTTTAAATCCTTCATTGTTATTTTAAAGTACTTAATCTTTCTTTTCTTTTAAATAAAACCTTGTAGTAAATTTGGTAGAACACCTGCATATATTGTACTTGTCAAGAACTTTTGAGTTTCTATAGGCATATTTTTCAAATTTAAGATTTTTTTTTCTCTTTTGAGCTGAATGCTAAGTTTTTGGGGAAAATATTAAAGCTGTTTAAACAGAAGTGTTGTCAAGAAAGCAGTGCAAACATCCTGATAAATCATTCCTCTCTTTTTAATGGAATCCATATAGGTGTTAGGTTAAAAACAGACAGCATAAGGTTTTCAAACAAATGCAGTCCTCAGGACAATCATGTCTCATTTAAGATTATTTCAGACCAAACTCCAGTAAAATCAGTTATCTCCTATGCAAAACAAAGAAATGAAAGGGCAAGGAGCTGCTTCCCTTTATCTCTTGTTATAATGTTTTCGTACATTCCAACACCATTTTCTTTACTGTTTTTGAAGAGAGAGGAGGCAGTTTTATGCTTTGGAGTGTGCAGGAACAAGTTGAGGAAGGGTTGGAAGGTCAGCCACTGAGCTCAAAGTGAGGCAATTCACTTCTGTCTCACCTCATTCCTGCTTCTTCAGAGCAGCAGCACAATAATCTTTTAAATCTGTTTGATATGGCTCGTATGCTTGAAGCAACTTGGACACTGCTTACATAGGAGCTGTCTTGAATTTGCCTATATGAGATCACAGAAAAAAAAAATCCTAGGACACTCAAGGAATTCTCCAGGTTGCTAGATTTAATTACTAGAATTTCTAAGGAATTCTTTTGTACCAAAAATAATTGGATCATCATTCTTTTAAGTGGATTAGATACAAAAATATAATGTAAAACACCCATTATGGTGAGGTATGATGTGAGACATTTTTAGCTGTCAAAATGTGCTTAGAAATGTGTAACAAATGCCAACATGATATTGTGAATTGTGAAAAGAAAAAGACGTGACTTCTGCTGTTTGCTATTGCCAGTAAATGTCTACTTTTGTTTGGACACTATTACTACAAAAGCCAAGATAAGATTGTGATTTGCCAATTGTTGCATTGTGCTGTCCAACTCTGGTTTTGAATTAAAATACACATATGCCAAAAATTATGTTTATATAATTTAGTATGTTGTGTAATGAAAGAGTGTTAGGTAGTCCAGTTAATGAAATTGTTACATTTTGGCAGAGTGTTGTTAAATTAGGTTTATATTTAATTTTTTTAGGACATTGTGGAAGGAAAGTTGAATTCTATTTCATATTAATTGAAACCAACTAAGCTGTTGATATAATAATGCCTGTAAATAGCAATTAACTGCATTGTGACAGTTTTTTCTTAGTTTTTTCTAAGAGGACAAATCAGAAAGTGTTTGCTTTGAAATAAAACAGTCTGAAGTGGACTTTTTATTCCACACAAGAGCGTATGTAGAAAACATCCCTTTTGGACATGTTAGATGTTGCTGGTCCCTCAACCACATACTGGAGGAAATGTCTTATAACTCATAATGTAAGCCAAAATAGGAGAATTAAATATTCAGTTCTAGAAGGTGGCCCATGGAATATTGCCCACTTTATTATCTTATGTCAGATGAGGTCTTGATTCTCAAAGCAAGTATGATACAATTTTAAGGCTCTCATTCTTTATCTCAAAGCTTTAAACTATTGCAGTCACTTGGATAATGTGACTGCAACAATTTTCTTGAGTTTGAATATCACTTGGATGAGGGAGTTTGCAGGATCAGCTTTGGTTTCTTTGTGAGCTGCCCAAGTACTTTCAGTTGAACAAAATCTGCACACCCCAACTTTTATGAGTTGTTTATTGTTTATTTTTCCATTATCAAGATGTTTCATAAGTATGTTTAAGAGTGTGGCAAACAGTCTCCGGTCGTCCCTTGTTTGATTTGACACACTTCATGGACACTAACACTTAATTAGTCATTGTCTGCTCCAAAGAATTTGAGTAGCTTGTTGATTTTATTTGTTTATTCCATTCCATTCCATTCCATTCCATTCCATTCCATTCCATTCCATTCCATTCCATTCCATCACCAAGTAGAGAAGTGAAAACACATCTGGAAACAGAAAATTATGTGAAATGTCCATGTTGAAAAATTTCTCATCATAGGTAACAGAAGTTTGACTGTTGCACCATTCTTAATTTCGTGTTCACTGTGCAGTGAGACATGACACTCTTGTAAAATACATATCAGAAAAAGCTAGGAAAAGATGAAATTGTAGTTAGGAATATAACAGAAAACTGAAAGTGAATTTAGACACTTTCTGAGGCAAAAAGAAAGTCAAAAATTGAAAATGTAATCTACTTAAGCTAGATTGAAATAAAATTGTCTGGAAATCAACTTTCAAAGGGTTTGTGCTGTCAGTCAAGACATATACTACTCTTTCTTCTGGGCATTTGTTTTCTAGTTTGGGTTTTACTGAATAAAAATGTTAAAAAGATTTCCATGCAGACAAAAATTCCAGCCCCGTTCCTTTTTGAATGACTTATATAAACACTTGCAACAACTCAGTCCCAGGATGTTCATTAAAGTCAATGTCTGCTAAGCCTCAAAATTTCTGGCTTTACTGTGAATATTTCCAGTTGTTGCAAACTAGGTAATTGGTTTTTCCCTTTTAACATAGTTTATTTTACTACAGCAATAAGTAAAGAGGCTAGTAAAGAAGTTTTGAAGTATCACTTTTTTGGTCAATCCAAGCCAAACCTTGACAGTTTATATTTGTATGAAACCTTTCCCTTCATATTTATTTTAAATTGAAAGAAATTTAAAATCTTTGATACTAGAAACTTTTGGGTGTCTACTGATAATGTCATGTCCAAATGACATGATATTATCAGTGTCAGTGTTAATTATCAGTGACATTGTCATTATCAGTGTTAATTTTTATAGCTTTATACCTTAAATTAAAATATCATCACTGCCATACAGATCATGAACATTTGCTTAGCAGAAGTATTCATAGAGATGACCAGATCTTACTGCCCAGCTGAAGGAGGGCATTAGGTGCCTTGTAGTGTTCAGTATACAGAAACCAAGAGAATTGAAAAGGGTAGAGGGGAGTGTAAGGTACTTTACACAAGGTGGTTTACTACAAAATAAGAGGTTTTTTTTATTTTTCTGGGTTGGGTGAGGGTTTTTTTTTGGTCGGTTTGATTTTCATTTCAGTTTAGTTTTGTTTAGATTTGGTTTTCTTTTTTGTGTAAGTCATTGGTGTTATCTAGATGCCTGGTTTTGTTCTTCTGGCTGCAGTTGTTTTGCCCAGATATACATATGCATGAACTTACATTGCAAGGAATTTGGAGGAAAGATTTACAGTAATTTACAGAAGTTAGCCACATGAAATAAAAGCAGGGCCATTTCTGTTAGAAACCTGTCTTCAGCAAGTATCTGCTGAACCACTGTTGAGTCTAATGAATAGCAATGGAGCCTGGTATTACGAAGTGCAGGGAATCATCAAAGGTAATAAAACTGAGATCAGACCAAAGCAGCATCTGGGAGTGAAGTTTTAAGTAGCAGACAGGAATGTGTACTAATTATTGCATTGTTAATATGTTGCATGTGTTGGTTGAATAGAGATGGTGTGAGTAAGGGCAGTCAGTAGCACAGCCAGTAGCCCTGGATTTTATCCATCACAGATTCTGTATTAAATCTCCAGCTGCTTTATAACTTTCCTAATGCAACATATTCCCATGCAAAACCTGTTTGTCCAACTGAGCACACCACTTCTTTCACATGTCACCAAATTTATGTAGCAGCCTAGGACCACTTGGCTTCCTGCTAAACCAGATTGAAAGCTTAGAAGAGACAGCTGGACAATGTTTCACTGCTACTAAAATATTTGCATTGTATGCAACAGACACTCAAATTCATCAAAGTGCTTTGATAGCTCTTTTCCTATATATATAGGAGGAACATTTAGTTGAGATGATACTGCAGCACTGAATTCAAATACAGCTTTCCAAAATGTCTTTTATCCTTAGAGAAGACTGTTCTTTCTCTATATAAATCACGAAATTTGGAAAAAGTATTGTTTTTCTCCTGGTATGAGGTGTGCCAAAAAAGTACAAAACAGGTACATTACACTAGTTGAAAAACCCTCTTTATCCTGAATTTTACTTATCTATTATTTGAAGTATCAAAACTGTGAAATTAAATTTAATATTCATCAACCTGTTGAAGAGAGTAATATATAGCAATTGTACTTCAAATTTTCAAAGCCAGAGCAGTGTAAGCTAATAAATGTTCTGGAAGCACAGGAAGCAATAAAAATCCTGTAGTGCTTTGAATATGATGAAGCAGGATAACATAATCAGCTTTCTCATGTCTTCATGAGAAATACTCTTGAATACTAGCTGAAGTAATAATGGTAAGTGTGGTCATCATTTACCACCATTTAGCCTTCCAAATCTCATACTTTATCATCTTTACTGTTTAAAATGCAGAAAATTCATCTGTTTATAGGTAATAGGAAATGGAGTTTGTTTATCATTTGTAAAATGTAGTATTGAATACTCCACTGACAGTCTACTCATGTAGTTGGTAATCAATGATGAAAACTTTTGGTTAGTGAAAAGTAGAGAGGCACTGAAGGAGCTCACATGACCATTCCTTTGACCTGGGAATGGAATTTCTTCTGTGATTTGATCAAGAGCATACATCAGAAAAATTAGTTTTTCTTGTGGCCCTAGTCACAGAGTCATCAGGAAAGAAGGCAGCAGGGCATAGGCCACCAGCTTGATTACGGTGGTCTGGATTTGTTCAGTGATATTCAGTCCCAAACAATCCAATGACCAGATCCTAAAATACGTAAAGAACTTGTATTTGAAAAGAAAAAGGGGAAGTGTGTTGCAGTTCTTCTGGGCTTTGTTCATCCCCCTGTATGCTATTTTTGCCAGTTGGTCAGGATTGCAATAAGGTGTTCCCTATTCAAGTCTGATAAAAAAGTCTGATCTTTAATTATTTTTTCCCCAGGTCTCTAGATTTTGAAGTCTACCTTTTTACTATGTATTTTGCTCTGTAATGTATTTTACTTTGGATGCAAATGCCCACCTATCTGATTTCAGTGCTAGCAGTAGCTTGGTCAACCTCCATGGTGCAGAATGGGAACATTTTTGAAATCTGGAAATGTTTCCTGGTCTAGAGAGATGGTTTCCCACCCAGCTCTAACTAGCAGTCACATATTTATCCATGGAATTCCCATATGGCTTTGTGGGTGGTAATGTGTAGAGGGCAGATTTCCCACCACAGCAGTTTCCCTCAATACAGATTTATTTCTTTTTTGCTCTGCAGAGTTTTCAGTCTTAATCACTGCTAAACTTAGGTCTGGTGTTTGTATTAACTGTAAGATGAAATAGTCTACATTGAACTGCAGCTTTGCATTCCTTTTCCCCAGCCCGAGCAGCTCTGGAGGGCCCTGCTAAAGTTGCTGCTTCTCGGCTGGACTGGGCTGCCGTGCGGCCCGGGCACTGTGGCATTCAGCGCACTGGCGTGGGGCTGGCCGCGCTCTGTGGCCGACGCTGGGATGAGGCAAAGAGGCGGAGGAGGCACACCCTGTCCTGAGGTTGGCTGGAGAGCTTTTATTGTCGCGTGGAGCTGTGATGGAGAACAGTGACTGCTCTCTTGTGCCGCGTGGACAAAATAGCGATGGGACTGAGGGTGCGTGGAGTTTTATAGGGGGCGGGCAGACACGGGCGGAAGCCCCCTCGCCCAATGGGGACAGACAACGTGCGGGTGACGTGGGCCACACAACCAACGGGAACGCGACAGGGGTGGATACAGGGCTCCAGGAGGAACAGTGACATGGGGATGGGCTAACTGACACAGAAGTTTCAGGAATGAACAGGGGGTGGTTACAGGAGTGACGTGGGGAATCTCCAGTGTCAGGCAGCCTGGAGAGAACCATCACGGGGGGAACGGGGGTAACCAATATTATAAAACCCCTAATCTGAATGCAACCCAGGATGCAACATTGAACATTACAGCTCTTTGGATACCCATTTGTTACTTTTGTCTTTAAAATTGGATAATTATTTTGAAAGTTTCCTCATCCTGATTAGAGGCAGAATAGAATGTACAAAATCCTGGCACCAAGACTTTAATTACAAGCTCCAGCCTGGAGACAAGTTGGTGACTCTAAGAGTTGAAAACCTCAGCCATACAGAAAGCGAAGAACCAACAAAAACAGAGTCCTCTGGCTGACTCCTGCAGATGAGAGAGCTGCACTGCTCTGTGTACATAGTGGGGGGCAGAGAGCAGCGTCAGCTTTTGGCCTCTTTTTCAGCTCTGAAGTCAGCACTCCTCAGAAATTCATGGCACAGAAATATTAGAGAAAAGGGGTCATCCTGAAATTGATAAATACCAGTTTGAAATTGTCTCACATTGTATACTGACTGGCCAGAGCCAGCCTGAGTGGGACATATTTTGCAGTGTTAACTTGTGAGATGAATCCAGGAATTTTAGATGTGTACCTGACTTTTGCTATTAATATGCTGCAAGGGGCTGAGAAGTTTTTTGGCTCCAATCCAGTACAAACAGATCTTAGCTCAGTTAGGTGATAATTTTCTGGCAAATGTTGCTCATTCTCTTATTTTGAGGAAATACTGTTTTTAAATCATGGTGGAAAAGCAAAAGAATAAGGAAGGCATGGTTCAGTTGAGACCTGGGATGCAAGAGGCCTTTTAATACACACTGTGACCTTTAACTGTGGCTTGATCCAAAGGCAGGTGCCCTAGGTGGAGATAGCAGGTGACCACCTCCTCTTCTCTTGCAGGGTGCATGGACCACTATTATTTCACTCCTACCACACTCATGGGGCCCAAGTAAATTATAAATGTCGCTTTGCTAAGTGTTTTTCTTCATTTCATGGGCTCATTGGAGGTTTCATACCCACAAGCCAAAATGTTTCTTAAACCAGTAGCTTTTGACAATATTGTATGATGATTTAATATAAAACCTCTTGGAGGTATTAGAGTCCATGCAGAAACCTCATAATGGTACACCAATGCTGATCATCTGGCTCAAGTCTGAGTTTTTGCTTTTAAGACTGCTTTCAAAGAATTCTTGTCCCCTAAATGCTTAAAATTGCATGATCATCATCATCATCTCACTGTGTTTTATTACTTCATAAGTGCTACTGCAAAGCAAAAATCTTGTTAAGTACCTCATCCATTCTTACCGGTTTCCAGCATTGTTCATCAGAGGGGGTTATACTTGCTTTCACCTCCCTTTTTTGAGTCACATACCTGTAGAAGCCCTGTTATTCTTTGCATCTCTTGCTGGGTTCGGTTCCAGTTTGTCCTTGGCTTTCCTCGCCCCATCCCTATGTAATCAAACCTTGTGTCCATATCCTCCCTGCATCACTTATCTTCACCTATCTATGCATTTGCTTCTTTCTCTAGTCTGACCACCAGTTCCCTACTCAGCCATGTCAATCTTCTGCCTTCCTTGCTTGATTCCTTGCCCCTGGGGTTGTTAATTCTTGTGCTCTATAGAAGGTCCTTTCACTTGAGACATGGCAGAAGAGAATAACCCTCCTCTGGCCACAACCACTTTTCAGGCAGTTGTAGGGAGAGATGAGGTCCCCTCAGAGCCTCCTCTTCTCCAAACTAAACTACCTCAGTTACATCAACTGTTCCTCCTCCTCCTCCCCAAATATACTGCCCTCTTTGGACATTCTGCAACACTTGAGTGCCCTTCGCTCTAATGAAGACCCCAAAATTTGACACAGGATTCAAGGTGAGGCCTCGCCAGTGCGCAATGCAAGGAGACAATCCCTGCCCTGGTCCTGCTGGCCACACCATTGCTGATCCAGGCCAGGATGTCATTGGCCTTCTTGACCAGCTGGGTTCACCCCCAAGTCCCTTTCTGCTGGGTAAATGGACTCAGCCACTCTTTCCCAAGCCTGTGGCACTGCCCAGGGCTGTTGTGACCAAAGTACAGGACTCAGCACCTCACCTTGTTGAGCCTCACAACACTGGCATTTGTCCATCAATGCAGCCTGTTCAGATCCTTCTGCAGAACCTTCCTGCCCTCCCACCTAATATCTATTCAACCACCTAGGCATGCAATTTCATTCCTCCTAAGAAAAATAACTTGTAAAAGAATCTGATTTTCTGCTTCTGCAATTTTGTATGGTTTGTAATTCAAAGACATGAGATATGTTCTCCTCTACAGTAGCATCACCCTGATTCAGTCTTCTCATTAAAATAAATACTGAATATTTTTGAAAGTATACTTAAAGGAGGTCAGGCTGCTTTTCATGGTTTTTATTTGTTCAGTGATTTGAGGCAATTTTCTTTGTATGAAGAAGCTGGATTCTGGGACCACAGGGGCTGGTTTCTGAGGTGGTGTAAAAGCATTAAGAAAGCACATTTTCAGTACGAGTGAAGTCATTCATCTGTGTCTTTAGAAACAGCAATGACAACAAAAGAAGGAAGAGGACATGTCATGAACTCTTATTAGACTGGGGATTTCAGGATTTTTTGTCATAATTGTGGGACCTTAACCTTACAAAATGAAGCATTTGCTTCTGCTTTAGGAACAAAAGGTTTCATTCCCTAGTTGTAAGTTTAGTAGGAGAAGATTGTAAGGAGTTGTAAGAGAAGATTGAGTAGAACAACTGCAACATGCTCTGGAGTAAGCTGAGCCCCAAACACATTTACCAAATTTGTTGAAATGCATAAAAGGAGGCTGGTTCTTAATGAATACTCAGAGAATTAGATTGAATGAAGGGAGCTGAGCACTGAAAAGCCATAAGAAGGGCCCTTGACCCTCTGCTTGCTTGAGTAACTTAGTGGCAGTATATTAAATATTGCAACGGACTGCAAGGGAAGCAGAAAGTTCAGCAGTTCATGCATTTTAGTGCCTTTTATTTAGAAAAAAAAAATCAGAATAAACTTTAAAAGAGAAAGCAATAAACATAATTCTAAGTGTTCCTTAAGAGAACTCTTTCTTAAGCCAAAGACAAACATTTTCTTTGTAATGTAAATCAAAGGTATCTTTCCCTGACACATTGATGCAATGTCTTATCTTTGATAGAGTAACAAAATATCCTCTTTTCATTTTCTTTCCTAAGTTGGCAGAAGTTAGTTTTTTGACACAGATGAAGTCAATATCATGTCCTCAGCAAATTTTATGCATCTGTTTGCTGTATTACACCACTGTAAGAAAGCAGCAGCTGGAATTGAAGGACCTGATAATGTTCTCTTTCAAACAAGCTGTAGTTTTGCTACTGACTTCATTGGGATTGAGGCCAGTTTACATTTCACTAGTGCAAACCACCGATTTCTGAAGAAGCATGGCACTTCTAAAGCAACAATTGAACTACCTTTCACAACCTTCAAGTCTTAAGACTGTCATGCAGATTTTATCTCATACAAAAAATAATAAATTGAGAAGATAGTGCTCTTGGTAGTCACTGACAGAGGCATTCCCAAGGGTGGTCTTTGTGCACAGCAGATCTCAGTAGAGAGGACTTCATCAGCAGCAAGGAAAACCTTCACTTTTTCATCTTACAGTGACGTTTTATTTTAAGCAGCTACTGCAATAATGTAGCAATGTGCAAATTGACAAATCTGAGACTGGTTCATGCATGCATTGGTTTCAGGCTTATTTATCTCTGTTGAAGTTGCTGACGCCATTTGGGTGAGTGTGTTTTTAAGTAGCCTCTAATATGGTGTCACAGAAATAAAAAAGAAAAACATTTTCTGGACATTAGTTCTTTGTGGATTACTAGCAATATTCAAAAAGTGACAGAAGTTCTGAGCATCCCCATTTGAAAGTCACTAAATCACTGAAATTCTAGAAATCAAATACTTCATTAGGCTATTACATACCACCAATGCATTTACACATCATCACAGTCACAAAGTCCAAACAACTTCATATTCAAGAAACTTTTTGCACTACCCATAGAACATAAATGGTGAAGTACCTCATAGTGATATAAAAGAGGATGTCCACTGATTCCAAGGGAGCAGCATTGTTATCGAGTGGATGAGGGCTTGATGCCTTTGTTTTACAGAGTTGCTTCAGTTTTTGCTTTGCTTTGTGAGCGGGACGTTTTGCTGTTTTGTTTTTGGTATTCAAATATTTCCCTTTTAGAGGTCAAATAGGAAATGTCCCCTCATATATGTTTGCTAAGAGTAGTTCATAGAGTGATTATACATTTTTTTATTTGAAGAAAAATATGTCCTTCACTGTAGATTGATTAAAAACAACTGTTGGTTGTATTTGGCACAGACATAGTTGATCATCAATGTACATTAATACATAATTTTGCTATGTTTTATCTTACCAACATTTGTTGTGTTGTGTGTATATTTTCAGATTGTGATAAAGTAATATATATCTAATAGAGAGCTGAGTTTGAGTTGCAAGGAAATGGACTTCATTGAGATATGTGCCACTAAAGGATCCAGACTGAAATTCATGGAAACTTTTCTACTGGCTCCAATGAACTTTAAATCTGATTCCTAATGAATTTCTAATTAAAGTTGCCTTATTTTCTTAGATTACTCAGAAATACTGCCCTGTAGTTTTGGTTCCCAATTGGACAAAAACAACATATAGCTTAAACACTTGAGTTCCAATTCTCCTGTGTAAAACAATATTTTATGTGAGAGAAGTTTGTTCCTACACTGATAATGTGATATTAAAAAGCAGGTACTTCTTCGTGAGGTGAGGAGATGGAAAAATATTTCATACAGCTGACTTCTATTTTGTTTGATATTAGAGACTTTTGTCTGCAAGAGCTACTCATTACCTTAACTTTTAAATGGGATCTTTAAAATTCTGTTTATATGCAACTCCAGAAAAATCAACTTCTAGCATGGCTGTCTTGGCAGAATACCTGTTTTGAGTACAGCTTCTTAGAGTACCCCCGATGTGTAAATGTGTATCCTCTTAAAATTATCAAATTACATCCCTCCTCTCCACTCATCAGTCTCATAAAATGCTTCTTATATAATACAACTGCTTTATATGTCTGAGACTTTGTAATGTCTCACAACCAATTTAATTTGCATTGTTGCCCAAGTTACTAGTGAAAAGACAGAATATGTGTCAATTTTCCTGAAGTCCAGCCAGATAGATCACATCCCATTTATCTTCCTTCTCCCAAAAAAACCCCCAACCAAACAGTCACCAAAGAAAGTTATCAGATTACTTTGACATTATACTCTTTTGGAAAAAGCATGTTAATTTTTTATGGCATTTTCATTTATTTCCATGCATTTTAAGTGAATGTAGAAGAAGAAAATAACTTTATACTATGATTTTTATATTATGTCAGAATTACTAAGGTAGTTTTCTTTCTCCTGAATCAGAAGTAAATCCCAATATTTCTAGGGTGGTTTTTTCCTTGATAATATCCAGTGGTAAAGCATTCCATTTATTTTTTTATTCCACTCTGTAAAGAATTTGTAATGCACAGGTGTGGCCAGCTACCACAGGACAGAAGTCTCAGGATGCCATGTTTTTACTAAAACCTGCCTCTAAGGCTCTGTATCCTTGGAGCACCTCACCAAGTGATGTTTTTCTGAAAAAAAAAAGGAGGGAAAAAAAGTATGTCCCACACAAGCGCATGGGCACTGTAAAGGGTCACAGTCTGTCCAAGTTTATCAGTAGATGGAAGTCAAATTACAACCTTGCTGTCTTCATGCAGTCCAAAGGGTGATTGTAAATGCATGAGTAGAAGATTAATATATGAACAGAAAAAAAAAAAAGAGATAAAATGATTCCTCTTATCTTGTAATTATGCGTCATCTGAACTTAATATACACAAGGATTTCTGCAATTCCTCCAGATGTCAGAGACCAAAATCTTTGAGGACAGCCATTTGTCCAGCAGGACCCTTTGAGATAAAACTGTGTTCAGATTGAGATGCTGGCAAGGAAGAGTTCAAAGTTATGTCAAAATTGCTATCTAAGGTCATTTTTCAGGAGGATCCATGCTTGTCTCCAAGGCAAAGCAAGAAATTTGATGCTTTGTCATCTATCCCAAGCATACAATAATTTTTATGGTTCATTATAACTTGGAAACGTAGAATGGCTTCACACAAGAAGTAACTTAAATCTGCTTTGCCGCCATTAATTCTTTATTCTAATATGATTTAAAGCATCCAACAAGAAAGTGTAATTTAAAAATTATAATTATGCTTTTGTTGGTTTTATAATTTTGTTGATTCTCAGTGTTTGGTACTGTTTAACACTCTTTTTATGAATCACAAAGTATCTGCAGATTTTTATAAGCATAGTTATATGACTTCATGAACAGCTACTCAGAGTCATCATTTTTCATTTCTAGGTTTGCTAGAAAATGGTGGATGATAAGTTAGTTATTTGCAAGATAATGATTTACATATGGCTTTTGTCAAGCGACATTTGGAAAGAAATCAGCATGTAGCTAAAAAATTCAAACCCAATAATTTAACATTGTTTTGTTGGTTAAATTACATTAAATGACATTGTGTTGGAGGCATAAGAAGTGCATTCTGTTGGAAGCATCAAAATTTATCAGAATTGCTTTTCAATTAACTTTAACTAATTTATTAAGCAAAAAAAGAGTAAACTAGCTGATTCTGGTTATCGTTCCTATTTTTTTTTTCTTAAGTAGCAGAACTCATCTTCTGACACCTTATTTCTTATTGTTAGCCATTGATTTCTTTCCTGTAACAAATTCCAATATTTTTCAAAATCCAAATCACTTCCTAATTTTGAATGGATTACTTAGTGACACAAATAAGTTGAATAAATCATGATGAAGTTATTTTCTCTGCTAAAACTCTGATGCAAGGTTTCATGTACTTCCTTTATTATTTAAGTATTTGACACCTAACTTTATTAGCAAGTGCACTACTCCATTTAATGTCGTAATTTTAGTTTCAGTCTTAATATGTTGTCAAACAACTAAACTTATTAAAGAATAGAATCATTTGAGCAACTTCTATGAATTACTTAAGCAACTTCGGTGATTGAAAAGCTCCACACAGCTAGTCAATCACTCCCTCCTCCAGTGAGACTGGGGAGAGAATCAGAAGGGTAAAACCAACTAACTAATGCCCAGCCAGTCCCTGAGCAATGTCAGCCCTGGCCAAACACCCTCCCCAATGTAATTTTATTGTTGCAGTGCATGACACTGTATGGAGTGGAATACCCCTGTCCCTGTTGGAGTCTGCTGTCTCAGCTGTGTCCCCTTCAAATTTCCTATGCTCCCTTGTTTTCTCACTGGCAGTGCAGTGTGAGGGCCAGAAAAGGCCTTGGCTTTGTAAGCCCTGGTCAGCAGTAACTAAAACATCTCTGTGTCATCAGCACTGTTTTCACTGCTTACCCAAAACACAGCACCATATGAGCTACTATGAAGAAATTTTACTCTATGTCAGCCAAAAAAACAGTACAAAAAAGGCCAGTGTTGCATTTAGACTTGTACATCCTACTACAGTCACAGTATCTCTTGATGGACCTATGAGCCAAATGCTCAATCACTAGATATCCAGGATGCAAAATATTCTAAACAGATAGAGGGATGCAGGGTTGAAATGAATACCACTGTGAGTTTAGTGGAGCAGACTTATCAATGAATGAACTTTTTAGATTTAGACCGGTCTTGAAAGTCATTGTGCATTTATCTTACATGCCCACCCTAGCAGCATAAAAAAATATTCCTGCAATAAACAAGGCAAAATAATGTTGCCTTGGAAATTGTACAAATTGTGGTTTTGTGTACTATCTTATGTAATAATTCTGCAATATTCACTAAACTTTTAATCATTCATTATGTTCTCAGGGCCCTCAGGCTTTTTTCAAGTGGATTTTTTCCAGGGTTGACAGAACTTCCAGGCAAGTGAAAATATCTTATGTGGAAAAGTCAGAGAACAAAGAGATTTGAATATAGCTGACACATCTCTACTAAAACTGCTATCACCACTGTATTTGTCAGCTGTGTTGACAGCTCACAGGAAGAAAATCAATAAATCCAGCCATTTTGTGCACCTATTGTCAGATACTGCACTTCATAATTACATGTAACAATTCCCTTATAGCAAAGTCAAGGTTTTTTTACTAACTAAGTGTCCCTTGTCCAGACATATTTTTTGATGGTGCTTTGGTGATGTAATTACAGTTAGTCTGTGAGCATCCTGTGTGAATACATTTCAGCCCTGTGCTGTAGTGCACACAGGAATACAGTCCATCACTTTCAGATTTCATAATGTATTTGCTTTTATGTCACTTAATGATGTTTCTGCTTATTTATAATATACAGAAAAATCATGCATTGGGACACCTGGCAGACAATTTCTGTG
Source organism: Vidua macroura (assembly GCF_024509145.1). Classification (NCBI taxonomy): domain Eukaryota; kingdom Metazoa; phylum Chordata; class Aves; order Passeriformes; family Viduidae; genus Vidua; species Vidua macroura. The sequence goes on from NC_071611.1 coordinate 36,090,227, forward strand.
GTATGGTAAAAGATGCAAACACCTACATTAATGAACTTAATATTCATAAACATTAACAGTAGCGGAAATTATTATCTTAGGGATATGTCTGTGTAATCACATGTATTATCTGATGTCACCAAAACAAAGTCATGGTCTTCATAGATGCTTGGTAAAAGTTAGCTAAACACAGCTAAGTTAAAAGATGCCCATAATTAGTGAAAAGCTTGGAATACTTTCTGAAATATATCATTCTCTCATTCTAGTTATTGGTTTTGTTTGTCCTGCTTCCAGATGGGAAACAGCTTAGACAAGATCTATCCCTTAGACAACACTGACATCTGTCTTGTGGGTAGAAATATGAGAAGGGAAGATAAATGATGCTTCATGCCTGTGCTGAAATATATCAAATTTTAAGGGAAACAAATTCACCCTGTGCCCTAGGATTACATGTAATTGCAGTGTGTCACTATCATTTTTTCTACATGTAGAGTCCCTTAACTGTTCTTTTTCTACACATTACTTGTATCAAAAATATTAATTACTAGTTCATTTTATACAAGTTCAATCCAATTTGAGAGTATGAACAATTTGACAGCTATGTAGCAGTTTGGCTTCTAATGAGAAATATACCAGGGAATTTGCATCCAGGGAAATGTACTTCAGAGCTAAGAAGTATATTTAAATTAAATGTGAAATGCTCAATATGTGTGTAAATATATGTGTGTATATATATATGTCTTCATAAACAGTACATCAGCAGCTAGCATTCATATTGTTGGATCTATATTTTAACATCAGCAACATAATAAAGTACGTCTATGTACAATGTTTAGTATGTTTAGTACATATGCAAAAATACACATATGAAAAGAATCCCTTTTCCTGCATGCAGTTTAATGCTGTGATGAGTGAATTTAGACACTTGCAGGTGCATAGCTGAAGAAGATATTCTCTCTGTCAGTTCAGTTTTATTACTGAACTTAATTTTTTTTCTGGTAATTTTTTTTTCTGGTAAAAATTCTTTTAAGTAAAGAGAAATATAAATTTTTTTAATGGCAACTTAGCCTTTGCAGCCAGTCTAAAATGCTACCATTTAAGACACAATAAGATAGGAAGTGGAAGCATCATTGCTCAACTGAACCAATGGCCCAGAAGCACAGAGAATCAGAATTACTTAGAAAGTGTGAACCTTAGTCCAGGGAAGAGACAATTAGTGCACTACAGTATTACAAAGCTTTTAAAATTAGCTTTAAACAAGCTAGCCTGAGAATTCACAGCAATCAAGCCACTGGGCTGAATCCTTCTGCAGAACTAACACAGTGGCATGGTGAGCACAGTGAGAAATAATTGAATGGTCAGGGTTGGAAGGGACCTTAAAGATCATCCAGTTCCAATGCCCCATGGTGCTAATCCCTTCATGCTAAACAGTAAAACTACAAAATAGGAAACTGTTCCTCTGAAAAAAATGTGCTGCATATATACAAAATATACATAAATTAATGTAGTAAATACATTTAACAAAGCATGCACATATTTGTAAAACATATAAAACCAAACACATTATTTGCTTTTTGGGGGGAAGGGTTATTTATCAGATACAGTGTAATGCTCCTAAATTACATTCAAGTTGAAATATTTAGATTAAGTAGTGCAAGCTCCTAGCCTGCATGGGAGTTTGTCACACAAGAGGTTTGCTCTCTCAGATACTGAGATGTCTTAACAAGCAGAAAAAGTATCTTTTCTTTTAAAATATTCTCTTTACTGCCTCAAATGTTGCAAAATCTTTGTAGTTCTAGTTGTTCTGGTAAGTGATGTTATCCAAGTTTCTCTAATCACAACCACTGATGAATTCTGAGGGTTTCAGAAGATCTGTATTCAGTTAACACTGTGGTATTTTAATTTCTCTCTTAAGGCAAACTCCTGCCTCAAATTTTTGTATATGTTTCTACCCTTTCTAGAGTGCTACCTATATTTAGTAGTTCCCTCATATATGTGCTTTGTGCACCACTTTAATGAGGGCAATAATATTCAAATTTGGTTACAGATAAAATAGATATTTTTATCTTGAAAAAAAATTTTACATACTTAGGATTTTCAGCTTTCTTCTTCCTGTAGTTTTTATTACATTTGTTTTCTACAACTGGATTTTTCACAATGAATCCTATTGCCAGTGTACAGCCTGTATATTCCTGGTGTCCCCAAGCATCTATAGTTTTTTTCCACCACAGTGAGGAAGATAAATTAACACAAATTAATAGAACAACTGTTTAATAAACTTATCTCATATATTATGGCATTTCTTATAACTGCTAAACTGTATGTGACAGTTCAAAGCTGCTAGAAAGCTTTTATTACAATTCAGCTTTTTTGTTATATGTTTTCTTTGAACTTGCACTGCAATGGGGAAGATGAGGGAAAGGCTCTACTGATATTTGAAACACATCAAAGGCTTAAGAAACTAAACATGCAAGACAGATGCTTTTGTTAATGCTTGCTGTATCTCGTTTCACAATCTTTAGCAGCACATACAGCTTCATGATTTCACACGATCACCATTTTCCTGCTTATTTATGTGAAAATTTGATAAGAGTAAAAACCACTTCTTTCAGTATAAAATTCAGATTTTTTAAGAACTATAGTTTAAACTTACAACATTGGAAAAAAAGAAAAAAAACATTTTATCTACATAAGTAGATAAAAAAATTGCTAGTATAAACCAAATCTTAATCAGTTCTTTATCGTATGGAAAGATAAATAGCATCTAGTCTGACAGTTCATGTATTGCAACCTATTGCATTTAACACTATAAAAGAGAACAGTAATTTCCACATTTAGCATCTGTGATATGTGGCTAATCATAAATTCAGATAAGCATTCATCTTGGATTAGACATCAATATTTAGAAAAACTTCATTTTTTGTTTGCTAGGTGGTACCAAATTCCAATCCAAATTTTTCACTTAAGTGATTTTTCTCTTAATGAATTACCCTGACTTCAGCTTCTACAATTTGATCTCTGTGGAGCCTCTAAGTATTTTACATTAGGAGTCATCTTTTTTTTTCTTTTCTTTTTTTTTTTTTTAATTAGCCAAAACCTCAGCACAGAAATAATCCTTGAAGTGAGCAGAGTTAACAGCTATGATTGTTAGAGCAAATCCTGCCTAACATAGACCCAACTCTAGACTCCAGTTCTGTAGTTTGAATTGGAAACTGTAGAGGAAAGGGAATTTGAGACTCTCCATTCCTGCATGTGGAAGGGTGCCCCAAGTATGCTTCCCCTTGAACTCCTATATTGTTAGCTTCTGATTGCTGATATCTTTTCTTGAAATATAGTGGCAGTTATGGTCAGGATATTCTAATAAATTGACTAATTAATATGAAACAAATTGGCTAATGAATGTTGTCCTCTACTGCAACAGTTCTAAGGATGTGCATAGGTCCTGTTTACAATTATAAGTTCAAGTTGTAGAGAGGCCTCTTACAGCAGAAAGAGCTGGATACTATCCTCACTTCTGCTTTGTAACCACAAATTTGTTACAGTACTTCACACATACTTCTTTCCATTTGTAGACTTCATTGAAAATACTCATCTGTAAATATTCCCAGCTTTCCTCCTTGCTCAGAATACGATATACCACTGGGATTTCCTTATCTTGTTTAAATTGAAAATGGGCATGAACGAAAACTGTCAGTTTTGGTTTATTCCATTATAGTTAAAGTAGCAGCCTTTAATCATTACCAGCAATATTAGTGCCACAACAGTGTTTACATCTCAAATATGCTTCTAATTTTCCCAGTCAAAGGCAAATTGTTGGTGATATCTTAATGTTTTTTTAGGTAGCTAATGCCAAAATGCAAGGTTATGATCTTGATCTGAATATTTCCCAGATGTGTGGTAAGGTGAAAGGTGGAACAGCTAACAGAACTTGACTTCCTATCTGTGTTAGTCTAAGTTAAGTGAATTCTAAGTCAGGCATAATTAGAGAATGAGACCCCTAGAAACCTTCACCTTCACAACTCTTTGAGATGAAAGCTTAGTGCTTGGGTGAGTGTAACATAATCCACATGTTGGAAGAGAAATCAGAATCAGCTGTCACTGTCTTCTGCATATGTTTTAAAGTGCCCCATTAGCCACCTTCTTGTCAAAAGTCAGTGATCTTCTCTGAGCTTAATGCTTCTAATTCATTTACAGTGGAATCAGGACCAGATTCTAAATCTGATGCCAGTTTCAACACAGTGCCGTCTGCTGAGGTTTCAGTTTGCATATGACAGATCCAGTTTGGAAAGGTGTAGTTGATAGAGATGGATTCCAATGATCCTCAGTCACATGAGTCACTTAACTCTTTTTCAAGACAGCCACATCAGACATAGCATACATAATAAAAAACAATGGAACAACATATGAAAATTTTGGATTTGGCCCCTGAGGTTTTGACCAGCAGACCCTCAAAGACTTTTTCAACCTGGAGCATTGTCTGAATTGAAAAGGCATTTAGAAATCTCTGCTATGTACAAGAACACTGAAATTGTTAAGCTGGGAATCAGACACTGATATTCAAATCATTTGAGATAAATTTGGTTTTTCAATTATTGTAGTGTCACCAGGTAAAACACTGACATAGGTCTCGGATAGCAGAGTCCTCTTTCAAGTTTTGCTATTATTCTGCAAGGTCACTGCAGCAAATCAATCAGCCCTCTGAATCAACTGTTTGCTGGCTTCCCAAGCTGATCTTACTGGCTCTGATTGCTAATGATCCTGCAATGAGGGTCACACGCTTTCCATGTGTGGTAATATGTATGTTAATATGTAAAAAATAAGTGGAATGGCATTCAGGGGCATGTCTTTTAACACTTACAGAGATAATGGCCTGTTTTTAATGTACATGATAAAAATCTTTTTATGAGAGTAGAGTGGGAAGACATTTTAGAGAGGTCCCATAACAAATCCATCACTGATTTGCCTTAGCCACTTGTTACTGAGATATAAGCCAGGTTTCTTGAAGACAAGTATTAATTGGCTTCTCCTAATAACTTTCACTTATGTTGGAAATTTTCATTCACTTTTGTTAATGAATAACTCACAGTTTTCATGTAAATGAGGATGTAGCTCCAATGAGAAACTAGGCAAGAGATCTGAGAAGTTACAAGTTTTTAGTTCTGCACTAAGAAAAATGGTAGATTTTAATCCACCACAGGCAAATATACATTTGCAAGAATGTATATTGTATAGTTTTCCAAGCCATGTATGTTTTGTTAGAAATAGCACAGAAATCAGAAATCAGCTGAAGTATCTGCTAATAAGTACTGCTAATTGTATTGCAGTATAATTTGTGATAGTACTGATTGTTGGTTATATGTGTTACACCTTTAAGAAGAGAGAAGGCTTCTCTGAAGTCTCTCTAAAACAGAGCATACTTCCCGTTAAAATCTTTCCATTTCTGAGTATTGGGCTTAAAATGTTTTTGAGCAAACAATGGTGAAATAGCTGAGAATAGTGACAGCCTGTTGTTCACTTACCGATTTGTCTGACATGTCCTGTTGAAATGGAATTTGAGGAGAAGGGTAAATCTGGCATAAACTTACATCACCCTTTGGAAATTCACCATCTTCTTGATCTTCACCATCTTCTTGTGTAGCTTGCCTTCCTTTGGGAACGTGGCCACACTTCTCCCTTTTATGTGCCCCATTAGCACTGGAATTGTTGCTTTTGACATCAGAGATTGATATTTAAAGTCATCAGAACAATTAGAAGGGATTTCTGAGGTCATTGGGCACTGGATCTTGTCAGCTGATATCTTAGCACTGACACTGGAAGCTTTGAGATACTTAAGGCAGCATTCTAGATCTCTTTACACCAGAACTGTTCCATTTTGATACCAGGGAGCTGGAAATGTGGTTTGCCAACAAGGATTTCATCATGTCTGTCCTGTTAAAGATTTTACAGAGCCTTTGCTGTTGCTCACTACGCAAGTGAAATATATGAGATCTGGAAATTAAAAATCACCACAAATAGTTTCAAATTATGTTACTCTATTGTTGTAACAAAGAAAATATTTGGAATTTAATTTTTACCCTGATACAAAAATTTCTTCCATCTTTCCCTCCAGATTTTTATCTTCTGCTCTCTCTGAAGGCTCTTGTGTTTTCATAGGCAGCTGAGAATGTAACTGGTGGGACTGAGTGGGGTCAGGCAGTTCAACTGCTCTGTAGTTGCATGGAAGTGAATTATGATTGAGCAGATGCATGGCAATAGATTCAGCAGTATTGTAATTGTTGTTTATTATGCTAGTTTAAAACCAGCAAGGAGTTTCCAAAGCATGGTCTTGGCACAAAATTTTTGAAACAGCAAAATATGTGAATTAAATAAATAGACTGAGAGATTAAAGGAAGCCACTGTGATCCTTAGTCGCATGTTTCAACCTAATCCTTTTTCTATCAAGTTCTTTTGTTAGTGTCTACAAGGAAAGGGGAGGAGATTACAGTGTGGGCTTGAGGATAAAAAGAGGCACTGGAAAGTAAAGAACAGAAAAAAAGAAGTAATTCTATAGAGGTGGGCAGAAAAACATGGCCATTAAGAATCAAATTTCCATAGGTGGTATCTTCATGCTTTGCCTTATAGGATACTTGCTGTCTGTGAGCCTGATTTGTGAAAGGAGACCCACAAATGAGTAATTCTTGTAGGAACTGCACTTGGGAGTCCAGTTTTCATGCACTGAATCACAGGTTCTCTAGGATTTACCAGTATTCAAACACATTTTTGTTTTGTTTTTAAGTAGAAGTCCCTTCACATTTCAGTCTAACAGGACTAGTACAGTTGTCAATTATTACTTTTTTACAGAAATCAATGTCTCTTGTATAAACAACATTGACTGCAGTGTTTGAGTCTGCAGTTTGCTTTATTAGTCTAATAATGCAAAAAGGAAATATAGTTAACATTGGATTTGATCAAATCATAAGTACAAAATAAGCAAATGAAAAATGTGGGGATGAGGGACATAAATCTCACAATTTAGAGGCAAGTATCCAAAGTATATGTAATCTATAAAGACAACACAGTGCAAAAAAATTATGGTCTTGAATTTTTTGTGAGCATAGTGTGAATGATTACACTCCTGCTATTGCCTAAGACTACCACTATATCTGAACCATCTTCTGCTGCTGCCTGGGTCTTTTAGAGTTTCTCTGCACTCTGGGAATTCCAGTGAACTAACCAGAAATATCATACAGTAGTTATGACTGGTTCCTTTGTAGTCAAAAATCAGCAGCACACTATGCACACTGTAAGTACATTAAAGTGCAAATACTGTAAAAAATACTGCTTTTTAGTGTAGTAAGTCCAGCATATTCAAAAATAATTGATTGACTTCCTGTGTGTGAAAACACAGTTTTTATGGGCTTGGAAGCATTCTCGAAAGATCATGTGGTACATCCCCTTGTCTCACAACATATCTATCATCAACTCAGCTGGACATATTTATCACCTGCTCTTAAAGTCTGCACACACTCTAAAATACCTTTAATGAATAAAGAGAGTTTTTATCACCCTTATTAAAACCTTATTATTCTTAACATCTTCTCTTACTCTTCTGTGTAGTTGAGCCCATTATTTCTGTCGTACCATTCATGGAATATTCCCTCCTCTTCACAGATATTTTGAAGTACTTGAAAGTTACTGCTACACTTTTTCCTCCCAACTCTTCTCTTCCTAAGATAAACTTTATTTAGCTTCTAATTACAAATCTTGTTTTTCTATGCCTGTCACTATGCTGGTTGCCCTCTTTAGGCCACCTTGAAATGAACAAAGAACTCAGATGAATTCTTCCAAATGCTGGATTATATGGAAATATTTTCTTTTGCATTTTCAACATGTTTAGATGTGTTAGGAAGCTATTCAGTTTTCATGTTCCTCCTTCAAGGCCACATTGTACACCAGTAGCCGCTCAGAAACTTTTCTGCAAAACAGTTATCTTCTTCTTGTTCTTCTTCTTCCTGCATTTGTGTTTCCTCAACAATTCATTCCATTTTTGCAGTGAATCATTGGCAACAATTGCCTAAATACAGTTTTCTAGCCTGTTTTTCATCCTCCTTAAAATAAATTTATATTAAACTAGGGTATTTATGATAATGTAATGTGGTAGTGTCAAAAGCCTAACTACATAGCCCTTTTCATGACATTACCTGTTATGCTGTTATAAAATCAGATTAGATTTAATGGAATTGGCTCTTGACTGGTCTTTGCTGGCTGCTTCTCTGCTTTTTTTCATTTCTCTGTTTGGGGGAATGTGTATGTAAGAATTAAAGGGTGACTCCACTGCTTCAGACTAAAGGTCAATCTGGTTTCCTGTCTCTGACAGTAGGAGTAGGAGAAGCCCCAAGAGGAGAAGAACGAGCAGACACTGCTAACTGCCTGCTATACTTACCTAGTGTACATCAGTATGCAATTCAGAGATGGTATTGATTTACTTATCTTAGGAACATATTTTTGGAATTAGTTGCCCTGATTGCTGCTCAGTTCAGGTAAACGGACATCTTAACAATGGCTGCTGTAATCAAAAAAGTGAAAAAATCACTTCTTTTATTTTAAACATTAAATTACTGTTTTCTGTCTAGTAATTTCATTTAAGATTCAGTGCATAGTAGGTCCTTTTTCATTTTCTCAAAGTTACCTACAGTTTTATAGATTTTCGCTACTGAGGCCACTTCTGTTCCACCCTGAAAAGCCCAGTGGTTTAGTTATTCCTCAAATATTAGTTAACCATTATTGCGGATCATGCATGTTGCTCTTTTTTGTAGCTTTTCCAGTTCTGTTCTATCTTTTATGAAACAAGAGACAACAGTAGCATTTGCATTTAAAATGCAATCATGGATGGATTTAAACTTTGTGGCTGTATTTTTCATTTCCTAAACATTCCCTACTCTTCTCCAGTAAAATCCAAATTTTTTAGTACCTATTATAAGACCAAGAGCTAGCAGCTGGGCCACAAGCCAATCTGTAACATATTCCATGTTTATAAACCTAATGCTATTTTTCCTATGTGCATCACTTTTTACAACATTCACCTACACTGAATTTTTTCTGGAATTGGGTTTTGAGAGTCTTTTGCAATTATTCCCAATTCCTTCAGATTTAGTACCCTGAATCAGCAGGATTTTTTTGTGGCATTACTGTAAATCATTAATGAATACACTGTGGATAGAAAATATCAGGACTTTGTTGATTACTTTCCCAAGAAAAATTACTTTTCCCCCCTATTTTTAACCCATAATTTGTTTATTTATCGTCTTCTATACACCACCTACACAACATGTAGAAAAATAGAAAAATTTATAGAATCTGGAATACAATTATTGAATTGGTCATGCACAGGAAATTGTAGATAGTTTTACATTTAATGTCTGTGCCCAGGCTGTACAAGGAGCATGCTCACCATTGATCTGACATTCTCAGGTGTTTCTGCATTCACATGTAAAATCCTAGCTCTGTTCATCAGCTGCTCATCTCCAAAGCTGTCTGCAGGTCTACACTGTCAAATAACTTATTTCCCAAGATGGCTGTTGGATCCAACACTCCTGTTTTACACTGCACATGTTAGTTCATACCTAGCTTTATTTGGTATGAACTATTTTCTACTGGGGTCAACTTCCATAAAATTTTCAATATAATTCACTGTAGGGACGATATAAGCAAGATCAAGCCCATCTTAGTTCCTTTGGTTTTTAACAGTTTGATGCCAGACTGCAAAGCAGTGCCTACATGACCTTGCCATCAGATTACACCGAGTAAACTGGTAGGCTGCCACACAGTCTTCACAATATGTCAGACACAGAACAGAAAATCCACAGGTGTGTCTGACATACAGATAAAGTCTCTAGAGGTGATATTCTGAGGAAAATTGAACCAAGCCCTCTCAGGGACACACCAGACCAACCCCATAAGGTGTGAATATGATTCTCGGACAGTTTTCTTCAAATGGCCTAGGGACAAGTTCTCTTTGCAGTGTTAGGCAGTGGTGTAAGCAAAAGTATGTCTGAACCTGACACAAAAATATGCAGAGAGGATGGGACATTCTTTGCCTGCCCTCTACACGTTTCCTGACACAGCTTCTGCTGGTATGACATCACAAATCACACTCAGCTGAGTGGTTGATTGGGGTTGGTTGGTTGAGTGTGCTTTGTGCTGTTAAATTACAGAATGTTGAGCAGAAAAACTGGAAATAATGTATCAAACCTTGTGGATTGTCTTTTAAGTGTCCTAAACATAGTTTAGTGAGCATTTGTGCACACACTTACACAGTTTGAGGAGAAGGAGCCCCAAAAACTTTCAGCAATCCAGGCTAGGGAACCAGAGTTTTTATAAAAGGACAAGACATGAGCTGCAAGCACGTGCAATTAGATCACATAGTCCTGTGTGCAAAACATGCTTGTTAGCTGCTATCTGAAGATGTCAGCAGGGAAGATAGAAACAATATAGAAGGAGACTTAAAGATAATAAAAGCAGAAGGGTGTGAAGTGATTGTACTCTTCAGATCAGCCTTTTAAGTTTCTGTGCAAGATTGACAGTTTTGTAATCCTGCTTTTTTATGAAGTGTTGAATGAACGCTGAAGAAGACAGCACTTATCAGTGCTCATCAAAGTTTAAAAAGAACTCTTTGTACTAGCAGTTTGAAGATAGCACGTCTAACCAGGTTAGAGACAGTCAAGTATTAAAGATGAAAACACTCCGAAAGACATATATCAGGTTGCACTGTAGCAGGCCATAGTTTACACATATGTGCTAGAGTACAGACCTTGTTACATGATTTTACATACCTTTGATGAAGAAGGAAATGTACATAATAGGTAAGACAGAGAAAAAATCTAGTATTAAATATAGAGAAGTGGGTTACATAGCATTGTAACAAGAATAATACAGTTATTTAATGGTGTCTTTTTGAGTGGTTGTCATTTAGGATGTATTAAGTACACAAAATTATTTATGTCAGAGAAAGCAAAGCAATTAATGGATAAAAATAATAAACTGGTGATCATGTTTTTTTCATCTGCTAAAATGCTGGCCTTAATATCTTCTCATATAGTAACAACATGCAATTAATTTCTCTTTCTTTACTCCAAGACTGTTGAAAAACAAGTTTTATAACAATACTTTGTCTGAAAAAGTTTAGACAGTAATTTGTTTGCAAAGTACCAACCAGGTTATGAGCTACTCAAAATCACCCATCAAATCATATACAACATTGTCCCAAACTATATAAATATAAGTATTAAGGTCAGAGGCCTGCCTTTTATTTGATCATATCCAGACTGGCTAAGAAAAAAAATTCTGGAGAAAAAAAAGTCAGGAGGGACAAAAAACAGATGTGAATTTTAAGGAATTTTTAGATACAGTGCAATACTGTTTGCATTGATTTTCTAAATACTGATTACCCATGCCATACAGCTGCCCTAATCTACACTTCTCAGATATTCATTCTGTTCCCGGAGTCCTTATAAAGTTTTCTTGCAAAAGTGATTATTATGATCAAGTAACGTTAGGAATATTTGTGGCATTGCAGAAGAAAACTGCTGAAAGTGTTGATGAGTAACTACCACCAAATATAATTATGTGAATAATGATCATTATAGTTGTCCAGGGGTAATCTTTCATTATAAACATGTGGATCCCATATTTTAAAATACCATGGATTCCTTTTTCCTGTGTGAGGCAAAGACAGACATAAACCATTAGAACCAACAACTAATTGAAGTTGTGGATTAGTGTGTTTAGCAACTTTCTGATTTGCAGGGAAAACACTAAAACATCGGGTTTTTTTTCCAGAGAAACATAGCAGTAACAGAGTATTGCTAGAAACTGTTCTTAGTCATGGTATTTTAAAGAGGAGCCTGTAGAATTTTGTGATTATTTTTTTATATTTTTCCCCATTACTAAGCTATTATGCCCATAGAGATTCGAGAGATGATCCTACCCACCACAGCCAATGCAGTGCACACTTGCAAGCTTTCTGATAGCTATGCAGGTAGTTATGCTTTTGTCTCCTACCTTCCACAATAAGATAAATGTTTGAGATGAGGAAATAACAGACCATATTTTTCCAGTCCTGTTTTCTTGCACAGAGGGGAGTCAAGATCCACCATAAGGACAAATGAGGTCCAAAATGAAACAAAACTGATGAAAGAGAAGTATTGTCCCACTTAGCTGTTGTGCTAGCAGCCTTAGCTAGAACAACAGCCACAGTATATGTCAGACAGTCTTAGCAGCACACAACAAACTTGTCATTTGGATAAAGATTGCTGGTAGACAAATTGCCGAGAACATCTGCAGCACACTGAGTTTCCTGTCCCACAATGCCTATGCAATGCCTCATAGGAGTTTTTTCATCTTTTTGTACATACTCTGCTTTAGCACCCTGGTTCACTTCCATCTGCTTGTATTTATCAGTGTCTAAATACTCTTTGGCTCCATTTAATTGTCATTCACACCCCATTTACAAATACAGGTTTTGTATCTGCTATCTGATTTCTGCCCATTAGTTCTCTTGCCAATACGTTCCACCCAGCTTGAAGATCCTCCCTTCCCCAGGAGGGAAAGGACAGATTGCAGGTGAGGTACAGGTACTTCTGTCAGTCACCCTGCATTTGGACTGTTTCTTCGGCAGTACAACTGTCTGTTATCCCTCCCTAGTGTGTTAGGATGGACATTAAATGGAATAGCCTTACCTCTATCCAGTTTCTTCCAGCTAAAGTTATTCACTTTGAATCTTATACAAGTGGTAAAATTCATGAGGTGAATAAAGTAATCATGAATGTCAAAGATAACTTGGGATTTCACCCAGGTTGAAATAGGCAGATCCATACAGTCCTCAGAAAATGTACTGATCTGTACTACTCACTTATAAGCTTTCCATTGTCCTGCATGTTTCTGTGGAGACATGGAAATTTAAGATTTGGCAGAAATCCTGAGGGCCTGGTCCTGTCTTCAAAATGGAAACATACATGGACTGCCAAGTTTCGATTAAGATTTGGATTAGGATCCAAGTTTCCTTATAAACACATAAAGTAGTCATTCTGCTCAAGTCAGTACCCATCAGGCCTTAGTTAGAACATTGGTCCAGACTTGGGCACCTCAGTTCAAAAAAATTAGTCAACTGGAAAGAGACCAAAAAGAGAGCACTAGAAGGTCTAGAAAATATATGCTACTAAAACTGACTGCAAAAACTTGGATTGTTTAGTCCTTAGGGTTTAAGGGGTTGATTTGTTTTCTATTGAGAGTTTTTTCCAAGCCAGATCATTCCAATGATTTTGTTTATAGTGCTGTTCCACAAACAGTTACATTTGAAGGGTTGGTGAACTTCAGCACAGAGGCTGGAAAAAGAAGCCAGGAGAGGCTGAAACTCCTCAAGACATCTTTGTCAAGAGATCTAATCAGATAACTGCAACCCTGTATCTAAAAATATGTACTATACTGTTGTGGTGTTTTGTTTTCCATTTTTTCTCTTGGCATACGAACCAAAGCTCTTCCTTGGTTAGTATAAGTAGTCACTTATAGCTTCTCTGTCCCAAAACCATATCAGATAATGTATTCCTACATTGTGTCTAATCTAAAAGTTAGCAAATCTTGCAGCACTGGGGTCAAGCAGGCTGAGATGCTCAAACATCAACATTTTCCATCAACATTCATGCAGCTGTTTATATGTCTTCCCATCTTAGCTCAAAACACAGAGGTCAAGAAATTTGAGCTCTGATTAACAGAACCAGGTACTGTTGGCTCTATGTGTAGCCATTCCATCTCAACAGCGTGAATTAAATTCATCTGAAGGAAGCAAACATGTTTATGTTCCCTAGCACTTGGGCTAAATCTGATTACATGCTTGTGTGTTAGTGATGAAAGTGACAGACATGGTGTCCTTGAGGGAACATCTGGGCTCATCAAAACTGACAAGACAGATGTGTCCTCAAAGTCACTTCCAGCATTTCCTCTGCTTCAGTTTAACCCATCTAGCTTTGGAAACTTAATAGAGGGAGTGGTGGTGTTTAGAACTGTCCTTTGAAGTTGCCTGTTTTCACTGACCAGAGGGAAAAATATAGGATAACTGTGATCCTGGATTAATTGTTTCTGTTACATGTCAGGATGTATACTAGCTAAATTGATTCCTGCCAATTTTGTAGCTAAACCTAAACTCCTTCTTTGCTAACCAACAGCTCTCATTATTGATTACTAAGTTCTCTCATCCCAGGTGCCACCCTTTGATTTGCTTGGTCTACAGAGAACCATTGATTGAGTCATCTGTGCTCTGCTCTGAAATTAAAGCCATAAAAGCAGTAGAAGATGAAAAGGAAGTTGGTACAGACTGTGTGGATCTGAGAACAAGCTCTAATAATTAGTCTTTAATGTGATTTTTATGCACTGTGGAGATGTCACATTTTATGCTGATGCTATGGTGATATAGGAATGCTCAGAGGTTTTTGTTACCATAATCTTCCATAAGTTTAGATACATATCTCAGGCTTATCCAAATGTATTAGATGTAGGCATTGAATAGAAAAGTTCATGGAACATTTTTTCGCTATAGTTGATCTAAATATGACACATTAGCAGCTTGCTTTGTGATCTTTCAGTACATTAACTTCTGATATAGTGTAGGAATGATGGCAGTCTCAAAAAAAATCAAGTGTTAATAAAATCCACAGAACTGGTTTAACTACAAATAAACCTTAATTTTTACGTCAAACCTTAGGTTATCACTCAGGTTGGTTGTTATTTGAGGTTTCTGCCCATAATTGTGGTACAGTGGATTGTGTGATTTGTATCTTAAGCTCCCTTTCAAAGTCAAGCACAAAGTCTGTAAGATTGTCTTTCAGTGGAACTACTTTTGTTAATTGAAAAAGCTTTCAAAGGCAAGACTTGCTTGCCATCTTCAGTTTTCTATGTTCTTTTGATCTATTAATCTATCATATTCCTTCTTCTGTTATCACAAAATACAGGTAAATATAGGAATATCAGTATAATTTGTCATTTGGGGATATTTTCAACTTGCTTTGCACAGGTGTAATTGGTGAAACAGAGTGGAAACAGAGGCAGTGGCCTCATATACCTTAGCACTTCACTCTTCCATGACTACATCCAACAAATCTGTTTGCTTCAAACCACTTTTTTCAAGCCATCTACTAAGAACAGCTTTTTGAATTACCATGTCTTCAACATTATGTTTGAACATCAACTTGTTTTGACTTAAGCCGGTGGCAGTCAAAGGCACCCCTTCAGAGAAACTCCTTGTTGGCCACAAAAGCCAAAGTTCTGAAAAGTCAGTTTAGTCTCACCTGCAGTCACACCAAGCCCTGTCTTCTCCAGCTACCTTCCAAGAGCTGCAGCTTCCTTCATGGGCCCAACAGCTTCTTGTCACCATTTGGGAAACCAAAAGGTTTCACAAGTTCTCAGTCATCATCACATTCTATCCAACTGAACTAATTTTTCATCTATGATATTTTTGCAGACAGAAGAAAACTCAAAGTGGGGAGGGATTGTTTGTGGGTTGCTACATATTCAGGATAATCTTTGAATGGTGTAGGAAGATGCATGGTAGTTCTATTCTTCTGCATTGATAGAACTGCAACTAGTGTTGGAGATTTTTCTAAATGTGTTTATAAGAACTCTTTACACAAATGATACAACTACAGGAAAATGACCACTGTCTCACACTGTAAAGAAGTTGAACTTGGTCCCAGAATCAAGCGTTTCTAGTTGCGGACCATGAATACACCCACTGTGCTACTGCCTTGACAACAGATCTGGTATTCTGTCAAATTGCCTTTCCTAAGAATTGCTTGACATAATTTCATTCTGTTTCTAGGATATTTTGTAGTTTTTTTGCTTCATATTGTCAGAATTTTTATAAAACATATGACATTTTTAATTAACATATAACCAAGGAAGTGCAATTTTCACTTGTAGTTTTTACAGACCCTCTGTGCAAAGCAAGACAAACAGTCAGGTTTCTATTGCCTTGTAATATATATAATGATCACTTTTATAAACTTTAAAAATACAGTTTATTTAAGGTAAATACATTTGGGTTCTATTGGGAATATGCCTTTGGGACCTGTAAAGAGAGCGCATGCATAGCTAAAGGGCACATCTCATGTTGATATTTGAAATCTTTCAAATTATAATGAATTGGAAATTGTTTGGGTATTGAAAGCTATACTTTTACAGTGGATGTGGTCAATGGGGATTAGTTGTAATTGTTGAGTTTTACAGACTTGTGGCTGTAAAATAATAGTGTGCTATCTGGTTTAAAGCAATAATAGAGGCCAGAGCATTTTGATTTTTTTTAATTAATTCATTTTCATTTCCAAGTTCTTAAGAAGCATGAAACCAGAATAAATAACTCATAAGACTTTTACCCCAATAACATTAATTTTTTTGTACTGGTTATTATCAAGAATAATTACAAGTCACATTATGTCATGGAAATTATTTACCTTACAGATCTGCTTGGACCTAAGTCTTAAGGCATGGAAATATCTAAGCCCAAGCAATGGTATAAAATCAGATACAAGAAGAACTCAAAGAAGCATATTGAAATGCCTTTTTTGTTTCAGAGTTAGAGAAGAGAAAAAACAGTTCCAATGAAATGGTAATAGAATAAGAAATTAAAACAAAAATAAAGAAAGGGATAGGGAAAGGGGAAAACACTGTAGTTGTAAGCCTCATACTCTATATCTCAATTTCTTTTTTAATATAATCCTGATGAATTTAATAACACTTCAAGAATAATCAAATGCATATTTTCACCCTTATATCAAATCCATTGTTCTTATTTTTATTCAAATTAAATTATTTCAAAGTCCTACAAATTTCTTAGGCTTTCTTACAGATTCATGTCGGATGAGTAGATGATCTGCTGACCTTTGAAATTTGTCTACATCACTGAAACCAATAAAAGACTCCTATTGCCTTCAAAATATGTCTATCAAATTAGAGATTCTTCTCTTGGGAAGATCTGTAAATAGCAGTAAATAATTTGCAATCTAGACAAAATCTGGATTGTAACTGTGCTTGTAACTAGCAGGTAACTCTTGGGGACTACAGAGAGTAGCAAAGTATCAAAGTATCAAATAAAGTCCGTATTGCTCAAGGGTCAAGATCAAGATTAAATTGATCTGAAAGAAAAACATCCATTAAAATATCCACTTCTCCCAAATGAAATACTGTAGAGGATAGAATATGCAAAATTGTCAACGAAAATTATAGATTTTTCAACTTGCAAGTACATAGAACACACTCAGTAAGAATAAATACAGGATCATTAGTGATAATATCAACTTGATAATAATTTGGAACAGTTCTGCTATATTTTCCTACAACTAAATGGCTTAAGCAGCTAAAAGCAAGCTAGTTGTGGATATAATAAATGTAGTAACGTTTCTTCTCATGACCTCCTTACAGTTGCTCCACCAGGAATATAATGGAGTATGAAATTGCAAACAAACTTTACCAGGAAATACAGACTATATTTTCATTAATTATTCTTGTGTTGTTTTTAAGTATTTTACTGAAAAGCAGTGATGTCCATCATTCAAGTGCAAGACACTTAATTCTGTACAAGTTTCTTATTTAGGCACTGTTCTCCTTCAGCTCTTAGTGAAATAGTCAATTGAAATAGCCTAAAATGATGTTATTGTTACAAGGATAGTATGGCAAAATCTTAATCAGCTTAATCCCTTTCAACACAAAAAATTATAATGGCACATGTTAATGCCAGTATTTTTCTTTTTCTTGCTTCTTTGTTTGTGTTTGGTTTGGTTTTTTTGTCTTGTTACTGGTGTTAGAAATGGACCCAGACAAAGTTCAGAATACAATTCCGTAGAAAGAATTAACTGAATTCTTCTCATCATTTTTTGGCATGGAAAATACAAAAAAAAAAAAAAAAATAGCATCACTCATGGTGTTGTAGCAGTGTTTGCATCACATTCTTGCCCTCTATTAGTTTGCTATCCACAAGTTAGCCCACTTTTCTCTGATTTAGAGTACAATTACTTTAGCAGATGTCCCATGGGAGAGCTGCTCAGTCCTCTGTAACAGTGCTCTCTCCGAAGATCAAGAAGGCAACTTTGGCTTTTCTTTGCTGTGAAAATGGGCAACATTTTAAGAATAATACAGATTAGAGCCCTGCAAATATGGACTCACAGATCTGCCTCTATCAATGGCATGGCCCTGGTGTATGTAAGCTATCACAACCTAATCAAGGAGGACAGTTTTGTGCCTCCTGTAGTTTCTCTGTTGATATACCCTTAGTGTACCACACTGAGTTAGCCAGGATATTGATCTAACTATTACTACATAAATGTCAGGAGAACAGGAGAAATGTTGGAGCCAGGCACGCAGTCTCCTACTCCCAAATCAGTATGTTCCTAGGCAGAAAACAGAAATGAATAGGTGTATCTCCCATTACAGGTCCCTTGAACCATCCAGTGTCCCAGAAAGAGACTGTTTTAAGGCGGGGGGGGGGGGGGGGGGGGGGAGGGGCAGGTGGCGAGTGGAAATAATATTTATTACAAACAGAGCAAAATGTTTCTGGTATCTGGAAGACAAAGATAGTGTGGCCATTACTGTTGGTCATACTGTTTCCCACATTGTCAACACACTTGCCAAAAGTGAATTTATCAGCTCAGTGCAAGCAAGAGATTTAGTTTATCTAAATGTTCTACAAGGAATAAATTGTTTACCAAGGTTTTTAAAGATTGGAGAAAATCCAGTATTTTATTGACACATGCTATATATTTAATTTGATGCTGTGGTTTCAATGTCTCTTCGGATAAATTATAGTAAAATCTTTGCTAGGAAGAATGAAGTTTCAGTATCTATGGGGTGCAAAAAGGGTTAGGAAATATGATAATTGAAAAAAAAATGTGTATATTCTTGCAGTGGTTTAAAGAATACTTCTGCTGAATTTTTTGGTCAGTTGGTCCTAAATATTACAAGTTTTGTATTTTTCAGGTCTATTGTCTTTTCTTTAGTGAGAAAATCCTGTAATAAAGTGATTAAATAGTGCAATTTTTATTTTTTAGGCATATTGGAGATAACATCTGTAGAAATTGGAGTTGTGGCAGTTAAGTCTATTAAGAGCAACTACTATTTAGCCATGAACAAAAAAGGAAAAGTCTACGGCTCTGTAAGTACCTTTTTACATTCTAAATGGATTTTAGGGGTCAGCACAGTTCCCTGTCTTGCCTATTGAAACACTGCTTGTCTGTGTATTGCTACTAATTAGACCTGAAATTAGCTTTTCATCTAAATTTCATCCTCTGATAAACCAGGATCCACAAGCTTCCTGTTGTTTGCTAAGCTCATGTCATACCAACATTGCTGCTGGGATTTACCATGCTTACTGCCTCAGTCACACTGCTTATTAAGAAGTGTTCAGTAGAGAGGGTCTCACAAAATGTAATCTTTAAGGCTTGTTTTCCCTGTTTTTTTCTACAGTGCAATCACACTTAGCAGAAATTTGAGGGTGGGGAGAGAAGAATAAAGGTGCCTGAAATCATGGAAACTTGAGCTGATGGAGTAAACACACCAATCATTAGCAGGCTTTAAATTAACTATATTGACTACTGATTAATATTATGGACAGTACAGAGAGACATGAACTGAAATATCAGCAGCTAAGATTTATTTGAGCAGAATTCAGGTAACACTTGAAAGTTGTCCATATACACTTAATTTGTATTTGTGTAAGTTTGGGGTTACAAATACTTTCAGGGGAAAAAAATCCAAATGCCAAAATCCAAAAGTAATCAGCTAAACAAAAACAAACCAACCCAAGGAAACTCAAAAACTATCCAAATATTTTTACTAGAAAGCGATATGATCTATAAATCTAACAACTAAACTCAAATATATCTTCACACATCCCCATGATTACACAAACACCAGACTGTTCTGGTATTACATCTGGTTTAGTTTGCAGTTTTGCAATGTTGTTCCAGTTCCTGGAAAGGTTATGAGCCATTCTGCAGGTTGCTTAATATTCAGATCATCCATATGCTTAATAGAAAGGAGGTCACATATAGCAACTGAGTTTATGGTAGAGCAATGTATCTAGGGCTGCTATTTCTGCTGAAAACAATGAAGTAATAATAATCTCAAGTGAGACTCAAGGGCCCTCTAGTCATTTGGTCCTCTTTCTTAAGGAAACATTTCTACAGAGTGTGTTTAGTTCATACAAACTGTATAAACTGTCCTCCCTTACCTGAACTGTGGCTAGTCACTCCTGGTTCAAAAAAATATTTCTGGTTTTCTAAACTCTGTGACAGTGTCAAAGAATCACATTAAGACAAGAACAAAGAGATTTTTCTTATATTCCTGTAAATGTAGATTTAATTTCTAGATCTATACTGGTCTATACAGGATGATCAGTGCTTATTGAGAGAGAAAACTGTGTACTGAGTTACTCAGTACAGTCATTGATCATGGGTACGCTTCTGTATGTAGGTGAAGGTTTTAGCATAAATCACCACCTTCAGTTCACATATCTCAGTTGTGCACTTCAGTTATTTGTGATGGTCCATCCCAAAGCCCAAGACAGACTCTCTTACCCCAGTTGTCAGCCTTGCCTGGTGTGGTGAGAGTCTGTTTAGAGTCTATCCCAACACTATATATGTACAAAAGACATCGAAGCAGCTTTCATGTACCATAGATGGAAATTGCTGCCATAAGATTTGGTAATTCATAGTGTATTAGAAATAGCGTTGACAGGAAGATACAAATGTGGGAAGCCTTTTTTTTAAATTCCAGCTGAGATAATTTTTCAATATTCACATCATAAAATCACAACATAATGATTTATCAAAACCTATTCCATAACACTTTAGCAATTTCAAGAATGCTTCTGTTATTATTTTTACCATAATCCCAGGACTTGCAGTTAGCCTCATATTACTACAGTGTAGCAGCTTGCAGATGGATATGAATTCCAAAACCAGAACCAATAAAAATTGTAAAAACACCCTTGAGCACGTGCACAATAGACATTGGTGCAGACTTATGCTGAAATTTGTTTGAAATGAGCAAAGCAGTCCAGTGTAGCACTCAGACCTCTGCCAGTAAGACTTCTTAAGCACATCAAAACATCATCTTTTCTGTTATCTAAGAATAGAAGTAAAAATTGGATTTGAGTACAATTCTGCGTCTAGGAAAGCAAGAAAAGCTTTTTCTAGTTTAATCAAATACTTTTCCGTTTGACCGATTTTGGTTAAAATGAGGGGAAAAAAAGACTCACTCTTAGATTTCTCTAACAAAATTAGCTACTTTAAGCTTCTTTAACAAATTGGTAGATAGGAGAAGTTACTGTGGTTTAGAACTGTGATTGATGAGCATCTCCCTTTTTAATACCTTGATGCCAGAGGTGACATATTACAGAAAATAACTGCTAAATTATCTGTATGGTGTCTTTGTGCGTGTAGGTAGTGTCAATAGTGGTCTTGTAAAGAGTCTTGCCTTTATAGTGTCTTCCCCACTGCTCATGGTTCAAATAACTACTAGTCCTGAAATTTAAGAGCACTTTTGAGAGCCAAACTGAATTTGAATGTATGCAATTCCATCAAGCAGGTCTTCAATGGTTGTAGAAGCAACTAAGGGAAACATAAACTATTTACACAAAATTCTCACTGGATCAAAGTACTTAGCATTAACTAGTATAAAAATTTTAATTTAAATTAATAGGTATGGAAAATATATTTCACTTGATTTCATTTACATGAAACTTGATTTATTATTCAGACGTATTTCTTGTCTTGTTTACAATCACATTAAAAATAGTCCATGTAGTTAGTATTTCATAGTCTGAGGTTCTAACCTGTTTCTCCCTGAGCTGTGCAGGGACATCTTATTTTCTAAAATGCAGGAACAACAAAATGCTGATTTTTCATTTTTATTTAATTATGTTTCAAATACCCCACTTTTAAAAGCCTTCTAAATGCAATATAAATAGTTTGTTAAAATTGGATGGCTTTATATATAGGAATTACTTGTTTATGAAAAGAACTAATCTTGGCTTCTGTATAGAAAAGTGTATCTATGTAAAATTACTTTTAACAGATAGAAAAATAGTAGGCTCCTCCTCCTCCTACATTCTTCCACAGGCTTGTGTTTTTGATTCCTTCTAACAGCCTGACAACTGGTTCTCCTTTAAAAGTAGAAAAGCTTAATCCCTGGTCCCATAAAATTAGTTCCAACCTTGTTTAGTCAGTAAGATATGGGATCATACATGATACCCTTTTATGCTAAGCTTATTTTCAGGTCAGCCAAGTGAATAGGCCTCACATCAATTGTGATAGCAGCATAACAGTGATTTGCATCTATCCAAAAAAAGCCCTTTTTCATTACCAGTGTGATCTAAAGATTCTTACTTTAAATAAGAAATAGCCCTACTCCACCAATATTTGTTTAATGTATGGCATCAATAATCTTATTTGAGATATTTAAGAGTTATATTTGTTAGAACTGAAATATGACTTATGATTCCAAGATTACTTTCTCATGCTTTTGAGTTTATGACTGAGAACTTGATTTAATATTCTTGCCATGTTCCAACACAGAGAAGCTGATTTTCAGTTCTTAATGAATTATGATGCTTTCTATGCTGTGGACACAGTGAAACTTTTATTTAAATATACACTGCAAAAGAGTGTCACATACAAAGACTACAATTTTTTGAACCATTTTTTTAAAGTATTTGCCTTCAGTATGCTGAAATATTATGTTTGTTCTGAATCTGTGGGTTTTTTCTTCTTTTAACAGAAGGAGTTTAATAGCGATTGCAAATTGAAGGAAAGAATAGAAGAAAATGGATATAACACATACGCGTCCTTAAATTGGAAGCACAATGGAAGGCAAATGTTTGTGGCCCTGAATGGGAGAGGAACCACAAAGAGAGGACAGAAAACAAGAAGGAAAAACACTTCAGCTCACTTTCTTCCTATGGTAGTCATGTCATAGATGAACAAACTTTTTTTGACGCAGTTGAACCAAAGGCTGTTATGTCAAGAATATTTGGTAATTCTCTTAAAAGGTAGATGCGGAGAAGTAGCACAGACATCTGTATGTTTGAAACGAGAGCAGGGGAAGCCTTTGAAAGTTTTGTACTTATTGCTGGCACATGAAATACATTTATTTAGTTTGTTGTCATATCTTATAATCAAAATGAAGCTGGATCAAAGGGGATGGAATTTATTGCCAGTGTGAACTTCTTTTTTTTTTTTTTAATCACTGCAACAGACCTTGATGGACATAAGACAGTCTGTTGCGTGATCTTCATGGGGAATGCTATTTATGGAATACTAACTCTTATCAAAATCCTTAATTGCTCATTCAAGCCTAATGATTCTATGAACAGTTAGACACACAAGCATTTACTGGAAGCACTTGGGTCATATGCACAAGTAATGAAATTTCTGAAGAAGCCTTGCGGACGAATGGATAGGATAAACAAAGTAGAGTATAACTGTTCTAACAAAATGAATAGTATGGTTTGCTTGTATGTCCTAAATTCATTTCTTTTTATTTCTCTCTAAGTTATTTATTTAATAGGATGTTAAATATCTTTTTTTATTTGAAATATTTCCTCATTTGCTTCTTTCTTATTTTCCCTTTTTCTTAGTACTTCACAGAGAGGTTGATAGATTAAAATGTCAAAACCTCAGAAGTACTCAGAGAATTAGACAAGGCTTTAAAGGCAGAATTTAGAGTGTATACTCCAATTTTTCCTAAACTGTCTTGCACTTAAGCATAAGACCAAACAAGCAGCGCTTGGATTTATGGTATTGGGTGTCTTTATATTGGATAAATTTTTGTACTTATCAGCACTCAAGGAAAACTGTCAAAAAATACTTTGTTCAAAGGGTTTTTCTGCTATTTTGAAATTGAGAGAAGGAGCCACATCTGTACTTGGGTGTCAATGCATCTGTGTGTATATTCATCTGACTTTGATTCCAGTTTGGAGCTAGGATCTAACACACAGCTATCAGTGTGATATTCTACAGCACACATTGGGCTGGACCCCTGATGTGGTCAGCCCTGTTAAAACCACTGAGACTGCGAGTGTTAAAATAAAACAGTAGTGTGGAATTCCTAAGTGTAACATTTGGCTGCTGAAAGGTAAGCAAGAAGGCAACACAGTCCTGCACACCTCTTTCAATTGACGCTCTCAGTCAACCCATTTGTCTTTGGTACTAACCTGAAGAATCACAGGCATATAGTGGGAGTGATATCTAGCTAAGGGCTGCAAGACCAAAATCATCCTCATGAGATCAAAAATCATACTCATGCATTTCTCAGAGATTATTACTCATGTGTATATCATCTACGAGAGCCAACTGAAAAGCTCTGCTGGTTTCCATCTTTAGCAAGCCTTTCATAACCATCACAGTAACTAAAGGCTCAAAATACATAATATCCAGCACATTTCTATGAAGTGTTACTCGTCCCGTGGCTTAACTTGAGCATCTGCAGTATAAAAAAGTTAAGCATAAAATGAAGTCTGTTCAATTAAAGGTACATAAGGTTTGTTTTATATTTTGCTTTACTCAGTAATTTTAGAGAGCTCTGGATAGCTCACCAGTGTAACCATATTGAGATTCATTTTGTTAGAGCAGATAAATAGAAAACAGTACATCAAACAATTTGTACCACTGTCTTCACATTGTATTCCACTAAATAAATAAATAAGCCTTTGCAGTGTCTTTAGTAAGAAACAAAAGTAGTATAATATTATTTTGTTTTAAATACTTTAACTGATAACTATAAGATTATATTGATGCTGCAGTTTATCTTCAATATTTCTTGTTGTGAAAAAGTTGGTTTTATTTTTATTGTTTGGAGACTGTATTTTGGTACAAAGGAGAGACTTGCTTAATGTGTCTTTTTGAGAATGTTTAACCTCTATAAAGGCTGGTGGTGTTGGAATCTTCTATAACTTATTTAAGTCAATGTTTAGCCAGCACTTCAATCTTAATCTGTTATTTAAATATTAGCTGGGTTTTTTTTAAAAAGCAAAAAAAAAAAAAAAAAAAAAAGCTTTCCCACAAAATACAAAATGGTCAGATTATATTTCCTGTCCTTAAATAAAGTCAGCTGTTCTAAAATTAGGAATTCATTGAGAGACAACATATTTTTAGTTGATAGCTGATGTTGTATTTCATGGTACTTTTTCTCCAGTTTTCTTCTTCACAAAGGACATTTTTCTAGAAAGAGACATAAGAATTTCAGATTTTAAATGTAATTGCAGCTCACAGCAAAATTTAACTACCATGATAAAAGTGAGTTTCTGTTGTTTAAATTTGTAATCAGTAATTAAAACTGACAAGATATAATGGACCACCCATACTGAACCTTCAGTCTGAGTCAGATGAATGCAGTATTGAATGACAGCTTAAAGAACATTTAGGATACAAATGAAATTCTCTTCTTACAGACTTACCTAGGTGACTTGGTCAGGGGAGGATTATGCATAAATATTATCATAGTACAAAAAACACCATGCTGCTCAAATGACAAGATCAGGAAATATCATTTCCCAAAGTGAGCCAGGAGCCATTTGTGACATGAAGAGTGGTTTCTGAAAATTAACCAAAATAAAAAAACCCTTGAAGGAATCAATTATTCCTGTGTGTTTGGTATACTGTAACACCCACTATAGTGGGAGCAAACTGCAGTTATTAGAGTATCCCAAGTCCTCAACCATAAGCTCTGTTTTCTGTCAACCTGAGCATTAACAGTCTCCTGAGTAAAAGGAAAACAGGGGGAGGGGTTTAGAAAATAAAAGGGATACCAAAATCACTGAGCAACAATGTATAGTATGTTATATTTAAATAAAAATAATAAAATGTGGGGATTAGAGAATAAAAGTATTGTCTTTGTTTGTTTTATTAACCTGAAATTGTACTGCACAATAAAAATAAAAAAGAAAAAGATCTGATGTATTACGGGCTGTGATTTCATGCTGTATACTCCCCAAACAAAAATAATTTGAACATTTCTAAGTATTTTTAATATTTTGTATATGTGAGGCCACTATTTCCACACTAATAACAACCAAATGCTTCAGATTCTTCCTGTATTTGAATCCACCTAGTTTTATGCAGTGGAGTAAAGCAATGAATTTATACGAAGCATGTTTGATGAAAGATAGAAGGGATTTAGGAAGAAGAGCACCTACTAATAATTTTAAAGTAAACTTTAGATATGGAAAAATAGTTACATTTTGTATAAGACTTTATTCAAGACATTTCAGGTTGTGAAGTACACCAAAGGTTGGCAAGCTTTAGAAGTAGGAGCACAACTTTGTAGTTCATGTCCCTCCGTAACTGGTTGTTTCTATTAAGACAAACAGTAACTGTTTCAAGGAGTGATCTTGAAGCTAATGTATGAAAACAGCCCTTCTTTTGAAGTATCAAGTATCATTATTTACTCCGTTAAATTAGACTGTGGGACCAAATTCATCTTCCTAATTTCCTATTAAATTGGAGAAAGAAAAGTGTAACATGCAACAAACACTTTCTGCTCCAGCTAGTCAATGTGTCGATACTGATGATATTGTTCAGAAAAAGATCCTTGACTGAAACAATTTCAATTCAACTTCAAGTAATAGAAGCAAAGGAAAGTTGTTTCCCATGGCAAAAAATAGAATATGAAAAATTAATTGGCTTTCAACCTATAAATTATGATTCGTAGTTACCTCCCAAACTTTTTTAATCTCATGTTTAACCATTTGGAAGCTATCTTGGAATAAGTTTAGGATTTTTAAATGAAGCACAGTTCATGTATTTTCACTTCTTAATCCCAGAAAAAAACATTTATATGTCCTTGGTCTACGACAACTGTTTATAAAAATGTTATAAACAGGCAAAATAAACAAACCATGACTAAATCTCAAGTAACTGATAAGGGAGTAGTGATTTAGGAGTTACTGCAGTACAAATTAAAATAATTTCCACTCCTGAAATTCCTCACCAAGACCTTTAGTGATGCCACTGTGTGCTATTTCAGTAATGCAGAATAGAATCATAGAATGTTAAGGATTGCAATGGACTGTAAAGATCATCTAGTCCCAAGCACCTCTGCCATGGCAAGGGACACATTCCACTAGACTAGGCTGCTTAAGGCTTTACCCAGCCTGGCTTTGAACTTTTCCACTACTGGGGCAATCCACAGCCTCCCTGAGTAACTTGTTCCACCACACTTATAGTAAAGAATTTCTTCCATACATCTAACTTAAATTTACCATCTTTCAGTTTGTACCCGCTGCTCCTTGTCCTATCACTCTAGCTCATGTCAAAGAGTCCCTCTCCAGCTTCCCTGTAGCCCCTTTCAGATACTGGCAGGTTGCCATTAGGTCTCCACACAACCTTCTCTTCTCCAGGCTGAACAGCCCCAAATTTCTCAGCCCATTCCCACTGGGGAGGTGCTCCAGTCCTCTTATCAGCTTTGTGGCCTCCTCTGGACTTGCTCCATCAATTCCATGTCCTTTTTATATTGGGATCCTTACAGCTGGACACAGTGCTCCCGGTGAAGTTTCAATATCAGAGCACCTCAGAGCAGAGCAATGGGGCAGAATCCACTCCCTCACCGTGCTGGCCACACTGCCCTGGATGCAGCCCAGGATTCTGTTGGTTTTGTGGGCTGTGAGTGCACATTGCTGGGTGATTCAGTGAGTGGAATGAAAAATTGATTTCTTTTTTCCACTGTTTACAGGATGCCAAGATAATTTTTATACTTTCCTGCATTAGAAATACTCTTGAAGTTTTTCTTGCCCATGTTTTCAAAAATGTGCATCACTCTTGTAGTGCTATGTACAGTATATTTCTTGTCCAGTTATGGTAATTTTCCTTCTTTTACATATAACAGCAAGATTCATGAATAGTTAACTGAGGAAAATTACAGTACTGATGTCTGCACCACATTGTCATCAAAATCACAGACAACTCTCATTTCTGGTTCCATGTGGGAAATAACAAAGAGAGACTGTGATCCCGTAGTGTTATGATAACCCTTGTCTCCCCTGAAACTGTACAAACACTAGTAAATGTACTAAGTATGTTCAAAAGTTAAGTATGTATTGAGGATGACTTGGTAACTTTAACAACAACTATGCACAAGGTATGTTGCAAATGAAAATATATTTGCCACTTTCCTTCCTTTTCCATGGTGCACTCAAAGAAAGGATATTATGTCATTAGTATTATTATTATTGTAGTTGTTATTATTTTTATTACTATTACTACAATCTTCATTGCTCTTATTAACTGGTAGCCAATACATGACCTATCCTGGTCTGTGACTGAATCTTGCTTCAGTGATGAAATAAGATAGAGATATCAGCAATCTTGTCAGAAAAAGGACCAGTCTCTTCCTTATGGTCAGGCAATTCAACTTACTGAGTGCTACTGATTTAGCACACAGTTTGTGCTCACTTAAATATAACTTAAGCTATAAGATTCCAGCTTTGGAAGAAGAGATATGGTTCTGTTTATCATGTTAAATGAATACTGTATCCTTTGCCTGACAGAGACAGATAAGATTTAATCCATTTATTTATTTAACTTATTGCTTCTTAAAAGTTATTAAGTGAACGATATAGTGTGAGAGAAAAGTCTTGCTGATAGTCATAATTATTACATTTCTATGGTAATTCAGAGATGCAGTAGGAAGGTACAGTGTCAGAATTGTTAAAGTGCTTTAATAAAAAATCCTGCAGCAAGGCTCAGCATATGTTCACACTGAAAGCCACCATCAAGTTGCAGATGAATGCCTGGGCCTGAAGATTGAGGAAGTCATTTATACAGAAGCTCTGGTTGGCCCTTTACTCCCCTGACTGGTGTAGTGTCTCAACCATTCTTCACATCAAAGTCATAACAAACTTTAATCTGATTACATTACAGATGTAGAATGTGAAGCCAATTCCATTGACAGCCAGAAAGTGACAGCGACTGAGTTTAAGTCACCTGCAGCAATCTTTTGTTTCTTCCCCTCTACTCTGTAACATTTAACATTTTCCTTGGACTTTTGTCAGAGGCCTTACACTGTTTTTCTTCATTGCAGATGAAATGCAATACAGCATGAGGTTTCTAACAATACGTCCTACCTATACCAACTAAAAATGAAAATTAATTTGTGAAGAAAATCCAATTAAAACCCTCAGGTAGAACCTTGCAAACACAGCCATTGCTGAAACCTGCCTGTGACACACAGGACTGGATATAACAGCAGATTAGTCCTCAGCACTCATGTGACGGGCATTATGCTTAGTTTTACAACTTACTTGTATTAGATTTTCCTCAAACTTGTAATCTATTTTGTTATAAAGAATGTCAGTAAGATTCAGACAGTGAGCTTGTCCACTGAGGGTGCTTAATACTAGACACATGGTTTTGGCCCAAGAAGTACTTGAGTTTCTTAGAGCTGGACTTCGGAAGTGCACTTTAAGGAAATACTGTAAAATTTCTCCATTCTTCTGCTAATCCCCCTGGCTACAATTCTGTGCTCACTGTTGGAGACAAAATATTTTAGAAGAAAATGTTTTTGTCTGTAAACTGATGAGACATGGATTTGAGAGATGGCCTTCTCAGCAGAAAAAAAAAAAAATATGGCAGAGTTGCAATAGTGTTGTGGAGAGAAGTTGTCCATATCAGGACCACCATATTTTAACACCTTTGTCAATGACGTGGACAGTGGGATCGAGGGCAGTCTCAGCAAGTTTGCTGATGACACTGAGCTGGGTGGGGCAATCGACACAGGGGAGGGAAGGGATGACATCCACAGGGACCTGGACAGGCTTGAGGGTGGGACCATGCAAACCTCAGGGAGTTCAGCAAGGCCAAGTGCAAGATCCTTCACATGGGCCAGGGCAATTCCAAGCTCAAGTACAGACAGGGCAGAGACTCTCCCAGGATAAAAATACTTGGCATGTTTGTGGTCAAAAGCTTAATATGACAGGACAACACCTGCTTGCAACCCAGAAACATCTTGGGTTTCATCAAGAAGCCTGACCAACGGGTCAAGGGAGGTGATTCTCCTAATTTACACTGCCCTCATGAGACCCCACCTGGAGAACTCTGTCCAGTTCTGGTCTGTAACACAAGAAATATGTGGTCATGTTGGAACAAATCCAGAGAACAGCCACTAAACTGGTCACGAAGATGAAAGACCTCTTCTGTGGTGACAGGATGAGTGAGCTGGGGTTGTTCAACCTGGAGAAAAGGAAGCTCCAGAGAGACATCATTGCTGCCTTCTAGTATCTGAAGGGAGCTTGCAAAAAGGCTGGAGAGAAATTTTTCACAAAGGGGAATTGTGAAAAGAATTAAGTTGAAGGAGGATAGGTTTAGATAAGATATTAGAAAGAAATTTATAATCCTAAAGAATAAGATCATCTCAAAAACCACAAATCTTATTATCATCATATGAGAGCATTTCCATATCACCAGGCACATGTAGCATCATCTGATTTTGAAGTAGAACCCCAAAACTACTAAAGAAACATTAAATTCAATTACTTCTCCAAATATGTTGAGAGCAGCCATAACTGCTTGCATTGATTTTTGATACAAGTTAGCTGATAGTTTTGGTAGGTTGAAAAGTAAAATATCTCTATTTTAACCACAGGTAATTTAAGAATAAAATTATCAAACTGAATTAAGGGAAAATCAAGTTAACTTATTTGGAAAAACCTCATTAATACTAAGTACTCTGAAGTAAGCTGATTTGGATAATTGTACAACTTCCTGAGTTTTAGGCATGTAAGAGCTATCAGGAATGGTTTACATTGCTGATTCTGCTGCAGACATAAGCATGAAGCAGATCTCTTCCAAAGTAACTTATAGCAATATTTTGTATGATCCAGCTGAAATCCATACTGAATCTATATAAAACACAAGGCAATTAACTGCAGGCATTACTTTCAATTCATATCAACAAGTTCAAACTCAACCCAATAATATGTAGAGATCCTCTTAAAATTATCCAGAGCCATACAGTTGTCCAATTACTTCATGCAAGTGTGTTGCAACAGGAGAGAACCATTAGTATTTAAAATCTTTCTAAGTAGAAGAAATCAGAGTTACTAAAAGCAGCCAAAGAACAAATTTTTTGACAGAGCATACACTTACGGTATATGTCAGCAAACTTTCTTACTAACATTTGTATAGAGATGCAATCTGGATCTGACTCTAGGTTCCATTGCACACTGATTGCAGGAGGAAATATTGACATGAGCAGTTACAAAATGAAAAGGTCAGTACCCACTTCCTTTCAACACTCAGTAACTTCCATGAAAAGTAAAAGTTGATTCTCATAGATAATTACTATATTTTTCAGTGGTTCTTGAAAGAACAATGTCACAATGAATAAAATCCTTCATTAATCCACTCCTCAAAATGCATGTCCTCCTAGTCTGAGTTGACTTAGGGATATTCTTCAAGAAAATTGACTTATTTCAGCTTTAACTAACATCACTATAAATTAACCTCTAAATAGAATCACAGAATCATAAAATGGTTTGGGTTAGAAGGGATCTTAAAGATCAGCTAGTTCCCACCCTTCCTGTAATGAGAAATGAAAATGAACACCTCCCACTAGACCAGATTCCTCAGTGTCCTGTTCAACCTGGCCTCATCATCTCCAGAGATAGGTGATCCACAACTCCTCTGGGTAACCTGTTCCAATGCCTCACCACGCTCACAATGAAGAATTTCTTCCACAAATTTTTCATATTTAATGTAAGGTTTTGATCTGATGGCAGCTTAATAATCTATTTTAAAGTGCTTTTTTTTCCTTCTGTTAATTTTAAACAAAGTGTAGAAGTTGATCAAATAGCAGACTGACACCTCATTACATAGAGCCCTCTATTTATAGTGGGGACAGTTCAGCCACTTACAGTTTCTTCTTTTGAAAGTCTGTATCACCATTTTAATATACACAGTGGAAAAGGGAAAATACACAATGTTCATGACTATTGTGATACTGCTTGGACTCTGCAAGCATGGCAAAGATTCACCATAACTAAAATACAGAGACAAGAGCGAAAAATTGTTCTTCCAGTTAATTGTAGTACTAACAGATATGAATATATTATATGCTGCACATCATATGCTGAAATACATCGTATGCTGCACATTCTACATGTCATATTCTTAAATGAATTCTATGTTTATGTATATAACATGTAATAGTATTTACATCCAACAGTTATAATTAACACACACAAGCATAGAGGCTTACACCATTTGTAGTTTCCTGCTAATCTCATTCTATTGTTTTCATTTCTTTAGCTCTGAAGGAGCACCCATGTTATTCCCTGCTGTTGCTTCTACAACTCAGGTAGGAAGTTTGCTTAATCAGCAACCTTCAAAGATAATGCCCATCTCTAAACTCCACAACTCTTACAACTCCATCTGACAAAGTCTTGAACCTGAAAATCATTAAGGCATGTCTTATCAATTTCTCTGTATATTCGGCAGCTATCAGTTTGCTGTTCATAGCAAAACCACAGTTGTTAGCTACAGATATTCCTGTTTTCAAAACTCCATTGTTTAGATGCCAATAATAAAAGGTAATACATATTAATGATCCAGTATGATTACTTATCTCTATTTTAATATGGTGGAATATGACAGAGAACAATAAATAAATGAGTGTCATCACTGAAGTATTATTAGGCATACTTCTAAGATGTATCTTAAGGAGCTTAGGCTTCTTTACTGAAGAGATAGAATTCAAGGAGAGATTTATTTAAAAATAAGTAGAGATTATACAGGTTTCCATTCAGAGGATTTTATTTTCTTCAGTCCAAAGGAAGGAACGTGAACAAAACCCCCGCAGACATACTGAAGGCAGAAGCAACAATCACAGCTAATATCTCAAGACCAGAAAGTCATGTAAGACCTATAAGGCAAAGTCTCGGTGGAATCCTCTTTATGGATGGGCGAAGATAGAAAGACAATAATTGAGTGCCAAGCCCTGTGACAGAAGGAAGATTTGATTAGCTGTGTTCTTAATACTCATAATAAAGGGACTCAGTGCAGCTGGCATCTGAGCCAAATAACAGTAGGGCATAATCCTTGAAGTATGTCACCATGATGGCATTTCAGAATACAGCACTTTTTACTCAAAAGGTTAAGGAAGGAATTAGAAGTAAATTGATATTTACTGATTTGGAATACAGTATCCAAACGAGACTTCATTATTTTAATTTAGTAAACAAAGTTAGTGAGAAAAACATAATAATCGTCTATTGTGCTTTGGAAGGAAATACTACATGTATTCCAGAGAAGCATACCATGAACATTGTCAATACACTGTAATGACCAACATAAATACTCAGTGTTGTTGAGAAGTGGCAGGATCACCTATGTCAACAGAGCTGCAGAAAGGGAGGAATGGATACATCTAGAGAGAGATACACAAAACTTTGACTGAAAATATTTTACCTCAAGTTACTTCTTATTTAAGCAAATTTTTACCTCAGAACTATAATACATGAGAATAAAAGGGGTTGTAACAACACTGCATAGCAGCATTTCTTAACTTGGAAGGTATGCCCTGAGTGCAGCAAGATGATATATGGAGTTTTATGAGTAGGAGATCACTGTAAAAAACAGCTAGGCTAAGACAGGCATGATATCAGGAAAGCAACATAAAAATTTAAATATCACTAAATGAGGAACAAAACAGGAAGACAGAAGTATTGGGAAGAATTAATTCAATTAACATGCAGAATCTCACAGCAAAATTTCAATTTAAGTTTTGGGCAGTGTCTGAGCCTTAGGGAGAAGTCAAAATCAATCCTAGAAGTAAGCTGCTATTGGCTTCTAAATATTAAATCAAATGTGATTTTGTTTGTTTCAAGCCCTCACAGATTGTCCACATTGTAAACATTTTCCTGGTAGCATTATTATGTTTTATGTAAATATGGAGAATTTTCTTAACTTGAGCCAGATTACCTTTTAAACAAGCACAATGTAACAAGGATGGCCCTAATTAAACAGAGGCCTACTGGGAGTACTATTGCAATACATAGAAATCTTGTGCCATTTCCTGTCTTTTTTTTATTGAGCATGAAATCCACAACAGATTTTCTGCCACCTAGGTAGAACTGAACAAGACACTTGTTCAGTTTTACTCACTTTTACTCTGCCCTGCAAATGCATAAGCCAGTACTGTACAAAGTCACAACATTGGGTCTCTGCAGCAATCTGTGCTTACCTGGGTACATGACAGAGCCTGTCTCCACAACCTGGGATCTCCTACAGGGAGCAGAGACAGTTTAGCACGTATCGTGAACCAGAGCTCTGCCACTGAACGTGGTTAGAAAATCCAGGGATTTTCTGAGGGAAGGGGTATTTCACTTTGGCAGCTGTCGCCACACAACATCAGACTTCACTTTTTGGAAGAATGGCGACTTTAACCGATAGTGGAAGTAGTTAATGAGGAGTAAACAGGGCAAATAGATCTGATTTAGTCAGTGTTTTGTATGACATGTTCAGGTAAAGCCCTTGCTCTGCTCTAAATATTGCTTCCTAGAAAGACCAATAGGAGCAAGAGAAGTATAAAAATCAGAAACAAGTAGTGAAGTCAAGACTAAAGAGAAGAGTTGAAGCAGAAAATACAACAAACTGGCTGCACAGGGGGCTGGCCAACCTGGTCTTGTGCAATTATCTGTACTTTAACTTACTGTCTGCAGTGATCATCACTCCCTGGACACACTTCACACCTCTTCCCTTACTTGAATGAACCACTGCTTCCACACTACCACAACTGGTGCCTTTGATCAAGAGTATTTGAGCAATAGTTTTTTTATACATATTCAGTTATAGAACTTTTCAGCAATTACACTTGCAAACAAGCCAATTATCTTCTTATCTTTCTTCACACATCCAAAACACATGAAACTAGAATGGAATATCACTTTGTCTTAAAAAATTTCTCTATCATGGCTATATTTTCTCAACCAGATTTTAAGACTATGGCCTAATTTGTGCTTGACTGAAGTATATCTACTTGAAAATGATATTATCTTGACAAGAGTATTTAAAAAGAGATGAAGTCCAGTTTTGTCCCAGTCACATGCTTTATTGAAATTGTGTTTTTCTGGTTTATTGCAAATCTTGGCTTCAGCTTTCCTTTTTTTTTCACTGTAGCTAAAATGCGGCGATAGCTAGTGTTTTACTCTGTGAAGCACCAAAGTCAAGTCACTCCTTATGTTTCTAAAGAGTAAAAATTCTGTCAGCTCATAAGGCATGTGGTTCCTCCTCTGATAAAGTCTAATTCTCTTAATTCTCTCTCTCTGTTTTTTTTTTTTCTTTTTACAGCATCTCTAGTGTCTACAGTATCCTACCAGAAAGATAAAAATCAAGAAGTTCTGCTTTTTTCACCCCTATTTATAATCAGAGCATGACATTAGTTCACCTTTTTCTGCAGAATGTTTTACATGACATTAGTTTGTACAGATAAGATAAGTAAGAAATTAATATTTATGTCCAGGGCAGTGATTAAAATCCTGAATAACATCAGCCTAATATGGAACTCCTGTATGTTCAGTTGAGTTTTTTCTGAATACTACTTTTTGCCAATGTGTTTTACTGCTACTTCATAATTTGGATTTTTTTAACTGAAATAAGATGCAATGCCTAATGCAAAGTTTATAAAATGTAGTATATCTACACATTACTTTTATCTGTCAAACTTGTTATCTTATTAAAGAAAATCTAATTTACTTCATAAGGTCTAAATTTCCTTTGAGGTCTATTAGCTATTATAATACTTTCATTCTCTGGTTCACAAATCTTGTTGCAGAAATTATATAATACTGGATGGTTTATATACCATGGAGTTGTCCCATATGTCTTTCAGATGATAAATGCAATTTTGTATGCTTTTTATTAGGGATATTATTAAATTCAATAATTTTGAATATACTCTGTAGATAGTTCCCAAAGAGTCCAAATGAATAAGAAAAACAAACATAGCATCAATATGCCTAATTTACTAACTATTAGTTCACATCCTCATTTTTATTTAATCTGCAAATGAATTAAAAATTATTCATCTAATCTTTAAGACAATAGTTTGCTGCAGGAAGATAGCAAATACGAAAATTTATGCTAGTTTTGTTGCTTATGAATCCCTTACTAATAAGTCACACATGAAGGCAACATCCAGTAAAACAAACAAGCAATTAATTACTGAATCTCTTTGGAAATTTACTGTTAATCTTCTATTTGCCTAATACTTATTACTACCACTATTATTTTATTAGCAAGCTGGTGATATAAACCTGATAATTTTCTATGCCAGAAATGTTGTCCAAGGTATAATCTATACCTAATGTCTGACAGAAATTCATCCAACAGTTTAACATCGCTACTTATGGAAATTCTGCTGCTTTTACAAGTAGTTTGCTTGTGTGTTGAACTGACCTTTTGATGTGAAAGTTTTTCTTAAAAACCCTTATAAATGGTCCTTTCTACCAATTAATCTAACTAGTTCACATTCTGTCTATTACAGAGATGAAAACACTTGATACCATCCTCTTTGCACTGCCTTTTATGTATTTGAAGCCTGTTATCATAGCCCATATTCATTTTTCTCTTTGCCAGACTAAATAAATGAAACTCTTTCATACCTGCTTTGGAAGTCATGTTTTCTAAACTGCTTATCATTTGTATTATTTATGACAAGTTATCTCAAATTTCTGTGTCTTTCAGCAAAAGTGTCCCCTCCCCTAAAAGTGCTCACAGTGTAAGGTAGCACAAAATAAACACATCTTAACTGTAATGAGAGACATGCTTTTAGTAACTTTCTGAAATGGCATTTGCCTCTTTTATAAATGACATTCAGTCACATATGTGTCCTCAACTTGTTTGCTGCATTTTCCAAGCCAGCCCTTGCACATTTCCTATTCATGTAGTCAGTGAACTTCAAAGAATTTTCAACCATCAGTGACCTCACTCAGTTTTACTGACAGCCATAAGTCCTTAAATTGCTTGACCATGGATCAGAGGACTTCACGGAAAGCATATTGTGAGCCATTCAGGAATGGGAGGTGGAGCTTCCTGTGTTCCTGAGTGACTCATTATAAGAGACCACCGGGGAGCGCGGTCACTCAGGAACGTTCGACCCGGAGCATGGCGAACAGGAGCAGGCAAACAGGGTCACAGCAGTTTGCGCAGCAGTTCGCACAGGCAGGGCAAGCAGGCAGGGCTGGAGGTTCTTGCTAGTTTGGTGTAGTGTTTATATTGGTTGATTAATCTTGGGCTTTCTCCTAAACAATGGTTTTAACCCAGTCAAAATTTGTGGTTGGTACAGGTGTATGTGACCAAGTAGAGCCCTCCAAAAAGGATGTGTCTGTACAGACCCATTCCTACCCGGAGTGTCTGAGCTTATCAGTGGCTTCAGGGGATGTTGTGGAGAAGGCCTGCCTACAGTGTGAACAAGTGAATGACCTCCTTTCGCTAGTGGCTGAGCTTAGGGAGGAAGTTGAAAGATTAAGAAGTATCAGGGATAGTGAAAGGGAAATAGACTGGTGGAGTTCAGCCCTTACATCCTTAAAGGAGGCCCACCTTACATCCTTAAAGGAGTCAGAGGACTCATATGCCTCTCATTCTCAGGCAATAGAGGAGCACCTGGTAGATGAAGGGGAATGGGAATGGGTCCCTGCTCGGGGTAGTAATAACAATAATCCCTCCTGCCCTCCATCCCCTAGCCAGATGCCACTTCAGAATAGGTATGAGGCCCTGAATCTAGAGAGCTAGATAGATAATTTAGAAGAAAATTATCTGCCCAGTGAGAATTCCAATTATGACTCGTCTAAAAAATGGATTATCACCTCTAACATCAAGAAAAAAAGAAGGGTGATCATAGTGGGTGATTCCCTTCTGAGGGGGACAGAAGGCCCTGTATGTCAACTTGACCCATCCCACAGGGAGGTCTGCTGCCTCCCTGGGTCCCAGGTACGAAACATTACTGAGAGACTTCCTAGGCTGATTCAGTCCTCTGATTATTACCCACTGCTGATACTCCAGGCTGGCAGTGATGAGATTGAAAAGAGGAGTGTCAAGGCGATTAAAAGGGAGTTTAGGGCACTGGATCAAGTGGTTGATAGGACAGGTGTACAGGTAGTGAGTGTTCTGCTCAGTTCCTTTGGTGGCAGAGAAAAATGATGAAAGGAATAGGAGAACCCACATCTTTAACAAATGGCTCAAGGGTTGGTGTTATCAGCAAAATTTTGGATTCTTTGATCATGGAGCAACCTTTATGGCACCTGCTCTACTGGAATCAGATGGGATACATCTCTCTGTTAAGGGCAGGAGGTTTTTAGCTCATGAACTGGCAGACCTTATTGAGAGGGCTTTAAACTAGGTTAGAAGGGGGAAGGGGATGCAGCTGGGCTGTCTGGAAGCAGGCCCAAGGATGGTAAGACTGTGTTAGGGGAGAAATCA
Source organism: Vidua macroura (assembly GCF_024509145.1). Taxonomy (NCBI): domain Eukaryota; kingdom Metazoa; phylum Chordata; class Aves; order Passeriformes; family Viduidae; genus Vidua; species Vidua macroura. The sequence continues at coordinate 36,128,692 of NC_071611.1, forward strand.
GTAGCCCAGCTGACTTGCATGTATACCAATGCACGTAGCATGGGCAACAAACAGGCAGAGCTAGAGGCCATGGTGCATCAGCAGAACTATGATATTGTTGCCATCACAGAAACATGGTGAGATGACTCACATAGTTGGAGCACTGCACTGGATGGCTACAAGCTCTTCAGAAGAGACAGAAAAGGGAGAAGAGGCGGAGGGGTGGCCCTTTTTATTACGGGAGTTTTGGATGTCATAGGTATTGAAATTAATGATGATGAAGTTGAGTCCCTATGGGTAAAAATTAAGGGGAAGGCCACCAAGGCTGACATCCTCCTGGGAGTCTGCTATCGTCCACCCAACCAGGATGAAGAGGTGGACAACTTATTCTATAAGCAACTGAACAATGTTTCAGGATCATCAGCCCTTCTTCTTGTAGGTGACTTCAACCTACCAGACATCTGCTGGGAACTTAATACAGCAGAAAAACAGCAATCTAGAAAGTTTTTAGAGTGTGTGGAGGATAACTTTTTGTCACAACTGGTGGGCCAGCCCACCAGGGGAGGGACTATGTTAGACCTGTTGTTCACAAATAGAGATGGACTGGTGAGTGATGTGGAGGTTGGAGGCCACTTGGGGCACAGTGATCATGAAATTATAGAATTCTCGATAATTGGTGAAATAAGGAGAAATATCAATATGATCGCTACATTGGACTTCCGGAGGGCAGACTTTGGCCTATTTAAGAGACTTATTCAGAGAGTTCCTTGGGAAACAGCCCTTGAAAACAAAGGAGTCCAGGAGAGATGGGTGTGCTTCAAAGCAGAAATCTTGAGGGCACAAGAACAGACTGTCCCTGTGTGCCAAAAGACGAGTCGATGTGGCAAACGCCCAGTCTGGATGAGCAATGAGGTTTTGAAAGAACTTAGAAATAAAAGAAAAAGATGTATCATCTTTTTAAGGAGGGACTGATTTCTCAGGAAGTATTTAAGGGAGCTGCTAGGGCATGTAGAAAAAAAATCAGGGAGGCCAAAGCTCAATTTGAACTTAACTTGGCAACTTCTGTGAAAAATAATAAAAAAAACGTTTTTACAGATATATAAATGGTAAAAGGAAGGGTATAACCAACCTCGGTTCCCTATTGGATGAGGCAGGCAACCTAGTAACTAAAGATGAGGAAAAAGCAGAAATGCTTAATGCCTTCTTTGCCTCGGTCTTTATTGGTAGGACAGCTTGTCCTCAAGACAACTGTCCCCAGGGGTTGGTAGGTGGTGCCAGGGATCAGAATGGTCCTCTTGTTATCCAAGAGGAGGCAGTCAGAGAACTGCTGGGACACTTGGATATTTATAAATCAATGGGACCAGATGGGATCCACCCCAGGGTGATGAGGGAGCTGGCAGATGAGCTTGCGAAGCTGCTCTCCATAATTTATCAGGAGTCATGGCTCGCTGGTGAGGTTCCAGATGATTGGAAACTGGCCAATGTGACACCCGTTTACAAAAAAGGTAGGAAGGAGGATCCTGGTAATTAGAGGCCAGTTAGCCTGACCTCAGTACCAGGTAAGATAATGGAGCAGTTCATACTGAGTGCTATCACACAGCACTTACAAGATGGCCAGGGTATCAGACCCAGTCAGCATGGGTTTACAAAGGGTAGGTCATGTCTGACCAACCTGGTCTCCTTCTATGACCAGGTAACTCGTCTGGTAGATGCAGGAAAGGCTGTGGATGTTGTCTATTTGAACTTCAGCAAGGCCTTTGATACTGTCTCCCACAGCATACTCCTGGAGAAGCTGGCAGCCCACGGCTTGGACAGGAGCACTCTTTGCTGGGTTAGGAACTGGCTGGATGGCCAGGCCCAGAGAGTGATGGTGAATGGTGCTGCATCCAGCTGGGGACAGAAACCAGTGGTGTCCCTCAGGGGTCTGTACTGGGACCAGTTCTATTTAATATTTTTATAGATGACATGGATGAGGGCATTGAGTCCTTCATTAGTAAATTTGCAGATGACACTAAGCTGGGAGCTTGTGTTGATCTATTGGAAGGGAGGAGGGCTCTGCAGAGAGACTTAGATCGGTTGGATGGACAGGCAGAGTCCAACAGCATGAAGTTTAATAAGTCTAAGTGCCGAGTTCTACATTTTGGCCACAAAATCCCCTACAGTGTTACAGGCTGGGGACAGTGTGGCTGGACAGTGTTCAGGCAGAAAGGGACCTGGGGGTGCTGGTTGACAGCCGGTTGGATATGAGCCAGCAGTGTGCCTTGGTGGCCAAGAAAGCCAATGGCATCCTGGCCTGCATTAGGAATTGTGTGACCAGCAGGAGCAGGGAGGTCATTCTTCCCCTGTACTCGGCGCTGGTAAGACCACATCTTGAGTACTGTGTCCAGTTCTGGCCCCTCAGTTTAGGAAGGACATTGAGATGCTTGAGCGCATCCAGAGGAGGGCAACGAGGCTGGTGAGGGGCTTGGAACACAAGCCCTACGAGGAACATTTGAAGGAGCTGGGGTTGTTTAGCCTGGAGAAGAGGAGGCTCAGAGGTGACCTTATTGCTCTCTACAACTTCCTGAAGGGAGGCTGTAGACAGGTGGGGGTCGGTCTCTTCCACTGGGCAGCAACTGACAGAACAAGGGGACACAGTCTCAAGCTATGTCAGGGAAGGTACAGGTTAGATATTAGGAAAAAAAATTTCACTGAAAGAATAATAAAGCACTGGAATAGTCTTCCCAGGGAGGTGGTGGAGTCACCATCTCTGGATGTGTTTAAAAAAAGACTGGACGTGGCACTTGGTGCTATAGTCTAGTCGAGGTGTTAGGGCATAGGTTGGACTTGATGATCTTAGAGGTCTCTTCCAACCTCATTATTCTGTGATTTTGTGGCTCTGTGATATAACCAGTACAGATAAATATTAATCCAGATGCAGAGCCAAAATTTTTATGAAGAATTTCCTCTCTCTACCCTCCAACATTACTCACTACAGGCTTGTAGCTATGTCCTATCCTTTTCCTGCTCTAACAATTCAATTAATACATTTTTTTCGTAAGAGCCAGAAAGTAAGTCAAACTAAATTGGCTCAATTTTCATATAAACCTCATATAGACAACTGTTTAATTTAGTTTACTCTAACATGTAACACATGTAACATGTTTATGTTACTCTAACACTTGCCAAGCCTCAGTGTCTAACAGACAGCTAACTAAATCTATAATAATCTAGAGCTATTTTACAAATCCCAGATATTGTTTTCAATATCTTTAAATAAGTAGCTAGCCTGTCTGCTGTAACAGACCGTTTTCTGAACATTGCTTCTAATATTATATAATAGAAAAACCCAGGAAAATTGTTTATCATTACAAGCAGATAGTTGAGTTAGAGAGCCTTTAAGGTTTTTGTTTCTCTGCCTTATGACAGGAGTGATGGAGTACACCCCTGAAATGCTCCCTATTCCATTGGATAATAGGGACAATTTCTTCACTGAAAGGGTTTTCAATATTGGAACAGGATGTGCAGAGAACTGGTTGAGTCCCCACCTTGCACAAGATTGAAAGATGTGTAGCTGTGGCACTAAGGGACATGGTTTAGTGATAGATATGGCAGTGTTGGGTTTATGGTTGGACTAGATGTCCTAAAATGTACTTTCCAAGCTAAATGATTATATGGGTCTAGAATATTTTAAGGAAAATCAGTGTTACATTTTAGGATACTTATCTTGAACTCAACAAAGGAGAAAAAAGGAAAGGATTTTTCATAATTGTATGCCACCCAGAAGTTTTCTGCTAATTATTTTTCAAATTTCAGATTAACTTTTACTGGACTTAGTAAATAAAAAAGCCAAATTTCAGAAGTGAAAATAATATTGTTCAAACAATAGTCATCATTAAAAGCATGCTATTGTTAAATTATATGATAGTGGCTTATTTTGAACAATGCTAGAATCAATATGCTTTGAAAAAGGGATGCGAAGGTTGACAAGAAGTTTGAATTTTATTCTTTTATTCTTCTTGTAATGATATGTCCAACTTCAGACATATATAGTGATTCTAATGCCTACATCAAGCTGCTTTTTAATGTAGAGAATGTCCTGAATCCAATGCACAGAGCCTAGAATTCTGTCCTAATTACATCCCCATCACATTGATGTGCAGACTGTCAAGAATACCAATACACTTCAATTCTTCCTCTTAATTTTGAGGGAACTTATATTCTTTAATCAGGTTTTTAACTGTACTTGCAAGACTAAGTACCAAGAAATTGCTTTAATTATCTGTCACTTACTTAACTGTCACTATGCATTTAGTGGGTAGGTTTTATAAATAATTTATTATATATTATATTATATTATATTATATTATATTATATTATATTATATTATATTATATTATATTATATTATATTATATTATATTATATTATATTATATTATATTATATTATATTATATTATATTATATTATATTATATTATATTATATTATATTATATTATATTATATTATATTATATTATATTATATTATATTATATTATATTATATTATATTATATTATATTATATTATATTATATTATATTATATTATATTATATTATATTATATTATATTATATTATATTATATTATATTATATTATATTATATTATATTATATTATAAGTAATTTATTTGGTTTTATTTTCTTTAAGATCATATACCATACACTTCTACACCTACATCCTGCAGTGTTAATTTTCTTCTTCACTTGCTATGTTTAATGATAGACTATTCGTTTTTTACTCTAAAAAAGTACTCAGGAGATTCCATTAATCTATTGGGAAAATAAGCAGCAAGTCTTCAGCTGCAAGGTCTGCAAAATTTATAGCTAAAAAGAAAGCACTCTTCAATTTTGCAACACAAGTTTCAGAAAACATTGTAAATACACCTGCTAACACTTCTGCTACATGCAGTCAGGGATGTTCTCTATGCCACTGTTCCAGTGAAACAAAAGGTAAAAATACTCATCATACAGAAGGGAATGGAAGTGAGAAAGATCTATAAAACACATTGGGTTGTGTTTAGGTGGTAAATGAGTAGTATGAAAGTTAGCTTATCTTTAGACCAAAAATCTGCGGAGGCACTGATGTTATGGTATATGCTGGGAGCAAGCTGCTGAATATAAACAATGTCTTATGTCGCCCTGATTTTTAAGATTTTCTAAAGCCTTCTGAATTTACATTCTTGTAGAAAACTTTCTCATGCAACTTTCTGCAAACAACCTATTGTTTTGCATTCCTTCATAGAGGCGGAGAAATTTGATGTACTAGTAGTTTGTCCAGTGTCGTTGGAGAGGGGACACGTTCACCTTCCAATCCACTGGCACCTTTTGAGAACTATAAATGTTAAGAGTCAGAGGAAATAAATTAGTCTCTTCATCGTAACCATAACTGTGGTGCGTCGTTTTTCCTTGTGTCCACTGGTGACAGTCTTACTGAAACCTGCTTGATGCTGAAACTAAGAGGTTAACACTGGTGCCCTGATGTGATTTAAATCTATGTCTTTAATTACAAAATTACCTGTTCTGAACTTAGAGTATCAAAAACGATTGCTTTTCAAACTGCATTTCAGCACTGTCTTCGAATGGTATGAGCACTGAAACAATGAGGAACCTCAAATGATGAAAGCAAGTAAAAAAAATATAAAAGTGCTATTTTATTTGGCTTTTACAGAATGAAAGTCTCCAGCTGAAGCTAGGTAGAATGGGGAAGCTCATGTTAAATGCATTATTGCAGCCTTATGCTCCACTTCTGAAGGGCAACTGTTGAATGCTAGATACTCTGTCATCTCAAACCAAAAGCTACCCCTCTTTGAAATTTTTACTGTAGAAGACAGGAAATCTGTTTGCAATCTTAAACACAGACCAAACTTTTCAAAGAATGTCTCTACTGTGTAAGCATAAAGGTAATCTTGTAGGTAAGGCACTGGACTGAAATTCTGACCTCAAATCTCAGCTGCCAGAGTGGCTGTATAGGATTTTGGCAAGACATGTAGAGAAAAACATAAATAAAAAATGCCTGTGAAAAAGATTCAAAACTGTGTCTTTGGCAGATATATTGACTGAATCAAAAATCATATTTTTTTTTCCTGTCTTTCAGAAACACCGTGTAGTTAGCAGGTAGGTTTTATAAGAAATTTATTACTCAGCCTTCTTTTCTTTAGGGTCAAACACCACACACTTCTACACTTCTAATCTGCCAACTTTATTTGGTTACTGCTTAAAATCCATAGGCACTTCTTTCTTTTTGGTCAGGATTCCCAACACTCAATGTGTTGTACACCTTACTGTGATCCACTATCTAAGCTTCAAGCTGCCTCATAAGGATGCTTTTCTTCTGTGTGATGTGCTCACGGAGCTGAGGATTTGGACAGCTAATCTCACCTCAGCAAAAACAAATTAACAAAATATATATATATATAGCAACTGTGATGTGACATAGAGTGGAAATTTCTCCCACAGGGTGGATGAATCCCTGAAAAGTTCATGCTTGCCAGAGTTCTGAGAACACACTTCTGAATGATAGATAAGGAAAACAACTCTGCCAGTCATTATGTTGTGGAAGGCAGCACACATAATTGAGGCAACAAATTACAATAAAGTGTTGTCATTAAAAATTATTACTTTAGTTTAGGCATAATTTTAACAATCAGTTTTAACATCAAAAAGCAATAACTGATATTTTATACTCTTTACCCTCTACAGAAAGAAAGGAGCTGCTAGTTTATTATTTCTTTGGTCAAACTGGACTCACTGGCATGAATTAAGATCTCAGACCAAGATGAGATTAATCTGTCTACAGGCAATTAAGAATATTTCATTAGTTTCCTACTGAAGCTCTAAAGTGCAGCTCCTCCATTCTGACACCAAGGAGGTCTGTATGAGGTTTATAAGTTCTTGTGTTTTACAAGCTCATCTTTAAATGCTCTGTTTGATGCTGTTGTTCAATGCTTAGGATCAGAACATTGTTCCTGGATGTTCATCCCAAATCAAAATACCACGGCATTAAACATTTTCAGCCAAATAGAACATCTAGAGAATGTTCCACATGTTTGGCCAACAGAGAACAGCTTATAACACTATTGCAATTACATCCTCTACAGATGGCACATGCTGTATGGATTACAATATTGCTTGTTCTGTTGCTGTGGACTCAGTTTGAATTGTGTCTGAAACATTTGAACCATAAATCAATTCTTCTCCCTCTCAAATTAAAAAAAAAAAAAAAAAAAAGTATTTCAAAGGGAATTTTGTGCAAAATGGCAAGAGTCAGGGGTCTAGGGGTAACCTTTCACTTTGTATCAAGGACAAGGGGCCTGCTGAATAAAACAAAGAGGAAGCAGCCTCTTTTATTTAACATTTTTTTGCTCCTGACCTCATACATCAGAAAGAAAATCTTCATTGGAACAAACTATAATGGAAGGCAGACCATGTTCAACCACGTCTTGTATAGATCTCCAGGGCTGGCAATTGTTCTCATGAACAGCTTTTCCATCAGTGGAAAACTGAGCCAAACTCCTAGTCTTAAAGCCAAAGTGTTCATGGCTGGAAGAATTGTAAAACATTATAACAAAATAGTTCTCAAACTGAGTGTTGAGCCAGATGACAAGGTAATGTCATGGCTTGATCATGCCTTATATAACTGCTTAAGTATGTACCAACATTAACTATTAGTTGCTCTCACATTTACCTTTATTCATGAACTGATCATCAGAATTACTGTATTTAGAGAAACCCTTTGGATAAAAATGTCAAGTGATTTTTGAAAAAGTTTATCTTTTGATCTTGATTTTGTGTTGCAATTACTCCCAGACCTTATTGTGGTTTCCTGCACAGAATTATATCCTTAAGCATACCAGTCTAGTATTTAATACAGACACAGGACAATAAAGTCAGCAGCAGGAGACAATATGTTTTATATGTACAGTTAACTTTGCACAGCACTGGAAAATATTGGCAAGTGGCACTTAATTATGTTACCCCTGGATTCTTAAAACATATCACAAAGAGCACAAAGGCACAAAGCATTTATTTACTGTAGCTGGGTTTAGGAACATTTACAGACATATAGTATTTACATATTAGAATACAATTTCAATATATTCTAATTTTGCTAATACAATTATACTTTCTTGCTTTTGTTCTTTGTTTACTCTTAAATAATTTCCAATTAATAATTCTATAAAAAGTGGTTTCATTTGAGACATCTGAGAAATTATTCCAGACAGTTAATCCTAATATTTTTACCATGTTGGCTCTGGATCTGGGAGGTAGAGGAAGGCAGAGGATTTTCTGCTCCATTGCATAACACCTAGATCTGAAAATAGTATTAGTGATGGAAAAAAACATATAAAACAGAAGGCACTCTACAGATATATCACCAGCAAGACATTTTAGTTTGTGGTGTATTAAGACTACATCCTGACGTTTCTGGAAATTGCTGGAAATGCTGAGAGGTTGACAATAAAAAAAAAAAATTATCTGATGGTCAAACCTTCATATTTTCTACCTATTTATACACTCAGATTCCAATTATTTATTCCATCTAGGTAATATTGACCAAACTTGTATGCAGAAACCATATCTCATTTATTTTATGTCTTGATAAAATGTTCTAACAAAAAATTAAGATGGCTTAGCACAGTCATATTCCTAACTTCATGCAACAACAGCAAAACTTACCATCTGACAGTAACTGTCTGATTTAGTAGCTTGTACAAGAATAATTTTATATGTTAATATAAAAATATACCTTTATATATATATATATCCAGATATACCTGAAAAATACTCAGGATAATAAACACCATCTGAAAAATATAACTACTATGTATACTCTGCAATCCCTCCTGTCTGAAAAAGACTAGTTCAGAATCTGATTCAAGGCATTCTGAAGGAAAGTCTGAAAATATTTGATCAGAAATTTTCAGTTTAATGTCTAAATGGTAAAAAGTGATAGCCAGGAAATACTTTTTAAAAATACCTATCACCTACAAAAAAATTCTGGTATCTATTTTTTCATAAAGGTATTTATTTTTTCATAAACTGACATTTACTTAGTTTTTTGATTGCATTTTATTAGGAAAGTAAATCTATAATATGTTAATTCCATGTGAATTCCACAGAACTTGACAATGTTGTACTTTCAACACTGTGAATGTATCTTAAGAAATACTACTTTTACTTTCACTTAGTGCAACATAACTTCCTTCCAGTTAAAAAAAAGATAAATTTCTTGCTGCTTTGGCAGAAGTGTTATTGAGTTATTACTGGATTCAATACTGTTAACTTTTGACTCACACATTTTTTCTTACTATGTTTTGACTTTATTGACAACATTTTAGTTTTGCCAGCTTGATTTTAAAATACTGACAATTGCCTCATGGCAAAATCTTCAGAAAAACAGAAAAAAAATCTTTTTAAAATTTTCTTATTACTACCAGGACTGCACATTGCCACAAAATTGCTGCCAGCAACTTGTAAGGCCATGTGGAGATGTGGAGTGTGCATGACACAAGGCCATGTCTAAGGATCTACTGTTCTCTTAAATTGTCCTGTTAAATCCATTCTGACTAGCAAAACAAAAAATTCTGGGATTATTGTTGTGTTTAGATTTCTTAAAACCATTTACATTTGGTCTCAGTTCTAAAGGAAACCACAGAGAAACTTTCACTAGACCCCTCTCTGACATGAGATACTGTTTCACTCGCTTATCTGCTGCTTTATACCTGCTTAGGATCTGTTTTAGCAGGTCTGTGTTAACTCCAAGGTAGAACCTGAATCTGTGTCGAACTCTCCTCCAAAATGAAAGCTGCAAATTGAGCTAAACAAAAAAGACATTGCAATGTGAGAAACTGGTATGTGTGTTCCGTCCAAGCCTCACTCAAGGAAAAATGGCTGCTCTCTGAAAACCTGAAGGTGTTTTCAAAGTTCAAAATGTAATTCGCAGAAAAGGAAGATTTTAACACAGAGTTAAAGTCACATAAACAAAGCAACTCTTGTAACATTTAGATTTGTCATCCAGAAAAAGTACGGAGAAACCCTGTCTGACAAACCTGTACTGAAAAATTAGAAGAAAAGAAAGGAATTCTGCCCTGTATCAGCCTGTTTGAAACCTCTCAGTGAGTACCTGTACCCAGAGACCTGTATGGCTCAAAGAAAATTTATGGTTTTGTATTTTCAGTATCCCTCATATTAAAAAAAAAAAAAAAAAAAAGAAGGAAAAAATTTGCCAGTGGGCATTCCCAGTTCTCATTAAGTAAACAGTACACACAGTTACAGGTATTTTACAAAGAACTTGCTGCTGTTTTCCATCTATTAATTAACTAGACTATGACACATCAAAATGAATTTATGAATTCTTTATTTTGTTTATACTCTCTTAAAAATTAATTACAGTTTGAGAACAAAAACATACATTTTTCTCAGACAGTTAGGAGTATTGCTGCAATGCCACAATTTAGTGTAATTTCACACCGCTGGAAAAGCAGGATGCAAATGTTGATCCTTACCATATAAATTGATATTAGACTGACTAGGATTTGCTCATGACATCTGGAAGAATGTTATCATTCTTTGTAGGAATGATATTGCAATCCTGTGGGTTTATTGTACTTTAATTACAATGGACAGTATGTCAAACCACAAAGATGTAAATAATTAAACTTGACTTTGATCCTTTAACATCATTCTATCTCATTAAGCAGATACACTTGCAGTTTCCTCTGTCTTTTCAGAGATAATATATCTTTGTTTTCCATATATTTTACTTAAACAAAAAATGTACTAGGTAGGAAACTCCTTCCTGAAGTACATTTTTGAACTTGCTCGTTCAGATGTTATAGGTAGTGTTATAATTATATGTTTATCTGATTTGTATCCAGCCATCTAAATGGTAACAGGGACTATTCTTTATTCAGTGTATAAAGTGACATTTTAGGATGGTGTAAGTTAACCTCCAAAGGTAACAACTTGCTGCCACTGATCACCGGGGGTATTCACTCTGACTAAGATAATAGGTGAGAAAAATGTCACCCTTATTTTTCAACAGCATGAAAGATATACTATCAGATGTACCAAAAGTCATTCTTTGGATGCATGACACTTTGTAGGCATGAAAGAAAAAAAGCCATAACAGACCAAAAAAACTAAAATCAAGTGATATGTAATACTCTGCAGTTTCTTGGGAAGCATTTTGTAGGAACAAAATACACATCTACAAAAGTTATGAGTTTTTTGACTGAACATAAACAGAATGGATAAGGGAGATTACAAAATAGCTTTGATATGATTACACTATAACTATCCCTGTGAAAGTCATTTCTAAGCATATATCTATTCTGAAAACTAAAATCTTGCTCATACTACTTCTTATATAGTGTATCAAGAACTGGAGACCTTGAGAGGAGTTTTATTCTGCCCATCAAAAGGCACACAGCATTTGAACAAACCCCATATTTTCTATGTGTTTAATAGACTGAAAAATTTGAAACCCCTTACAAGATTTTTCAGTTAAGCAATTTTAAATTTCATCATCTACTGACATGCAACATCAAGCCCATAATAGGAGTGAGCATTAACAGGTAGTTAAATTTACATAAGCAAAAGCTAAAGCAGGTCTCTTCAATATTCCTTATTAGTTCCTGCTTTTTAAAATTTTCTTTTTATAATAGCTGTTGCATTTTAAACTACTTAAACCACTATTAAATCTATATATATTTATATATTATATATTTTCAACTATTCTTTTCCTGATCTTTATTGTTCAAAGTGAAAGGATACAATATGTGAAACTCTAAAGAGTAAAATAAAATACATTAACTTGCAAACTACATGTAAGACAAGTTAGTAATGATGTACAGGAATGTTCTAATGTGCTTTTATCTAGAATAATTTTCTTCAAAGTAGCCAATACAGGGCTGTGTTTTGTATTTGTGCTGAGAACAGTGTTGACTATACAGGCATGTTTTAGTCACACAGAGTCAAGGTCTGTTTTGCTTCTCACCCTTACCTGCCAGTGAGGAGGCTGGGAGTGCACAAGAAGCTGAGAGGAGACATATCCAGGGCAGTTGACCCCAGCTGACCACAGGGATATTCCACCCCATAGGGCATCATGCTCAACATGTAAAGCTGGTGGAAGAATGACAAAGAGGGAGTGATGGCATTTGTTTCTCAAGTCGCTGTTATTTGTGACTTGAGGGATGACATTTGTGTCATTTGTGACTTCAAGGATGACATTTGAGGGATGCTGCCTTCCAGGGGATGGCTGAACACCTGCCCACCCATGGGAAGTGGTGAATTAATTGTTTTGTTGTGCTTGTGTGTGCAGCTTTTGCTTTCCCTATTTAATTGCCTTTGTCTCAACCCACAACTTTTCTCACCTTTACTCTTCCAGTGCTCTCGCCTATTCCCCTGTGGTGGCAGTGAGTGGCTGTGTGGGCTTAATTGCCAGCTGGAGTTAAATCATGAAGGATATTAACCCACTTCAGTTCTGAAAACACTGAAGTCTCTCAGATGTTGGTCTCCAGACTAACATCACATCCAAGAAGTATACCAACAGTCTGCTAATGGGCACCCCTGTTGTGGCATATTATTATATCTCTCAGTGCAACTTCCACGTGTTCCAGTTTTAAAATTATCTGACATTTCTCATTGAGTGTGTTGTGGCTAAACATGTGCAGAAGCAGTTTTTCCAAAATTATGCATTTAGTCATTTTAAAATGTTTTTTTCCTCTGAGTAGCCAAAAGTACCAGTTCACAACCACTACAGAATGGATTGGAAGGGTTTCCAAAATTACATTTAAAAAAACAATGCAATGCTTGAGTTAAGAGAAGTGTGGAGGAACATCTGAAAGCAGTAACTTCCTTTTTCTTTCTTTTTAGTTTTATTCCTATTTATTCATTTGTACTACTATAATTTGAAAAAGAATCAAACAGGTTTTTCAAATATTATGAAAACAAAGGTGCTGCTGGATTGAATACCTAAGTGTCAGCCTGGGAAAACATTTTCACAACTACATTATAATTCCCTGAAAGATATCAAATGTCTTATGTCTTATTACTGAGTAGGCAATTACTCAGGTTTTAAAGCAGTTCTATTCTGCTTTGCATTGTTGCATTCATGACTAGAGCTTCTGTACTTTGAGTGTGCAAGAGGGCAAATACATTGAAATGTCATCATTGCTTGGAGAACTCTTGTTATCTGAATCGAAAAGAGTCATTCACTTTTGGGCAATTTTCTTTAGTACTTCTCTCATATTTTAAGGCAGTTTTTTTCAGCACTTTGAGAATGGAATGTTTAGTTTGTTTGTTTGTCATACTTTTTTCATATTCTGTTTGTCATATTCTTCTTTTCTTTTAGTATCTTTTCCATTTTTCATTTAGTCCACTCCTGTTAGAAGGTTCTCCTTCCATTAGGGATCAAGCAGAACTAATTGACTGACAATTATAACCCCTACAAAACCTCTCATTTCAATCCTTATTCTCCTTCTACCTTTACTGCTGCTTCATTTCAGGAAGTTTAATTTCAGCCTATTATTAGTTTTATTATTCAACGTTTCTTTACTTTCATGTAAAAAAACCAAACCAAACCAAACAAAAAAAACCCCACAAAAACCAACAAAAAAAAAAAAAAAAAAAAAAAAAAAAAACCCAAAAAAACCAAACAAAAAAAAACCAAACAAACAAAAAAAAAACCCCAAAAACAAGAAAAACAAACCACACCAAAACAAACAAACAAAAAGGACAAAACCACACACACAAACCACAGAAAAAAACCCACAAACATTTCCTTCCTTTTGACATTACCTCAATCACATTAAATGTGGACTGCTTGCCTCCTCACCTATTCCCCTCTACAGAGTCCCTTGCACAGCAGCAGCTACACTGTGAGATGCAAGGGCCTCTCAGCCACCCCAGTGAAACTCCAATCTTATCAGCTGAGAACTTTCCTGAACTATTGTGGATCAAGACTACGCCAGACCATTGTGGCAATTGTTTGCCATAAAAAAAGGAAGCATGCGTACAGAGACAACCCATTACCAGCCTATCCTTTGCTTTAAAAATGAAGTATCTTTTTTCCTCCTACTACCTAGACATGGTCTGCATATCATCTCCAAGCAGATGTGAGAGCTGATACAAAATAGATATACATGAATGAAGATTGGAATCCATATATTTCTGGCTATTCCTCAGTCCATAAAACCTAAAATGTGCACCACTCAATTCAGTGTATCTTGTATGTTCTGCAGGATTTGACCTTTCCACACAGAATTGGAAACAAAAAAATCAAACATAGCTGATTTTTGTACAATAAAAAAGCATTGTAACATTAAATTTCCGAGGACGTTATTTGAAGTTGCAGTTAATTTGTTTAAAAATTGAAGCAAAAAATTATAGGAATAAAAAAGTCTCTTACTTGTAGAATTAATAATTCTTGGTTCGTTGTTTTAAATAAGGCACAAAAATATTTCAGTATAATTCTGATCTATTAGAATTACAAAATATGCCTCTCTTCTTAAAAATTAGGTCAATACTAAAAGGCAGGCATGATTCTGACATTGAATATTGTTCAAACTAGATAAAATGTAACCCAAAATCAGATTACAACATGCACTGAAGAACATCCTAATTAATTTCCTGAAACTGCACAGCTTAAAAGAGAAAAATATTCAGAGAATTGTAGGACATGAGCTGTGTTTACATCTGGGTATGAAATTATATTTTCATAAAGTATTTATGATTAAAGATACAAACCCTAGGGCACAACTCCCAACTTTGTTATAGAAGCCTTCGGATACATTCTGAAAGTCCTGGTGGAGACTTCTAGTCTATGCCACTGCTGGACTCAGTTTTTCCCTTTATCTTTCCTGAATGATGCCTTTTGGACACAATTTTTAAGATGTTCAGTAATGGAGATCCCAGGATAATCTAAAAAAAAAAAAAAAAAAAAAAAAATCTGCTCTAGAATTTATCCATCTTTATAGACTGCAGGATTTATCACATTCACCTTAAATTTCCCATCCTGTTGCACAAACACATCAATTTAAGAAAAGAGTTGTTGTTTTTTTATTTTAATTTCAATATCCTTCACAATTGTAGAGAACAAATTATTTTATTTCTGCATTGTCTTCTAGGTAGGACTAATTAATAATGACTACTCAATCCTTTCTTATGGAACATTCCCAGCCTTGAGTGAATACATATACTGTGATCCATTACCTAAAGTTAACCAGCCATACCACTGAATAATGGGGAACAACTCAATAATAGTGAATATTATTCCATTTTATACTGAGTTCAGCAGCTCTTACCAAAGCATCCATCTAGTCCTATCACAGTACAATAACTTTGAGGTACTCTGCACAGGATCATTAAAACTTAAAGCATAATTTTTTAAATAAAAATTCAGCATATCTTTTCATTTTCAAAATGTGCTAAACTGTGAAAACATATTTAACAGAATGTATGTAGATACATACTTCAACTCATCACATTAAAATTTTTACATATTTTTATTTTGACTTGCTTCCCCATCTTGTAAAATTTCTTTGCCAGATTCAGTTACCATGCATCTCCAGAGGCTATATACGAAATGCAAGGAGAAAAACTTTATAGCCTGCTATGATGTTGATCCACCACAGCAGATGGTCTAAAAAATGTCTACCTGAGACTAAAGCTACAGAAGCAAAGCACAGTATTATTGCTTTTGGAATGGCAAGGTAGATTTTTGACTAAGTTAAATTGCTGGATAACTCACTGCTGGTCTTACATCACATGGAATAATTTAATCCCTCAGGTTTGGCTGAATTAAAAGCTAAATATCATGAAGTTACTTCAATGAGTCTTCACTTGCATAGAAGTTTTACATTAAAGGAATAAATTTATTTCAGTTTCCTAAGAATCAACACACAATATTTAATGGCTTAGATCATAAAAAATCTAAGTTATAAAATATATAACTTTATAGTATATAAAAGGATAAACTTATGATTTCTGTGACTATTTGTCTTGTACTGAAAACATCATTAGCTTTAACGTCTTATTAAGTAATTTTTTCTATCACACTGTCTTCTACCTCCCACAGTAGAAGGAATAATAAAAACCAGACGAAGAATGAAAAAAAAATTAATTGCAGAAGATTTAAACACCAAAACAATGGAGCCTGGATAGGAATAGAAAAGGTTATGATGCAAAAAAATTAGGTTGCTAACCATTATTGTATCTGAAGACAGGCAATGTTCAGTACTCCTGGCAAGTCTGAATGTTTCAAATAGCATAACCAAGACCAGTCACTCCAGTTTTTTTTTTGTGAAAGGATGGAAGGACTCTTTATTTAAATGTAAATCCACTCAAACATTGTGGTTGTTTGTTTTCTTTCTAGGGGAATAGGAGAGGGTGACAATCCTGCTATGAAAGTGAATTTAAAATGACGCAGAGAAAATTACACACAGAACAAGAAAATTAATATAAAAAGATGCAAAGCAAAGAAAGAACAAATAAAATTCAGATGGAAAACCAACAGGTGGAAGTAAAACAACTAGCAACAACAATCTACTTATGCTATCCCTGGAATGTCACTCACACCTTAAAACAAGCCCAAGATTATTTTTACTTTAGCTAAAAACATCTCACAGTTTTAACAATAAATTTTTCATGCACCTTCTAACATGTCTATGTTTTTAGTGTTTACTGCCTCAGCTGATTTAAGATACAAACAATACAAGCTTCCTTTCATTTGCCAGAGCTTTATATATCTGAACAGTGGGTCTATACAACTGAAGTAATTTTGCAGCTAGATTTGAAAACCTTTTCTTTGTTTTGGCATGTGATCAAGAAGCTGAATTTACAGGCTGATGTAAGGTTGTACTTGAGCCACCTGCTTTCTTCTGTCATAATCTAAGCTGACAATTACCAGAAAATGGTCTGTTCACAACTAGCAGTGCTGAATGTGAGCATCTTTTACACATGCCTGAGTCTGAGACATTCTGACTCCTAGTCCAGCACCATAATCATGATTGTAACTTACTCTCAGAGGGTAGGTAGATACATAATGTCTCTCTGTATATAACATCTCAAAAGACATTCATATTCAACTTTAAAAATTAGCACTTCAGAAAAAACTTGTGGGATTTACGTTTTAATGACCTTAGATCTCCACTGGGATAAGCCAGCATTTCATTAATAAGTCAGTAAGTCAGTATTGTTGACGTATATTGGCCAAATTTTACTCTAAATGTTTGTAAAATATAATAGATAGAACGATAGACTCATAGAACTGTTACAGTTGGAATAGGCCTCTAAGGATCAAATCCATTATTCAACCCAGCACCACCATGGTGACACCACTAAACCATGTCCATAAGTGCCATAAACATATTTTTTTAACACTTTCAGGGATGATAACTCTACCACTTCTCTGGCATGCCTGTTTCAAAGTTTGACCTTGTTTTCCATAAAAAAATTCCTAACATCTAATATAATCCTCTCCTGAAGCAACTTGAGGCCCTTTTTTCTTGTCCTGTCACTGGTTTCCTGGGAGAAGAGACTAACCCCCATCTCACTACAGCCTCCTTTCAGGGAGTTTTCTCCCCTGAGCCTTCTTTTCTCAGGATAAACAAACCTGAGTCTCTCCTCATAAGTCTTCTTCCTCCTACAGACTCTTTCCCAGCTCCGTTGCCCTTCTCTGGACTCATTCCAGCACTTCAGAGTCTTTCTTGGAGTGAAGGGCCCAGAGCTGGACACAGCACTGGAGGTGTGGCCTCACCAGTGCCCAGCACAGGGGGACAATCCCTGCCCTGCTCCTGCTGGCCACACCATTGCTGATCCAGGCCAGGCTGCCATTGGCCTTCTTGGCCACCTGGGCACACCCTGGCTCATGTTCAGCTGCTGTCACCAGCACCCCCAGGTCCTTTCCAGCCACTCTGTCCCAGCCTGTGGCACTACCTGGGGCTGCTGTGACCCAAGTACAGGATTCAGGACTTTGTTTTGATGAACCTCATACCATTGGCCCATTGATCTAGCCTATCCAGATCCCTCTGCAGTGCTTTCCTATCCTCCAGCAGATCAACATATTTCATCAATAAACCTTACAGTAAATTCTACTGCAAGAAATCTTTCTACTGTAAGAAAAAGCAATAAAGAGGCATTATGTGTATATGGTCTAGATTTTAGATCTAAAAAGGATATACTGCCAATAGCCCACAAGACAACTGACATCAAGTCTGCAACCAGGGGCAGCTCTGATAGCTCCAAATGTCATGCCATGTGTCTGAGAGCATTGTCCAAATGCTTCTTAGACTCTGACAAGCTTACTGATGTGACCACTGCCCTGCAGACCCTGTTCCAGTGCCCAGCCATCATCTGTCTGAAAAACCTTTCCCTTACACCTGACCTAATCCTCCCCTGACACAGTTTCACACTATTCCCTTGGGTCCTGTCACTGGTCAGAGACAAGAGATCAGTGCCTGCCCTTCCACTCTCTCCTCACAAGGAAGTTGTAACTGCAATGAGGTCTGCCTTCAGCCTCCTCCAGGCTGAATGGATCAAGTGACTTCAGCTCCTCCACATATGACTTCCCTTCCAGGCCCTTCACAATCTCCGTTGTCTTCCTTTGAATGTTCTCTAATAGTTTAGTATCTTTTTTGTATTGTGGCATCCAAAACTGTCCCCAGCACTTGAGGTGAGGCTGCCCCAGTGCAGAGTAGAGCAGGACAATCCCCTCCCTTGCCCGCCTGGCAATGCTGCCCCTGATGCCTCCAGGACACCCTTGGCCCTCCAGGCTGCCAGGGCACTGCTGGCTCATGTTCAACTTGCCATGGACCAGAACCCCAGCGCCCCATGGCACTGCTCTCCAGCATTCCCTAATCTGTCGATATATCCACAGCTGGTGCATCCTAGGTGCAGAACCCAACATTTTCCCTTGTTAAATTTCATATAGTTGGTGGTTAGCCAGTCCTCTATTATTCATTGTGGTCTTCCTTTCCTTGTCACAAAAGGAAATAAGGTTTTTTAAGCACGATGTGACTCTTGTAAAGCTGTGCTGGCTGTGACCAATGACTGAATTATCTTTCAGGTGTTTTTCAAAACCTTCCAGAATAATCTTTTCCATAACTTCACAAGGTACTGAAGAGAGACCGACAGGCCTGTAGTTTCCAAAGTTTCTTGCCTTACTTGAAAACTGGGACAACATTCATCAGCTTCCAGTCCAGTGGGACCTATCCAGATTTCCAAGACCGTTCAAAATCATTGAGAGAGCTTGCAGACAACATCAGCCAGATCTAGGAATTCTTGAATTAATCCCATCAGGCCCCATAGATTTATAGGGATCCAGCTGAAGCAGCTTGTAGTAAATGACAAAACTGGAAAGAATAAAAACAATAGGAAAGCAGATTTCCTTGCATTCTGGCACTTTCCATTGGTGATCTGAACACAATTGCTAATTTGGACTTGCTAGGTAACCAGAGATAATTATCTCGCAACACTTTTCGCCTCTGTTTTCACAAAAAACATGAGGCAATACCTCCAAATTTAATAGAAACTTTTGAGAAGAAAATTCATTCATATGGAACATTCTGTTCTTACAAAATGGACAGCTGTGTACCTTGTTTGCCATTACAGTGGAAGGATGCAAAGGTTTTTTTTTGCAACAGGCTCAAACAGTGATTATCAATAGTTTACTGATATGTCACGATGACAGATCATTTCTTCTTTATCACTCTTCTAAAGCAGAAGTGACTAAAACAAATGTCTCTAAAGTCATTCCTATGACTTCTGTCCTAAAAATTTTTTGCAAAAATCCATATCCAGTACGATTTGTTGAGCACAGCAGAGACTCTTAAGAGCTTGAATCCTCTCTGAGCTTGCCAAATTAGGTCACCTTATTATGCACTCTGGTAAGACCTGGTCTTATTGAAAAACTCAGAGGATAATATCTTTTTTTTTTAATGCTTTGCATCATTTTGTCTACAATATCTTGATTAAGTGACTTAGTATTAATAAAGTTTTGTCTTTCTAACTTGCTAGGCAATTACCAAAATGTACAACCTATTCTAAGTCAAAGTGAAATAGGTAAAATCTGCATGGGTTTAGAGCTATTCACTATTTGGTTGTTTAGGTCATTTCCTCTCCCCAGATAAAATGAGCTTTGCAAATTTCAGGATTGCTCCATCTGTCAGAGACTCTACAAAACCAGCAGGAGTCTACCCTGTGTCTGTGTTAGCAGCCATGGGATTGGAAAGACAAATGTTGTCATAACCTCCACCCACTGGAATCTGGTTGTTGGTTTAGTTAACACATCCTCTGGCTATTTGAACTGGTCACCCAAGAAGTCAACAGTAAGTCAAGTTGTCATGCATTCCTTATTAGTCATTTCCTCCCACAGCTGGATCTTCTGCATGCATGTTTACAAATCAGCTGAAATCTTGTTTGTGCTTTGAGGATGAACTAAAGACATTAGAAGAGACAACTCTGCAAACTAAGATTTAGGTTCTGCCATACAAGCAAGCACCTTTCTGTTTGCCAACTATCTTGCTGCTCCTGAATTGCATGGGGTTTGCAGTATCTGGGATTTTTTTTTTTTTTTTTTTTTTTGTGGGTTTCTTTGTTTGTTTGTTTGCTTGTCTGGGGATTTTTTGGAGGGGGAAGGGGCATAGAGAGGGACACATACATCATATCCTCTGAGCCCTACTATGTAAGTACCCAGGGAGGAATTTCAGCTATTTTCAGTGAATGCTTGAATTGTTTTCACTTAATGTGGTAGCACTGAGCGGTTGTGTTTGTATACATAAAGATGTGCATATAATTACTTTTATTTTACTTAATTAAACAGTTATTTCTGAACATTTTTTTCCAGCTAACCAGGCAACACTGAGACCTTGAGTCGACATAACTGCTTACACTTGCTTATTTTTACAGAACAGAATAAAAATTCTACCTTTAATAATTTCTTCACTTTACTGAATGCAGAACAGGCAAAGTACAAGAGACTGGAAAAATGGGCATGATACAAACGAGAAATCTGGAAAATTTCTAGTCAAATCCAGCTCATTGTAAATTACATTTCTCTTGACTTACTGCATTTCCTGGCAAAATTATTCTTTCCCTTCCTTCTAAAGTGTTACCTACCCTCATCCTGCCACATCTAACTTGTGTATCAGCCTTTCTTAAAACAGAGAAGACTTAATCTTTCCTTCTTTCGTTCCCTCAAGTATTCTCACTGAACCTATCTGGATATTACATTAAATAAAAAAAATTAGCTGTATTAAGAATTGCCTGGAGAGAACATAGAATTGGCTGGGGAAAAGTAGAATAGACTTGCCTTAAAACAAAAGCAGAAATAAATAATAATGTCCAACAGGTGAATTCTGTTATTCTATTCTGAAAGGCATACTGCTTATTCTCTAGTCAGAATAATTTTACAAATATGTCCTTTACATATTTAAAATCATTCTCTCTAATTAATCAATATCTAATCACCATCTTTTTGGAGAAATGCTTGTATTCTATGTTTATTTTTTATGACAACCCATTAACAACAAATTAATAAATAGAATACATGAGCTGTGAAGGTCAAACATGTCTACTGAGATGGAACAACCAAATCTAAGACTCATAGTCTTCTCTCTACAGTCCCCCACCCCAACCCCATCATTACCTGATAAAAGATTTACCGGTTCTATAAGCAAAGTGATGCTATAAGCAAAGAGATGCTTCTACCACTGCCCCGTCTCCATGGCCAGGACCCAATCACCAACAAATTGAAGATAAGGTTTCTCTAACTATAATTGGGAAATTTCATGGATTTTCTGTAATTTAGCAGAAAAGTGACATTTCAAGGTATTACTTTATGCTAAAGCTCCAGTAAAGAGTCTTCCACAAGACTCTAATGCAGTTTTAATTTTATAAGAGAGCCAATTGATTTTTATGGGCCACAGATCTTAAAAGTAATTCTGGCAAGTCTTCTAAAATGGTGAAAATTCTTATATAATGTTTAATGGTTTAACTATCAGGCCTCTTGAGTATTTTTTAATTAATAAGAAGTTAAATGCAAAATAATCCCATTGCTTGTATTAACAGAATTGCAACAAAATAGATGCCAGTTTCATTTATGCATATTATGAAATAAGAGCATTTTGCAAAAATTTCCATTTGCTTTGTCAGGATGAGAACTATTTCTTCAGAAGTCATCTCACAGCAGCCATTTTTTTAATCCAGATAAAACTTGTCTTGAAACAATTAAATTTATATTATACAGCTATTACACCACTAATATGAAGCCAAATTAGCTGCTCAACACTGAATTCTTTCTCGTATGGTTGTTGTCAGCAATTAAATATCACAGCAGAAAAATGTGTCTATTGGCACTAAAATATTTTTACCTTAACAATAGAGGGCTGCATTCACACACAAGACTTTGTAAAAATTCACATTTGTGCTAGCACTTTACAACCCCTGCTGCTGCTTCTGTTGATGTCCTCAAGCAGTTACCTTTCTTGTGGTCCACTGTACTATTGGGCTTGTTTCCAAGAACTGATATAAACTAAGTCATGGGATCATCTACTTAGCCAGCAGATGAAAACAAGCAGAAGGAGGAGGGATATATGGATTCCAATCTCTGTTTATGAGAACATCCTTCCTGTCATCAATATCCGCATTCCATTAACGTATGGTTTCAATTCTGCCTTTGCGATGTGGTTCAAGCACAATAGTCAAAGCATATATGTTGCAGTCAAGCACATTTCTCTTTATATTAAATCAAGTAAGAAGGGATACCATAGCAGCTTTTGTGACAGCTCTAGCTATTTAGTAACCTGCTGCTCCTAATCATTTTCAATGGTACTGCAAAGCTTTTCCATTACGTAGGAGCAAATGCAACCTCTGATAAAATATTATGGATAATATCCCTGAAAAATAAGATGTACTCCAAAATGCTTATGGTTTTCATTATTTATCTAGTTGTCTAAAATTTACATTAGTTAAAATATTACTTTGTCAAAAACTTGTTTGAAAGAGCACAAAATGAGAAAAGAAACCTGAAAAAGAACAATTAATCATTAATAAATCAAAATCTCTATATAATTTCCTTTATTTCCATAGCATGTGCACTGTATCCAGGTTCATGGCCTGCAAATAGCCTTAGGAAAACATTTGGAATGTGAACTGATACTGCAAAGGAACTGAGGAATCTATTAAAAAAGTATTTGGAGGTATATAAGCTACACTGTGGCTTGATTTGCTGGGGTCAGCTCTAGGGTATGCACTAGAGCCCCAGTGTCTGTGAGTACAATGTATATGCACAAGTGTGGGTACAGTGTACACGCAGACACCTATATATAACCACATGAATCTAGGTGTCTCAATCTGAAAGATAAATTCCACATTAAAAGTCTTACAAGGTGTTGCATCCTGGGATTGGGTTTTAGGGGTTCTTATTTGTGTTAGCTAGCCGAGTCCTGTGTACCCCCGCATTTCCCCCGTGTTGTTTCCCCCCGCGGTTTCTGGCCTCACGCTGCCTGCTGCCGGATCTTCCCCCTCTGCCGCTCCTGTAACCACCCCCCCATCCGGCCCCAGGAAACCCCGTGCTGGCCACCCCAAGCCACACGATCCCGCTCAGCCCAAGGCTCGGTGCCCGGCCCTGCGGGGTTCTCTGGTTGGTCGCTGTTGCTGGCGTCACCGCAATGGCAGCCGCCCCTATTGGCCGGCAGGCCGTGGATCCTCTCGCCCCGCCCCTCCATAAAATCCTACCCCGCCGGCACCCAGGCGCCATTTTCTCCCATGCGAGTTGGTTTCTCCCCAACCGGGAGCAGTTGCGTCTTTCCATCGAACCGCGCCACGTGACCAATAAACCGTTCCTGCCAAGCACCCGATCCCTAGAGGATCTTTACCTGATCCCTAGCGCACGGTAACAGAGGCTGGCCAGCCCACACACCCGAGACACGGAGCCGTGTCCGGGAACCCGCGGCAGAAAACCCCGGCAGCATGTGGAAGCTACGCCACAGCCGGGCTCCCAAGAGCCGCGTGCAGCCGGGGAGAACGAAAACTCACGCCGCAACAAGGCAACTTAAATTAACCTGGAGATGCATCGAATAGATGTCTTTATGTCAGCAAAATGCTGACAATATCTAATCCTAGAAACATTTACATAGCCTGCCAGGAATAATGGAAGTATTACTGCTTATATTAATTTTCCAACATCAAGAAGTCAGATATTTTTGCAGAGCATTGCATCACCACATGTACATATATCTGCCACCAAGTATAAGCTGCATAGAATGCAGGGACTAGATCTGCTGGATTTTTTTCCATGACTTAAGTTTATGATATTTGCACAACCTGTAGACAAGGAAATAAAATCACCTTAATCTGCAGCTCTAGTATCCTTTCTAAGAATTAAACATTCTTGACTAATGTGTAAAATTTCAGAAGAAATTTGGTCAGAATCAGTATTATAACTGAATGAGTAATTCCTGAACTTTGCACTAAATTTGTAACTATGTGTGAATGCATGTGATTACCACACACCAGCCTCTACTTTCAGACAACATACATTCCACTATGAAAACAGGATTGATATTTCTCTTATGATGACAGGAATTATTGAAGACAAGACAATTTTAATTTTGGGAAAGAATAGTAGCATACCACCTGTACCAGTGATCCATCTCTAATCTCTGTTATCTTTTCTGAGGCTTCCCATGACTTCTGCAAAACTTGTTTCTTGCTAGAGGGATATAAAAGAGGATTAGACTATTGGTATTGCAGAAACAGTATTTATAGGACTGCACCTGGATGCTGAAGCAGTATTTTTCTTTCTTACACCAGGTGCTGTATCTAACTTAAATCTGCTTGGACAAATCATATAGTATAGAATACCTTACACATTTATTAAAATGCCTTCTCTAGTCATTGTGTATGTTAGATCTATTTCTCCTTCTTTAGAAATGCATAGGACCAAGATAAAATCCTTGGGTTCAGTAGAATTACTCCTAATTCACAAAGCTGAATGACTTCTTAGCCCAGAAGTTAAACTATGTTATTATGGGTATTGTCCAAATGCCTCTTAAACACTGATAGGCAAGGGCACTGACCATGTCACTAAGAAGCCTGTTCCAAAGTTTGATTACCCTCTCAGTAAAGAAATGCTTTGAAATGTCCAGTCTAAACCTCCTCCAGCACAGCTTTGAATCATTCCCACACATCTGTCACTGCATACCAGGGAGAGGTGCTCAGCACCTCCCTGTGCCCTCCCCTCCTCAGGAAGCTGCAGAGTGGTGAGGTCACCCCTCAGCCTCCTTTTCTCCAAACCAGACCAGCCAAATTCCTCCGTTAGTCTCCTGGACATGTTTTCCAGCTCTCCCACCACGTGTTTCCTTCCTCAGGATGCACTGACAGACCTTCCCACCCTTCTCCACCTGCAGGGCCTAGCAGGCCCCAGGTGAGGCCGCCCCGAGGCTGAGCCCAGCGGGACCATCCCCTCTCTGGGCCGGCTGTGCCGTGCTCGGTGCTCTGGGATGGGGTTTGTCCTCGGGGCTGCCCCAGTGCTGCTGACCCACCCTGAGTCACTCCTGTCCCACTTCATCCCTGTGCCTGGTGTTGCTCCTTTCCAGGTGCAGAATCCACCAGAATCCACCATTTGGACTTGACAAATTTCACCCCATTTAAGATTGCTCAGTGCTCCAATCTACCTAGATACCTCTGCAAGGCCTCTTGTCCCTCAAAAGAATCCACAGCACCTTCCAGTCTGGATCATCAGCAAACTTGCTACTGGTGCATCCAGTACTCACCTGCTGCATCCAGATGGTGGATAAATACACAGAACAGAACTGGCCCTGAAATGGAGCCCTGAGGAACAACCACTGGTGTGACCAGTCACCAACCAGATGTTGCCCCATTCACTACAACCCTTTCAGGGTTAATAGTGTCTCTTAGTCAGTTCTTCACCCACCACACCATGAACCTGCTCATCCCACAGCTCAAAAACTTGTCCAGAAGGATGCTATGAGGGACACTATTGTTGAGGAATACATTCAGTGCAGATAACCCTGGGTCCAGCTGCAATGGAGCTGCAGGCTGAGCTCTGGAACTTCAGGCAAGACGACCTACATTACTAACCTTTCCTTAACAAAGGGCTTAGGGACTTGCAGCCAGAGGACCAATATTCAGAGACACAACAAGAGCTAAGGACCACAGACTCTTGCAAGCTTAATGATGACATAAAAGTCCAGAGTTTCCTTTGTTTGAGGTGCCTCCTTGGGAGGCACCCAGCATGAGCTGTGAATTCATTACTTAGTTATTGTACCAAGATTAAATTATTTTAAGGACCAAGATGTCTGAGATTCTACTATGGAAAACATGGTGCTGAGTGAGTGAGGAGCTATTGTCTGATGGTGTGAGTGTGGTGTGTGTGTAGTGGGGGGTTAGCAGGGTACTTAGCAGCTCTGGAGCTGCCCACGGAAAAGGCTTTCTGTCAGGTGATGCAAGTGTGACTGCTAGGGTGGCTCCTGGGTGGCAAGACAGGAAATTTTCCTTAAGAGTATCTAAAGCCTAATAAAAATCCAGGGAAACTACATCCCCTGCCTTCCCTTCCTCAACTAGATGTATCTTATAATAGAGGAATAGCAAATTTATTAAACAGGATTTTCCCTTTGTAAAACCATGCTGACTGCATGTGATGATTGATTGTTTGTTACATGCTTTTTAATAGTACCAGGAATTCAAATTAGTTCTGTCCTGGTTCCAGCCAGGACAGAGTTAATTTTTTCAGCAGTCTAGAGGGGCATGCCTAGGACCCAGAGGTTATTCTATACCAGCTCATTGCCAGAGGCAGGGGGAAAGGAGTCACTTTCCAGAAGGAAGGGCTCTTTTCTGTTTGGGGTGACATGGGCACAGTCAGGTGGTAGGGTCCACAATGTACGTTTTGGCACAGAAATCACTCTCTCTTTTGTACACTTTTGCACACTTTTGTACACTTTTGTACACTTTTGTTATTAATTTTGTTGCTGTTACTGATTCTTTTATTTCATTGCTGTATTCAGTAAATTGTTCTTACCTTAGCCCATGAGCTTCACCATTTGTGCCTTCAATTCTCTGCTCTACTCCACCACAGCTGAAAGGGGGAGGGAAAGCAGAGGAGTGAGAGAGCACCCCATGATTTAGAGAGCCTTGATGGGAGCAGTGAAGCGGAGAGTATCATTCCTAAACCATAACAAGTTCCCTGGCTCTTCCCTCAACCTTTTTTGTAAATTGGAATACCACTGTCTGATTTCCAACCAGCAGAAACCTCCAAGATCTTTAATAAATGCTGAAGAGAAGTCCTGCCACAATATTCAGTAGCTCCCTCAGTATCCTGGAACAAATCCCACCAAGCCTCAAGGACTCAAGAACAGTCAGCTGATACAGCTGGTCCCTTACAACTTCAGTGTCCAAAAATGGAAATTCACAGTTCCTGCACTGGTGGTCTACAGACTCAGGGCATTGGTAAACCCCAGGTCTATTTTTAAACATTGAGGCAAAAGCCACATTGAATGCCTTCACTTTTTCTTCATCCCTACTAGTCAGCTATCTTCAACAATTATTGGTCCAATGTTTTTTTTAGATGCCCTCTTGTTATTAACATATTTCAAAAAGCCTTTCTTGTCTGACAGATCACTGGCCAGTCTCAATTCTAATTGAACTTTGACCTTTTGTGTCTCCCCCCTGGCATATATGAACCACAGCTTTGTAACTTTCCTGCAAAGCTTGACGTTACTTTCACAGGTCATACAATTTTCTTTTCCTCTTGAGCTCCATGAGGAGTTCCCTGCTCAGCCAAGGGAGTCTTTTGCCCCTCTTGCTTCATTTACACTACAATGGATTTGCCTGTTCCTGGGCTTCTCATAGACAGACCTGCCCCCATGGACTTGTAAGCCCTCAAAAGCAAATTCTCAGGATAGTCCGCTAAATGGTTTCTTGAATATCTGAATGTTAGGTCAGGGTGGCATCTCTACTCTTCTTTTTTCTCCTTACACTAAGCACATTGAACCAAGTAATTTCATGATCACTGTGGCAAAGACACCCACCTACCATCAGAGCCGCCATGAGTTCTTCCCTATTCACAAATAGCATGTCTAGGAGGGCAATCTTCCTAGTTTGTTCACTTCGTATCTCTGACAAGAAGCTAACTGCTAGAACCTTCAAGATTTTGAATAAACAGACATAAAAAGAGGAGGGGAAAATTATGTTTCCATTTATTAAGTTAATTTGTTGAAGAAAATCAAGCATTCTTGAATATATACAAAACTGTTTTAAATAAGCATGTAATCTGAAAGTTTCTTGTGGGCAAAATAGCTATCATTTCCTGGAGTGGAGCCTAACTTTACTCTAATAAAAGTGAATCCAATACTATGAGAAAGAGCTGGAGACTGGAAATTTAGAAAAGAAAACAAAAACCATTTGACCACATTTCAATATTGTGATGGGCAGACATAAAATTACCTGAAATCCTGCCAAAGCTTACAGAGGAGCTGCAGTCAGTTCCTAAAGAACAGGGTGTGCCTCAAAACCATTGTGTGGTTCTTGTAGTAACCAAACAATAAAATTCATTTTTATGAACTAGGTATTCAGGGGCAGGGGTTGCTATTTCCACAGTTCAGTGTCTTGGGATTGTAGCAATTGCCCCCTAAAGAAAATGTTCCTGCAACATGTGTCACAGCTAAGAGTTTTTAAGTGGTACTATATTTGAGGATGTGTCATTTTCTATTAATTCTTAGGCTTCTCTCTGCATGCAGCTAGAAACACATATCTATTTTCTTGCAGGAATTCAGATGTTGTGATTCAAATACCAGACAACACAAAGAAATGACATTCCCAAGCCGTTTCTATTACTTTGAGTATTGATTATGTTCCTAGTGGTAGCAGCAGTTACAGTGCCTCAAAATAGGTTTTTGTTTATATTAACAAGCAAAAGAAAAAGTGAGTTTCAACAAACTCATATTACTTTTACTGGATCAAATCTTGCTTCTGACACTGTGAAATTTCCCTGGCAGCGCTTAAGTTGATGGAAGTTAATTTCATGGGAGCAGAGTGTTATGGGCACCAGAATACAGATGTCAGGACACAGAAATTAGGAGTACATGGACCAGAGTTTTTGGAGGGCTGGGCAATGAGTCACAGGGTTATGAATAATACTGATCATTAAAACAGCAGGAAAAACAGCTGTTGGAACTTCTACAGCTTCAGGGTTTCTTTTCACAGAGCCTATTAGTTGGAAAGAATTAATAATAGAGTACAACTGGGCTCTGAGGGATTTTGTAGGTTTGTAAATTATTGCAGTTTCACATCCATAACTAAAGCCCTTATTGCTTGTAGTACAGCAAGCTAGCTAAGAAAATCACGGAGTAAGCAAGGCAAATTAAAGTGGACATGACCTTTACTCCATTTCTTGCACTACAAGAAAAATGTGGAATGAAAGGCTGAACCTGAACAAACACTTAACTCCACATAAGTCCTTCTGATTTTTCTGGAATTGTAAGTCACGAAGAAAAGATAAATGCTTGAAGGCACTGGTATAAGGAATATGAAAAAAATACTACTAAGAGAAAAATGCAAATATTCTCAAGAAACTATCAGACAGCAACATGAAACCCCAGCAGGCAAATGGAGCATGTCACTCTAGCACCCATAAGAACTAGCCCAAAGAATCCACAGCTGGATGTTGTGTGGATAGGAATCCAACTAACGACCCTATTAATATTTCTAGAACTGATAGTAAAAGTACCAAAAGGGGACACTAATAAATTATTCTTCAGTAATTCTTTCAGTCTTCCTACTGAAAAAAAGAAGCCTAATACTGCTTAAACAATACAGTTGACACAATAACTCCAGCCAGAAATTTATAAATAAGTACATAATAGAGTTAAAAAACATTACAGGTTCAAAGAGAGATTAGATCCAAAATCTAGGAGAACTATGCAATATCTGTTTTCTAGAACTAAGTGATTAACATCTCATTACTAATAGTGAGTAATGAACTGAACAGAATTACTGTCAGTCTTCACTCAAAATTCCTTTCATTTGCAGAGACACAGATATAGTCAGACAAGCCTGTTGACACTTATGTGTGAACTGCTGATTTTCACGAACAGCTTTGCTAGCAGTGATGTTCTTCTCTGCCATAGGCTAACTTGGTGATGGTTGTTACTCCTCTCACCATTTTCTGTCCTTCCTTGGGCAATATACTGATGGGCAGAGTATCTTTCAAAGACAATCAGTGGTGTACCCTGGAGGCTGGTCATACACACAGCCATCCTCCATCATCTATGAAAAAACCCAGCAACATTAGCAGCTGGAAAAATGGCTTGATCCAGTAAACTAATAACCAGAAATTTTTAATTGAATTCATAAATCAGTATGAGAATTGAGAGGAGATTAATTGATTGTATACTGTGGTTTACATCCTAAACAGAAATTAATAGAAATTAATAGAAAATAGGTGCTTATTCCTACAAGGAGCACCTGTAAAGTCATGGTTTGGAACTCCTATTATGCCAATGTTTTATGGGGTTCTCACCGGGTACTTTATTTCAACTTTGCTTATTTTTCAAAAAATATTACTTAACTGGTCTATATTTATAAGAGCAACCTAAAAATTAAATAATTGTGTGACAATCAAGACTGTTTATATCCTCAAAGGCTTTGAAGAACTTCCTTTCAATCAATTTCCATGAGCATTTTACCTACAACAGGAAAAACTCTTAACCAAGCAGAAACTGTTATTCAGAAGGGTAACTAAACTACACAGATGAACTAATATGCTATTGGTTTCACCTTGTCAGATACAGCAAATAGGGCAATGTGCAGTGATGTTATGTTTATGGTTATTCCATTATACAAGTCATTTATAAGAAGTATCTCTAAAGAATATATTGTTTCTAATTTCTTGGGAAAGGAACCTAGAAGGATCACTTAATCTGATACCCACAGCTGCAACTAAAAGCCCTTAGAAAAGGAAAAATCAGCTCTATAAAATCCTTTTATAATCTTACAAAGAACAATACTATTGAAAATTATTTATCTTTTTTTCCTAGGATCTGTAGATGCATAATATTTAGAGAAGTACACTTCCAGGCTCTTACCACATGTAGTAACTACATTAGGCATCTACTTATCCCTAATTATTGACTTCTAAGTCATAGAGAACCAACATATGAATTCTTTCTCCATTCAATGAAGAATAATAAAGTATTCATAGTGATAAGCATTAACAGATACATAAGCCTAAGTTGTACTCAATTACTTGAATGCAATTCTATTTAAATTACTTGAGTGTATCCTCCTGAGAGTGTTCAAAAATCATCTTCTCTGGGTAAAGCCATGGTACTTCACCCATCCTGAAGGAAGTCTTGGTATGTCTATCTGTTAGAGATCATTAAATTGGACACATTAATCCATCCATAAATTCCACGTGTACTTCAAAGCCCATTAGATATTTATAAGTTTTTATGCTCAATTTTATTTAAACTTTGACTTTTAAAGCCTGGGTTTCATACTAGTTGCTTCCTTCATCCAAGTACAAGATTCTCCCTACTGTGCAGTCTTCAGCAATCCTAAATCTAGTCCCTAGAGGTTCTGAGGGAAAACTGGATTCCTCTGAGAAAAGGTGATTAACCTCATTTATTTAACTTTGGACTTGTTTTTTCCTTTAACAGATGGTGACCTTCTCTAACTGCCAGGAATCCTCATGCACGTGCTGACCTGTAACTAGTCATTTATTCCAGGGAAAGTGTGCAATAGTTTGACTCTCCACTTTATCCTGGCTGACCTACAAGGTTTTTTTTAATGTTCCTACTCACTGCAAACTGGGCTTTTCACCATATGATAGTGACCTCAGAAGCCAACCACATACTCTGTTAGATAAACAATATGTTTTCAAGATAAACATAATGGTGGATCAAAGCATGAGTTTTTCCAAAAAGGGGCATGTTAGCTTTATTATTTGTTATGCAATCATACTCAGTTTTTTGCATTGCTGATTTTCTTTCCCTTGTGTATTAGTTTTCATCTGTATTTTACATATCCATTAAAAAATACCATATACTCACTCCAGCAGAGATTTAATGTCTAAAAGATGGATTTAAGTTCACTATCTTTCCTATGTCTGTGTAATTGCATTGCCTTCCATGTTGCAGTACAGATCTCAAAATAACTCCTCAGTTCCCCACAATCAAATCTTTCAAGCTAGTTCAAGTTCCAGGAATTCAGTCTACAGAGAGCTCAAACTAAACAGACTCTGTCCCAATGAAAATCAGGCACTTTTCCAAAAGGTGATAATGGATAGACACCAGATGGCCGATAGAGGGGAAAACAAATCTCCTGGTATGTGCCAAAAAAAAGAAAAAAAAAAAAAAAAGAAAAGAAAACAACAATAAAAAAGCAAAATTAAAAGTGAATTAAAAGATTGGCATCAGAGGAAAAGAGTAAAATGCAGCAAAATGTAAGGCTAGGGTGCTTCCTGGCAGATGGAACAAGCCAGAAACAGAGATGAAGGACAACAGGATGCAGGAGTTCTGGAGGACAGGGTCAGGTTTCAGTGGCAGTGTACAGCCTAACACACAGCTGAGAAGGGAGGTAGAAAATGTCCCGATAGCCCTGCCCTGAAAGCAGAGGCTCCAGCCCCTGGAATATTGCAGAGGCAGTAGCCATGTTAGAGCTCGGAAGCCTGGCCACACTTCCCCCATGGGCACACTGTGAGCTGTCCGGGGAGGAGCAGGAGAAGGTGTAAAGGCAGCCCTGAGCAGAGAAGCGCCTTTCACGGGGGCAGAGGGCAGGCTGCGTGGCAGCACTGCAGGTGCCTGGACAGGGAACCAGACTGGACCAAGCCATCCCTCCCCCTTGCCCCGCATGCAGACACAGCACCTGTGGGAAAGCATTGCCCCGCCTGCGTTATCCACTCCCAGCACGGCTGTGATTTTTAGAAATTTGCTGTTTTGCATTTTTTTTAATTGCATGTTTTCACTTTAAAACATAGCTTTGGAGCTTAAAAGGCTCCACTGGTTTTTGTTTGCTTTCAGAGAAATGTAGCATGGGCTGGCTCAGAGCTTGACAGGGAATTCACCAGGGAAGAGAGGTGGCATCTCTTGGGAACAACACAATAACTCTATTGCAATAAACAAGATTGTTGGAAATATTATCCTTAGATTCACTCTAAAATACTCTGTCAATATAATTCAGGAAAGAAAATCATAAGGTACACGGGCTGAGCTGGCTCCCAGGTAACTCCCAGGCAACTACAAATAAATTTATTGGATTCAGTTGCATTCCCACTTTAAATGTTCAATAAAGTAAATAGAGTATCTGCAGAGTACATTATTATCCCAGAAAATACATTATTATCCCAGAAAATAACTGACTTTACCATATTTAGAAACTCTGAAGTAGCTATGCAGTTGCAGATATCTGTGTTGATTTGAAAATAAAATTCTCAAAATAAATAGAAGACCAAGAAAGGCCACAGATAGCACAAGCCATTGCATATTTCAGAGGATCTTCCTACTTTCAGTAAGATTAAATACATTTATTAGAGTTAGTGGATTTTTAAAAGAAAAGGCAAATTTATCCAATATTTCTTCTGCTATAAGAGTTTCTAAAATATTGCACTTAGAAGCTGTACATTCCATGTACCTTGGCTACCACCTTTAATAAAGACATAAGTTTTCATACTTCAAACTATCCTAAAACCACATACGTATAAAGGCCAGTTCATTTAAATCAGTCAGTTTGAAATCTAAATACAGTTAGACTTCAGTATTGAAAGGTGCCAAAGTACGAAATTTCCACAGCTGTAAACAGTAAATACCTGAAGTGGGGAGAGTAAGAATGCATGAAACTCTCAGTTGAATGTGTTTTGCATTAATGTACACAAATCAAATGTTTTGTGAACGATTTAAGAAAGTGGATGAAACATCAGGAATGAAGCAATATAATCCAGTAAAGTAAAGCATGCATACCCTGAGGCAGAAGTGGTTTTAGTTTTCTTGTCATAGCACAGCATTTTGTTGTGTGTTTGTAATGGGGTAGGGGACAGTAGAAACAAGGAGCTGAGCAAAATTCTAGAAAGTCTTTGAAGATATTTCTGTTGCTAAAAAACAGGTCTCCTTTTAGAGTCAAAATCCACACACTTTGAAAAGTTGTACTTTCCGTCACATGTTCGAACCAGAACATGTTCCCTCTGTTCGAACCAGTAAAGTATTTCCCTGCCTTTTCCTGTATGCAAATATAATGCAGATTGCAGACCATGTATACTTGTAGCACTGCTTGTTTTACTGCTACACTCGAGAATCCATTTTCATTTGAAACCACATTTTTCTTCATTCTATTTTTCCTTAGCTCTGAGCTAAAGAATTTAGAAATGAGGCTGCAGTGTTCCCAGGGCTGGCAGTTATCCACAGATCCAGTCTTGTCGTTCCTAAACAAGGAGTCCAGGGAGAATCCAAGCACCCGAGATTTTTTTTTAACCCCTTGCAAGATCATGCTTCATACTTAAAACAGAGACAACAATGCCTCTGTAGACAACCTACCTACCACTGAGTGAGTTTTTCAGAGTTCAGACATTTGCTATAAAGTGTTTTCTTCAGGAGAACTCATTTTAATTAAATGATTGGTTCCTATCTTTGCCCTTTGGGTTATATATCCACGTATTCACTCTTCTCACAAATCATTTCATTTCAGGTTCATACGTTGTTGATTACCTAATTACCAGTAGCAAAATAAGCAGCTTGAACTACATATTTTTGAGGGAATTTAAAGTCTTTAGAAGTAGGGTAAGACAGGCCCTTTCCAAAAACTGGCTTGGGATGATCACCTCTGTATTAAAAACTTGAACTTCATGTGTTGTGCCTTACTATACCATTTAATTAGAGAAGCAAAAACCAGTGCTTTCCATCAGATTTCTTGTAGCTTTTTTTTCAGTTGTTCTGAGACTATATAGCAGGAGCTAGTAGTTGCATAAATATCAATATTTATTATTTATTATGTATTATTATTCCAATATATTTCTGCATACCTTTTTGTCACTAAATTAAATATGAAGTGCTCTTCATTAGCAGCCCATTGGGAGAAGAGCTAAATCACAAGAACCTCTGCCTATTTATGCAGTGATTTTTTTTTTTTAATAAGGAAAAGATTTATTCCTCTTATGTTTTACCTTTCTCAAATCACCCCATTTAATCATGACATTTTCAGACTCATCACCTTACTGTGTCCCCCTGTCTAACAGGCTGATAAGAAATTGTGGGCCTGGAAACAATTTTTCCACATTTTGCAGGGAGCTGGGCAGGACCTCATGTGAATCTTCTTGCAGCATTACTTTGAGCATTGCCTGCCCAGAAGGTAACCCAGGTGTCATGACATGTGCTTTGCTGGTCAGTATATAGAACTTTCCATCCCATCTTGGTGCTTTTCACACTTCAGGGTGTCTCCGCTGAAAGCCTATGGTCTTTGATCTCTCACAGCTCTGCCTTTCAATGATGTGTAATTTTAGATGCAGTGGAAGTAAGCCATTGACTTTTTTTCTCCTTTTTTGAAGAGGGCTTCTCACATGTTGTTTACACTCTCTGTGAGCCTTAGTGGAGCATTTCTTCTCCACTGAGAGGAACACACTGTTCACGTGCACTCTTTCTCCTGCTCATGTTTGTGTTGCCTGGAAAAGACCAATTTTCCCTAACTGCATTATGCCATGCACTATAAATCACATTTGTGTCCCATTTGAAATATAAACCACAACAGAAACAGAAGAACAAAAGGAACCACACGCCCAGCTTTTTTTGACAAAACTCCCACACATTGATAATTAGAAGCACATAAAACCATATACAAGCTAGGAGAGCTTGAGTGGCTGTCATGCCTCATGCTGTCTGTCTCAGCCTCCTCCACTTTCAATTCTGCCACAAAATTGCCTGGAACAGTAAAAAGGGCAGGAGAAGATTAACATAAACAATCTGTGAAACAATGAAGATTAAAATAATAGTAAAGATTGCCTGACAAGTGTGCTTTCATGAGACTCTGGGAAATCTTTGCTTTAATTAATACTCTGCACTTGTCCAAGGGATATCTGAAGCGCTTAAGCACTAAAAGAAGAACAAGGTGTTTTAAAAGCCATCCGTAACACAAATAATTGTTAAAAATGTTTTAAGTGACTTGGTGCATAGACAATGTGGATAGAGGATTCTGGCTGCATATTTGTTTTATATTTTGCAATCGGCCTTATTAGCCTTACAGACTTGAACCATAATCCTATGATCTCACATGTGTAAGTATTCCCACTAGACTGAACAGAACTCTTTGAGGGGCTGGATTATGTAGTTTGTCATAAATATTACCAAAAGTAATTAATAGCACTCACTACATATTTTGGCTGCTGTTGCAGGGCTCTGCACATTATGCTTAGGCTGTGTAAGGCATGGTGAATCCACATGCTTCATACATCCCACTGCCCTTTTAACTTTTGAAATCCCTAAGGAGAAACCAAACATGTTAGATAAGTGTCAAAAGAGAAATAAGGTTTGAAGGGCTAAAGGATTTTAGCCAGGGACGTTTAACAGATAAAAGACAAAGTTCAATAGAAAATTAGAACTCTTCATTCCGCACACAGTACCTCATAATAGATGGCAGTCCCTACTTCACAATAAGATTTTACAAAATGTGTGTATTAGAGCAAGTGAGGCACATGGCAAAGAGGTGAAGAAGAACCTTATTGATCTCAGTAATGTAATGTTGAATATTTTATTAGTCTAAAAGTTACCAGCACTGAGCAATCTTATTTATCAACTTAGATAATTTTGGCACCAAATTTTTCACAGTGAAATATATGTATCTTCCATTAGCTTCACCCTCTAAATCAGGTGAATAATGACTGATAGGACATAACCATCATTAAAATAAAAGGTGTCATTCTGTACAGTCCAATTTTTAATGTTTTTTTGTTTTTAGATTTGCTGTTAACAAATCTAAAAATAGGTAGTTGCTACTACTCGTCTGTGTCAGTATGTTATAGTTGTTTCACATAAAGCAGTGGAGATGCACTTGAGGAACTTACACAAAATCACATGAACTTCACACCTCCAGATCATCCTACTATATATTCTATCACACTTACTCACTTTGAGCAGTGCCAGCTTTCAGGAGACTATAATTTCCTCAGAATTTCCAAGAATACCTACCTATTGAATGTAAATGAATGACCCTCTTAATGACTCTTAATAAGAGTCATTATTGCCACAACAAATTTACTTCTCTTATACGCATTGTCAGAAGGAATCAAACAAGAATAATGATATAGTTTAAGACCCTAAATTAGTGCCTAGGTTCACGTGGATTGCCATTAAGACAGACTGACAGCACCTTGAAGGTTAATTAGCTGTATTTGCTAATTTTTCAAATGCTAGTGAAAAGGACTCTCTCATCCTGAGGTAATTAATTGCCTTTTGGCCATTGAAGCTATTCATGATTGCAAGCCTAAAAGGGCTTGCTATGTCCCAAGAAAACAACAGCCGTATAAAACCACTTATAACATCTTACCACTATGCCATAAGAAAATCCAAAGAGCTCTTTGTTCATAATTCAAAGAAACAGATAAGAACACCAGAGGAAAAAAGCAAAAACAAACTCTTTTAAACATGGAATTCTAGGAAAGACGTACTTGATTTCAAGTCTCAGGTAAATAGGAAGAAGACATTATTTTTCTCTTCAGTTGTCTAAAAGCCAAACAATGACTTATACTTTATCTCTAGTAAAATTGAAGTCATCATGAATTCTGCTACTTCTTTCAATAAAACATTTCCTTTTCCAGCTATTACTTTCTTTTACTCCTGCTTTAATTCTACATCTTAACAGTTAGAGTTTATGAAGAGATTTATATAAAGTGTTACTCATGATTTAAAATATTTTAAAGCATAAATAAAATATTTGTTGTATCTGAATTTGTTCATGTGCCTTCCAACAAGAAATTATGTTTTAAATTTTCCAATTGACAGCTATCTTATACTATTAATCTAGAAAGTGATCACAAAACAATGATGCTCTATTAACATCAGTCCGTAAATTGCAATTAGACTTATAAAAAACTGAGACAGGATATGTGCTCTTTTTTTTCTAAGAAATAGTTTTGAAATAGAATGAATTATCTAAAAATAAGAGATAATTATTCTGCTTTCTCTCTGAAATAAGGATAAAATCTGTAACCCAACATTTTCAGCTTTTCATAGTGGTCTATGGAATTGCAACTTTTGAGCATAATACCAAAAGCTATTTTCAAACAATTTTGATTTTTTTTAAAGAAACAATGAACAAAAACTGGCACATATATCTGTTATCCCAATTTTGCATAGCTTTTAATAATGAGTTTTCATGTTTCTTTTGCTACTTGTTTTATTTCAACTTTTCCATAAGTAGTGTTTTTAAATGGATTCAACCGTATCTTAATCTTTCTCCAATTTATTGTTGTATTATAAAAGAATTAGAACTATACTGAATTAGTCTAGTAAGTAAAAATTATATGTCTTATCTACTTTCACGTCTTCCAGTGCTTCATACTTTCTAGAACAGTTCAGGGTGGTACCTAAGATACGATCTTCACAAATCAAAGCTGCTTCATATAAGCAATATTCAAAGCTCAGCAGTGTTTGCATATTTTATTCTACATTTTTTCTCTAAAATTCCCTGTAGTTAAGTAGATACTGATTAAGGTAGCTGACTCAAAAATCACTGCAAATCACATAAATCTTTTCAGTTTCTTGAAAAAATCATTTCAGTTGCAACTGATAAAAACCATCAGATTCCAACCATTACAATTTCTTCATATTCTCAGCTGAGGAAATCGTGAATGGTTTTTCTGGGGAAGCTTAGTCAGAGCTCTCAGAGCTCACATTTGTGTCTTCACATATGCAAAAAGGAAATTTAATGCAGCCTTTCAATAATTCTTCATCTTTCAGTAATTCCTATCTGTGAAAATTTATTTGAATAAATTATTTAATGGAATTTTTTCCTTAATGGTAAACTCAGCTGGCCATTTCCATGTTTTTCTTAACACAAAATGAGGCACAGAGTCCTGACCCAAGAAACGATAACTAAGAGGTTCCTCATTATATTATCAGTCATTCATTTATGGAAATAAAATTGAAATAATATCTTAATTACCTATGTGGTAGACACTTCCACCCAGTGAAACTGTTCACTGAGGACACAGGTGTGCACACTATATTCTACAATTTGCTGTATTCAGTCTACATGTTTTTCATTTTGCATGAAAATAATGATGTTATGTTGATTATTTATAACTTTCATTTTAAATGTAATATGAATCTGTGCTATGCTACTTGAGACTGTAATTTTTAATTTTTTTCTGTGACAGAAGGGAAAGGAAGATTTATGTTCTTTCTTCTAAAAAGTGTTAGGAAAGGAGAGAATTAGAAAGCCAAAGTAATGGAGGTTATATACAATTAAAAACGAAATCATTAATGTAGTTCAGTTGGCATCCAGGAAGAAAAATCTAGTGAGACATCTTGAAGCCTTTAAAATAATAATTTTAACTCTGAGGCATTCTTATATTACCCATGCTTTAAAAAATAGTAATAAAAAGGAGTACAAATCCTTTTCCTCCATTCTGTTTTTCATATTACCTTAACATATATTATATGTACTGTAGGTGTTATTTTTAGGCCAGTTGCCTGATACACTATTCTAGGTGCTTTCTGTATGGGTCACAGAGGGTTCAGGAATAGACATACACTGCTACTCTGCTGCATGGGTAGAAAGTGTCTTTCCCAAGGCTTTTTATTCACAGAAACAACATTTGAACTTTATAAGACATTTTGAAGGTTTGTTGGTTTGGGATTTTTTTTTTTTTTTTTAACACTCTGCTTATGAAAGTTTTCGTTGTCCCTGCTTTGTTTGCTCTCTTTTGTAAGCCAAGAAGCCATGTTGACTAGAATTTAATTAGAGTAACTTTCCAGCTCAAGAGTAATTGACCTGGAAACAAAGTTAAAAATGCTGGTCCAGCAGAGAACCCATACATCAGGACTGTTTCAGTTTAAATGTTTCTCACTCTTCACAACACACAGACCACATGACACAATGGAAACCTCTGCACATGTTTGCTTGCCAAATTATTCAACCGAAAACTTGGTAATTACATGTAGCTATTTCTGTCCACTTAAGCAGAGGCCTCTCGCAAACAGATTTCATAGTCTTCGGCCTAGATGATTGCCAATGACACATACTGTGTCAGAATTTTCCTTCTTCTTGTCTACTATACTGTACTTCTGTCTATTGTCCTCTTGGCAAGATAAAGTATCCTTCTCAAAATTTCACTTGATCAGAGCTTCTGTAAGCACTATAGAAAAATCAGCATGATTACCTGGCATGGCTGCTTCCCCTTCTGCCCAAATCTCATCTTGGAACTGCATTCTGCTGCCCACCTAAGCTTTCTGTAAGTTTTGCTCACCAGTGTTAGAAACAGATTGATTAGAACCCTTCAGCTGATGGGTGGATTAGGAAAAGCTTTAACAACTGCTCATTTCAAGTGCCATGTTTTTTGAAAGCAGCTCATTCGTTCCATCTAGCCAGGATTAAAAGCCAATCACAAGTAAGCCAAGTAAATGGTAGCCAAAGCATAAATCATCATTACATGCTGGCAGCTGGCTGCAACTACATGACAACTATTCACAAACAGGATGCTTGGTGCCGTTTTATGTGGATCTTGTGTTCTTTGCACATGTTTGTTCCACATGAATCGCTCCCTTGGAAATACAGGGAGAGAACTAAGGTGATGAGAGAACAATAAAATAGCTTATTGTCTCCTGCTGCCTTTTACTCTTGGACAAAGGACCCTTTTATTCATGGATAAATTAAGATTTGCCAAACTGATACAGAGATAAGCAAAACCTGTACTATGTCCTTCAGACTTGATGCACAAAGCATAGATGTTCTTGAGTCTTTGCTTCTAAAATAAACGAACTTACAAAAGTGAGGGAACTACAGCCCATTCACCAAGATTTGCACCCATCCACAGCATTAGTACATCTCCACAATTATCTGGTGTTCTATAGCTATGTGGTATTTCTGCCCTACATTTTGGCCTTTTTAGTCAGAGAAAACTAAAAATAATAGCAAAGAGTTCCCTTCCTGGAGTCCCAGCAGTATTATTACATGAGTGAAGATCATCGCTTCTTCAGGAAAATGTTTAAGTTAGTGTGCTTATATTGTTTCATTTTTAAAAGTCACAGTTTGGAATTAAATATGATTTATTGACTTGAGTGACATTTTCTATTTTTTACTGTCTTTTCACTACTTCTAATTACCTTTCATAAAGAAGTTAAGGATATATGTATTTCAGTGACATTCTACATAAATTTCTACAGTTACACCTAAAACAAAAAGCATAAGGAAAACCTGCTAACTTGCAGAATATATTTTTTCTCCCTTATAATTAAAACAAAGGTTTGTGGTATGATTCCATGCTAAATGTTATTCTTCATGGTATTATGGCATTAATAGAATACAAAGACCCAATATCTGTAATGAATACCCCTTATAAAAAGTGTTAGAACAATCTCAACAATTAGCCATGTAGCACACTCTTAGTGTTAGAACAATCTCAACCATTAGCCATGTAGCACACTCTTTTCTCTAGCTGTACATTCAAATATATTCATACCTCCTATCACGGAAAATATTTTAGGAAAACATTACAAAACATCTCAAAGTATTGCCAACATCTGCCATTCTGTTGTTCTGGCACTACAGTCCAATACCTTATCTATGATGGTTGTAAATACCAGATGCAAATACCAAAGAAAGGTGTAAGCTTAGGCATGTGTTGGATAATCATCTGTCATGTTATCTTTATCTTGAATCCCAATCTTTAACAATGGCTTATGCATCAAAATATTTCACTGAGTCCTTTCAAAATGTTTTAGCTTTAGCAGGTGTAAGTCTGAAAATCATAAATGTAAATGTAACTGTCAACAACCAGTGTGTTCACCATAAATTCATGTTTTCAAGTGCCATATCCACACATTTTTTTAAACACGTTCAGTAATAATGACTCACCATTGCCCCGGACAGCCTGTTCCAATGCATGACAACTCTTTCCATGAAGAAATTTTTCCTAATATCCAATCCAAACCTCTCCTGGGGCGACTTGAGGCTGCTTCCTCTTGTCTTGTTGTTTCTTACCCAGGAGAAGAAACTGACATGCCCTTGGTTACAATTTTCTTTC
Organism: Vidua macroura; assembly: GCF_024509145.1. Taxonomy (NCBI): domain Eukaryota; kingdom Metazoa; phylum Chordata; class Aves; order Passeriformes; family Viduidae; genus Vidua; species Vidua macroura. Next base: position 36,170,934 of record NC_071611.1, read on the forward strand.
AGGTAGAGAGACCAACAAGGTCTCTCATAACTCTGCTTCTCCCCAGGCTAAACCCCAGTTCCCTCATCCATTCCTTATAAGACTTATGTTCCAGATTCTTCACCAGCTTTGTTAACATTCTTTGGACATGCTCCAGGACCATTTGCATCTCTCTTCCAGTTCAGTAGACCTCTTTGTTACTGCTGAAATGTGGGAGGGCTTACTATGCAAAATGTATTACTGTGCTTCTGTTTTGTATATAATCCTCATTTAGTTAGACCAAGAAATATTTGCAGATATCCCATATTTTTAATTTCACAAACCTTGCAGTTAGAGGAGACATATTCATCTCACAGAAGAAATTTATATCCACAAGGAAAATCAGAACCCCAGTAAAGTCCATTTATAAACAGTGCTATGAAAAAAGCTTAACATATGAAATCTCTTCCAAAAGTTAATACATTTTTTCTGACTAAGACATATCCTATGTGACTTTGTGAAACAGTGATTGCTTTTATGCACAGGATTACTTCATGAAAATAACAAATTCTTTCCAAATAGTCTTAATTATTAAATGTGGCACTGGCACGTTTAATCCACATTGATGCATCAAAGGCACATTAATCTGCTGAAGTCTTCCTTCCCAATATTTCATTTTATCCTAATATCTAACTGTACAAATTTAAGTACCTGAATGCTTGATTACTCATATACGTTGTAAGAATTGTCAGTACCTTCACACCCTGATAACAGATAAAGTACTATGAAAGTTGTTCATTCTTCTAGAGCTGGAACCTATTAAAAGTACCTGAAAGCTGAACCAGAGAACAGTGCTTTCTATTAAATTTCCAGCAGGAATGACAAGTCTATGAATCTGATTAAATTACCTCAAAATTTCTGTTTGAAACCAAGGCCTTGTTGGTCTACATGCACATTTTGTCCTGAGACAACTTTCTGGATTAATAGGATTTTTTTTAAGCAAAAGCTGTATTGATAATCAGTTAATAGTGATCCTTTTATTTCAGTAAGCCTGTTTGTTATCCTAAAGTGGGTAAATCAAAAGTACCACTTCTATATTTACATACTTGAAAACACAGTAGTAACCTGTATGTCACTGCAGAAGTGTCAGTAAGACGAAGAAATGTAAGCATCTGTGAAATGCTGGCAGAGGGTCACATAAGCTTCACAAAATTCTTCAGGGAAAGATGTCTACTGGCTTAGACCTTAGCCCACAAGAACTTATGATTGTGTCTAAAAGCCACTGAAGTCAAAAGGTCTTAAAACACATGCTAACTGTTAAAATACACATTAGCATCATTTCAGAATTAAAAAAGTTTTCCTGAATAAGGCGCCACATTCAGGCTCAGAGCTTCTCTCTGTGACCTGGTATTCCATGTGGGCTGCTTCTAAGTGTTGCCCTGAGGACCTGGAACTGGATATATCACACGGTGATTCAACGATCAACATTTTTCCAATTTGTGCTGGTCCTTTTTATTTCCAAGAATGGGTGGTCCCAGCTGGCACAGCCCCAGTGTTAAATAAGGTAAAGGTGTGTGAAAGAGCAAGTCTCAGGAAGATATTACTATTATACTTAGTTGTATGGTTTGTAAAAGCAGTTTTCTTGCCAGCAGCAGCAACAGTAGAAAGTAACTGGAATTGTTTCATTTCAGAGACTAATGGCAAATAAAAATAAAGACTTCTATGCTCGGAAAACAACAGCCCTGTAAATTAACAAAAAACAGAATAACTGGTAGCTCAACCTCTAAGTAACAAATCCAATTTAAAAACAGCCCACGTGTCTATCTCAGAGGAATCTTTCTGCTAAATATTTCTCCCTAGCTCAGTTACTGTCTACAGGGATACTACCTTAGGTTTGCTATTTAGAGCTGTTCCAGCAGCTTAGAGTAAAAATATATATAATACAGAGAAGAACTAAGTTAGCAAGTCTACTGAATTTGAACTTAATTGTTTCCTTCAGTTGTAACTACATTGTATTATAACATGACCAGCTTTAATCACAGCCCTTCCTGCACCACAGAATAAGCAATAAGGCTTAGCTCTTGATGAACTTTTTCTGTGGCTGATGAATAGACCAAGTAACTATTGCAAAATAGGATTTAAAGTAAGATTTGAAACCCCTTTCAAGCTAAAATTCTCCTTTTGGTACACCACTTTTGGCATCTACCCTCCTTTCTACTGGCAAAAGCTTTTGTGATGCTTTCACGCTAGAGTAAAATTAATTTATTTCCTTCAAGATTCCTGTCATAAGACTGTAGTAAGCAAACATTTCCATCTGTTTTGGGAGAAAAATGATTAAAGATTTGCCAATAATGGAAGTGAGTATGGATACAACACAACCAGGCTCAGTCCCCAGACTCAATACCCATAATCAGAGAGGCAAAGGACAGAAAAGAAAAGACAGAACACAAAGCAAAAGCTTGGATATAAATGATCCAGAACCAAGGAACAGATGAGCTAAAATATCAATCCAAGCTTAGTGACTTGATCTCATCCCAGTGTGGACTGAGACTGGGTCCATGACTGCACTGCCTTGCTAAGTGGGAACAGAGCTTTACCACAGACCTCTGTCTGCTTTGAGAATAAGAGAATTCATTGTTGCAGTCTCGATAACTTAAATATTAAATGCAGATTGAGCTAGTTAATTCAGACTCTCAGTTTTGAGCAATATGGGAGGTACATGAGTCCAACACTGAGTCAGGCCACAGGCTCTCTTGCTGTTAAGCCAATGCTATACATATGCCTAGTATGCATTTCCAAATTCTATACATAATGGCTCTCTCTCTTCATATATTGCTAGTTCTGAAAAACCTTCTCCCCACCAGCTTCTTATTCTTTCCATCTTCTTCTTACTCCTTTGATTTCTTTTATTTTTCTCTTGTTGTTTTGGATTTTTTTTCTGCACTTTGATTTGCACTTTTTCTGCATGGCCCCTTATGGCTCATTCTTTTTTATTTTCTTTATTATTTTACTCTTCCTTTACACAGGTTGGCTGTCATAACTGTGTGGGAAATGACTGGAAATACCCAGCAATCTAGTAAATAGATTAAAATGACTGAGTCCTTTTTATCTAAAACACAAAGAATCCCTGCAATTCCTTTTATATCCAGCACAAAAGAGATGCTCACCATCTTTAGGAATCAGCCAGAGATTTCTCCTTTCTGTATCCTGAACTCCACTGAGCTCACAGTGTGCACTAGCAATAATAGCAAGAATGGAAAATGTAAATTAAAATAGTTCTGGGTGAAATTTAAAGCAAAAAAGCAGGCTTCACATCTTAGGCAGTGAACTTATGGATGCATGCATTTATGGATTGAAGGGACACCTGTCAAAGTCATTAGAAATAAGGAATGTGATGCTCTGAATATCTCTTGCACAGATGCAGATCTACAGATGAAAACAGAAAAACATTTTTATTAGATTTTTAGGAGTATATTCCCAGAAAAAATAACAGTGACAATGACCTTATTCTCTTACTCCAGAAGTTATTTTCCATAAATTTCTATGCTATGTTACAGGAAAAAAAAAATTCCAAACATTTCATCTGAAGTCTTTAGTCCTTACTACAATAAGTGTGGTTCTACTTTGAAAAGGAAACCCATATGGCATTCCATTTTTGCATGCTGATTTTTGCATAAATTATCGCTTTACAAGTACAATGAATCAGGTATTTGAAGCATCTCAAGCCATCTATGAGATTTTTTTTTTTATCCCAAACAGCCTCTTGGAGACAATGAGGCTAACAGCATCTCATTATTTTTTCTTCTCATTATCTATGAAAGTGTTCTATGATGTCTTGTTTTCTACAGCATCCACTTACACATTTTCGTGCTTAATTAGACTTTCAGCAGACTTTACATATTAGCTTTTGGATTGTTAACGTATTTTCTGAGTCAGGTAAACTGAGTTGTATTCTCAACAGATGTAGATGGATATGTGTCATATGCATGTACATTGTATTATAGATAGACTATAGGATGGAATGGATGGAATTGATGACTATAGATCACTGAGATATTTTTTTCCCTTGGACCTCAAGACAACTCTATCAGGCACATAAATTTCCTTATCAGCCTCAGGACCTCCCAGATTCTCCAGTGCTGCAAAGCACAGTCACACCACAGTAGGTTCCTGTGTCTAAACTCCATCCTGGCATACCTCTCAGAAGAGGACTTGCCAGACAACCCTCAAAGATATCTTTTTAGCAGACTACCACAGTGTTTGCCTGGTGAGAAATTAGTGTCTCAAGGGCACTTTTAAAGGAGCTGGATCACCAGTGAGATCCTGAGCCATAGCTTGCTACAGAATTTCTAAAACATTAAATCATACAGGCAATTTTTTTCCAGGCAAAGCTTTAAATAAGGCTATTTTCAATACATACCTGAAAAACTCCAAGGCTGCATCTTCCCACTGACATGCTACTGTGTACACTAACCCCTTTTTCCTTTCATTTTTCTAAAGAAAACATAAGCAGTACTGTGCTTTTCATACAGTGATTGTTAAAGTCACTGAAAGTGATATGTCATCTGCATCTACCAACTGAAACTCTGGTGAGCTTAAAATGTCAAATTGGGAGAAGGCTTGGCTGCTAACCTAGACAGTATGAAAGGACTCTGAGAATGCCCATTCTGGATGTTTCACTGGAAAACTGTAAAAAGCACATTCCATACGGCTTCCAAAAAATCCCACAGTCACTACCAATGGGAAAATTGGGAGGCTTTTAGAAATCAACCTCAAAGTTCTTCCATCGTCTGTCTCCCTGGACATTGTGTTCCAAGATTAGCTCTAGAAATTGAAAAAAACAAACTTTAAATAGGTTGACACAAATAAAATTATCATATAAATTACTACCATTCAACAAGATTTTTTAAAATAATATTTTTAATAGATTTATGATAAACAGAGTGTGTTAGTATATGTGTTTTCATATCAGAGAAAAGTTTTTGTAGCTAGGAATGGTGAAATTGCACACTCACAAATTTGACCTTCAGAAAGTCCAGGACACCATAGCTGTAGGAAGGTCTCAAGGACAGAGTGTTTTTACAGAGAAGCATATTTCCAGACTGGTCCTTTCTTTTTCAAGATAGTCAGTAGACTAACCTAAGAATAGGTTATATTGGAAAGGCATTTTCAGTAGTAGAAGAGTGAGGCTATGTCTAGACTACATGAACATGCTGTGATTCCTTCTGTAATTCCTTCTGTCATTGATTCCTTCTGTGTTTCCTGTGTGTCTGGGTTGCTATCCTGTGCCGTACAGTATAGAAGAGAAATAAGTCTGCTGGGGCCTCAGGCTGCAGCCAAGCTACCTAGAACAAACAGTATGGATATAAGATGTTAGTCTCTGGGACATTCTGAAATCCGAAGTGCTGGCAAGAATACCCTAGCAAGTATCCCTTTCTGAGGATTTTATTCCTCTTAGTTGTCATTGTCTAAACTTCCACTGCTAACTTTGATTTTTGTATGTCTTGTATGTATGTATATATTTACTGTGTTATCTAGAATATAAGGAGAGAGAAAGAGAATTATTATTTATCCTACATCATGAACAATGTGCTTAATTCTAGTTATTGTTCATGATAATTGTGTGTATACAGTACTGTACCACAAAGGAAATGCAATTCTTCTTCACTGATGAAAAAATAGTGTCGGTATACCACAGAATATGATTTGCTAATACTGGAAATCATACAGCTATGGTATCTCCAATAGGCACAAATAAAACATATTAACTGATCAGCCAGCTGCACTTCAGCACAAATTCATAGATATTGAATTTTTTTTGAAGTTCTGCCATACCGATTGCAGTATTGAGCAGTAGAAGATTTAACCAAATAGCTAAAACATGACAATCTGACACGTACTGCAGTATATCTATGTACCTATGCTTAGGAAAACATAAAAAGATCAAAATCAAACCACATTCATCCTGAAGAGAACATATTCCAGACACAAATGCTAACAGAGCCATGAAATCTTCTAATTCAAATAAACTAGCACCTTTTGTAATGTATAAATCACTAGTATGAACACATGTTAAAACTAAATACAGATGAACACACTACAATAATTTTTTCCAAGTGTAACTCTTGGAATTGTATAAGTCACTGTGGTTTCCAAGAAGACAAATGGTCTGGAAAATGAAAAATAAATTAGTTCTGTGACTAATTGAAGTCAGAGATTGAAGGTCAGACTTGGTTCTGCAGCTGACACTGGTGACCAGTAAAAGTCCAGCTTGGCTCATGGTACAGCTTTCTGTATTAAAGAGTTGTTTACAGTACAGAAACACCAAACGTGTACATTAGAAAACTTCCTCTTACAAATCTAAAACACATGCCAGTTCATAGGCAAGTAATAAACTTATAAAGGGCCATGTTGACAATTTCAAAGTCTTTGCTAGGACCCTGAGACTTAAAATCTCTTTTAAATTTTGCTGCTTGTCCTAAGTTAACTGAAAAAAATGTATCAGCTTCCTAAAGAGTTTCATGTCCCCAACTCCTTCCTATCACACAATGAAAAGTATCATTCAACTATAAGCATATTTTGCTCATTTGTGAATCTCATCCAATTCTCTTAAGGTCAAGAGAGCTGAACTACTGAAATATTGAAGTAAGTTTCTTCAGAATCATGCCTCTTATTTTTCACACAATATGATATTAATTTAGTGCATTGGCTTGGACTCATAATGGTTGATAGTTTTATTGCAGTGCCTAAAGTATTTTGCTCCCTTCAAAAGTGTTAGAACTGTTTGTTTATAAAATGCGTCTGCTTCCTTGCACCATGTAATCAATGATGATAAACTCAGTTTATGAAGCATTACACATATAACATGTTATACAATTTCTCAAAGCTCTGACAAGCCTGAAACTCCTTAATTCAAGAAAAGCCTAGCTCTTCATGCACAAGCATTATTATTATTATTATTATTATTATTATTATTATTATTATTATTATTATTATTATTATTATTATTATTATTATTATTAAATACACTTGTAGCCATAAAAGAAGAAAGCATTTCCCAGTGGAAAAAATTCATTGAGATCAAATCTTCCATTACCCAAAGCCCCAAGGAAACAGGTGAGATGACAGATGGAGAAACTGACTTGAAGAGAGCAATCTGAATTAAGAGCTGGGGTAGGAGCAGATGCATCTCTGTCTATATTGCAGGGCAAGAGGAATCTCCATAGTCATCAAGTTGCATCACCTAGTAAGTGTTAGGATAGAGTTGTGCTTGTGTTTTGACCAGCTGTACTTGCAATTTTAGATTTCTTCCTACTTTTCTGATCTCATCCGGCCTATTCCATGTATTCACTCTACACCTTATCCAAACTTTCTGCACATTCCTGGTGCTCCCATGCTACATGCAAAGTAGCAGAGTATTGCCTGTTTTCTTAGCCTGCAGAAAGGAAGACAACCCAGTAGCTTCCAAGTAGCAGCATATTTCAGAAAATGTTGGAAGTGTTATTTGCAAATTATTCCTTTCCCCAATACTGATCTATGACAGTTTGAATGCATTTGCTGGTCTTGCCTCCAGATAATTCTCAAAGTACAGCAGATTCCATTTTAAAGTCAATCATATCACAAAAATAGCCTTCCAGAAACTATCTCCTCAAGTGCTGGAAGCTGTGATTTTTCCATGACTAATAAATTCCGTGTCTGTTTAATCTATTTTAATTACAGTGATGCATCCATTTTTCCCTTTCCATTGTTAAGCATGCCACTAGAGTGCTTAAATGAGTTAGTTCTGTCCTTGTTTGCCTCTGGTTCGGGAATGTCAAGGGTACAGACCCTTTACTTTCACTGTTGGCTCACAGGGTAAAATATTCTCTGACCTCCAGTGTATTATCCAGTGAGCAATCCAGAAGTCATTAAACAAAGAAATATTTTCAGCATAAAATATAATTATTTCTTGGACAACACTATAAGTAGATGACTCCTCTTTAAATTAGTTTCAGTAGATTAAATGATAATGGGTAAATAAGAATTCCTTATACTGTGTAAGTTACGAAACTAATTTACCTAAACAAATACTCAGGGAAATAAATGAACCCTGATATTTTGATTTTTTTTAAAGGCAGTGATGTGGAAGATGCAGAGAGGTTTGCAAAATAGATACCAACTAAGTACCTATGGATCAGAGATAACCCAGTCCTTTCAACTCAGGAAAGATTATTTCAAGTCATCCAAGTTTCCAAACAAAACCCGGGCTCTACTTATTTGGGAAATCTGTGAGGAACCTACCAAAACCTAGGACTCAGGTGGCCCAATAAATATGAAATTCAAAGGGATATTTGCCCAGTAGCACCATTGTTAGAAATAATACTAATTAACTCTCAATACAAATTTACTCTCATGTGTTGGCCATGTACTATTTTCCACTTTCACAGAAGTGAGACAAAAGGACCTGCCAAATGCTAGACTGTATGTCATAGACGAGACAGGCAGGAACTGAGAAAGAACTGAAGTGGTGTCTGCCAATGTTATTCCATGCCAGCAGATGGAGAGAACACAGAATTAAACTGATGCTGATGTCTAGTGTGGTGTATAAAACTCATGCGCCATGGTAGCTGTGTGAATTTACAGCTTGACTGATCATAGCACATGACCTGATGTCTTCAAAATACTATCAAAATCCCAAAGCTCCTGCCAGTTCTCAGCCTTTGCAATATCCTACTCTTGTCTACATAGCTCCATCCTCCTTGCAGAGTAGAGGAGATGCACAGCCCTGTTGAGAACTGAACATGCAATTCCCCCACCAACCACGCCTGCTGTTCACTCACCCCAGGAAGAACACAGCAGCTAGCCAGCTGTTCTCTTGTTCTTGGGAAGGAAAACCAAAATGCTTACAGGATATTCAATAAATGGTTCAGCATTTAGTAGGTCCCTGAAGAAAAATATCTAATAAAAAAGAATTTTTTTTCATTTTCCTAGATCCTATTTGAATCTCTATTACAAGACTTAATTCTCCCCAGAGATGTTACCACCTCACTGTTGAAAAATGCTGACTTACAGTAGGTCCCTTAGCTAGCTCAGATAAATTCTACTCCTGCAGATTGATAGGTCTCTCAGGAAATTTAAAAAACATACTACTTTGGATTAAATTAAGCCAGAACCTTACTTTAATAAGAAGGAATAGGAAAAACAGAGTTTGGCATAGAAATGAAAAATATGTAAGGTATCTTATTGTACCCACCTTAGGTGATAATATTAAAACACTAAGTTTAGCTTATGATTTAAGAAAATAATGTTTCTGTCATCAGATATTCTCCACTTACATTTTATTAATGTTTTAAAATATTATTTGACTGGCAGTTGATGAGATGTGAAAGAAAAATCCCCTGCAAAATATGCCACATAAAAAGAGTTCAGCTTACACACTGTTATTTTTCCCAGTTATTAAAACTAAAATTTCTATATAATAAATATCCAGAGCATGGGTTTCCAATATCAATTAATTGTTAATAAAAACATTTAATTAAACTACTTTGCCAATAAATTGTGCAATGTCAATACAAGCATGGAAATTTACAGCAACTATGAGAAATAATATAGTAGAAGGGAAATACAGACGAGACGATGACGAGACGACTATGCAGACAAGATTTGTGGGTTTTCTCCTTTGTACTGTGAACTCATCAGAGTTCATAAACTAAATCCTGGACTTTGGCCAAATGAAAATTTAGATAAGAGAGCCTGAGAGTTACAGGAAGGTGTATTTTCCCCTCTTGGTCAATGTCAACCTATTGCCAGAAAGGGAAATACTGGACTGCTGGAAGTACCCACCATATTTCAACCGTCATATAATGCATACATGATGATTATTTGTGTCATGAAAAATGTTATGCCATCATTTGAACTTAGAATATACATTAGTCCTGCTGTGTTGGTCAAACTCTGCAGAGAGAAACACATTTTGCCTTGATGAAAGATCTCCCTATACTTCACCAACTAGAATCTTCTTATTTTTTTGCATTTAATTTTATCTTTGATTACAATTGTCTGTTTAACAATTTAAGAAAGTATATGTGCCTCCATGAAATTAGAAGCAAGTGGCCCTTGAAACATCCCTTAATGTGTGATTCTTTTACTTGAACTAGAAACAAATATTCTTAAGTGTGCTACATAATCAAAAATGTGTTTGGTGGTAAATAAACCCATGTTCCCATTCCCACAGGGGTGGATATTACCATGACAAAAGCAGAGTCAAGACTCAATATTATTAAAAGTCAGGAACTCCATTGTAGTTATGGCTTCCTGTGTTATCTGAGCCACTCTCATAAATTCTCCAGACTTTGCTTTCCAGCTCAGTAATGCGATGGTCATTTGGGAAGCTGAAATTTTTAATACGTGTTTGTGAGTCACTCAGTACCACAGAGGAGTCTTTAGAAAAACAGGTACCTGCTAAAGGATTGCAGTCAGCAAAGAATTTAAACTTGCAATTAAATTTAAGCCTTCCAACTTGAATTATCTTATGATCCTGTTCTGAAACCCCACTGAAGCTGGATAAAAGACTTTTCAGTTATCAATTAAAACCATTGATATTTCACTGTACTCACTGCCGGAGAAAGTTTTCAGTCACAAGTTGCATAAGGGAAAGAACTGGATGAATGGGCAGGTGCTGCTGAGAGCTCTGTTGTGCTTATCACTGAAGCTTCTTAAAAATTTATTTTCTGTGAAAGGCATTTCAAGACCTGTCAGTGAGAATCAGTTGTCAGATTGGTTCTAGAATTTTCATCACAACATCAGCCACTTAAAATAGAAATGGTGAAAGTCAACCACAACATTGAAATTCCTGGACTGAACTGGAAGGTAACAAATGCAAAAACAGGCTTTTCTAGCCTTCATCTTCCTCACAAGGTTACACATTTAACCTCAGAACCTGACCACACGTTATTAAGAATGAACTATTTCCTGGTATTAAGGCAGTTTAAATCAGATATGGCTTTACTGTAAAAAGGAGATAATTCTCCATTTAGACACAATGGCATCAGAGATGCTGAAACATCTGCTCCAAATTGTTCTGCTGTTTCATTTGGAAAGGTATTTCAGTGTTGCCTCTTTGCATCACCACTGTATACAGTCACCACCACTCATCTTCTGGCCCAAATATTTTTTATGTAGCAACAGAGAAGTAAAACATATTCACCATGACAATTTAGCATATTTTTCAACCCTCAGACAAAGAATGTCTTAAAATATGTCAGTCTATGTTTAAATCAATCTTCCAAGCCAAAGAAAGGATTTGAATTAATATCAATAATATCAAGGATGAGTGGGACAGATGAGTTATGTCTCATGAACTACTGTGGTAATGACAGAAGGAACAGAATTTTCGATTTCTCCAGCAATGTATATTCCAATATAGTACACACTGTTCACTATTTGAAATTTTCTTTTTGCTGAAATGAAAACACTTTGGAGATTTACAGCAGCTGTCAAACTGAAAAACAGGTTTAAAATTAATTAAAAGGGAAAAAAAATATTCTTGAATTATGCACCCTTGTAATAGTTTAGTTGCTTTTTTGTGAGGTGTTTTTTTGCTGCTTTGTTTGGGCAGTTGTGGTGTTTGCTTGTTTGGTTTTTAATTAGAATTGATACTATGTCTCATGAAGGCCTAGGAAATTACTGAATGATACAGTAAATTTTTTAACTCTTCACATTTTTCCTATACATAATATGACTTTTTATAACTGAAACTATGGATGTATAATTCTCTAAGAGCACATTAAATCCTACTGTCTTCCCAAATGCATTTCCAGGAGTTATTTCAAATCATAGACTTTTTCATCTAAAATCTAGTGAAGGGGTTTTTTAATAGATCAGAAATGACACACTGTCCGCCCTCATATCACTCAGACAATTTAGACTGCTAGACAGTTCTAGGTTAATATTTACTGGCGCCATAACTCCCGTTGCTGAGCACCAATCAGTTTGGCACCTAGTGTCCCATGTGGTCATATGAGCTCTGCATTTGGAGACTACATCTTGCTGCTCCCCTCATGCTGGATGGATGTTGTTCAAATTTTTAGTGTTCTTTTCATGGGAAAATGCCTTCTTTGTTTATACTGTGAAAATACCTTCAATATGGAAACTATTAGTCCATTAGAATTTGGAATTTAAAAATTGAAAAAAAAAAAGTCATAAATTGAACAGACTGTTGGACAATGAGATTAATATTTATACTATGAATATACTTGTGAAAACTCTTAATGGCTGTTGACTTGTTTAGTCTCATTCTCCTGATATTGACAAATAGACCTTTTCAAATTACAGCTAGTAACCAAGGAGTTAAAAATCTGAATTTCTAATAAAAGACTGATACTATCCAGGTGTTCAGCTATCTTGGAAAAAGGCATTTGAGATGCTCTCTGCTGTAAATATCATTAGGAGACAGATTAGGCGGTGTTACAAAACTTCAGTAAAACACAGGGATAATGAAAAAAACATTGTTCAAGTTCAGTGAAATAAATTGTCAAACACATCATGTGCAGAGTGTCACAGTGTCCAGGGTGGTGGCAGAAGGCTTGTAACATCTCATGCAGAGACAAAGGCAATATTGGATTCTTCTGTCATAGGCACACTTGAAACAGATTAACTGCTACTCTGATGCTATAAAATATTTTGTGTTACTCACAAAATATAAAATAAAACCTGCACTTCACTTCCTTCAGGAGGGTACAGGGTTCTTACCTGTAGTTTGGTAATTTTATTCAAGTTACAGGATCAATGTGTTCACTCTGACTTGTTACAGGACCTAATTCTGATGCAGATTACAATAGTGATCAGAGTCTGTTGGGGACCTCTAAAGTCTTGGCCCTTGGGATCAAGCTCCCTAGCATCCCGTTTGGTTTATGCAATATAACTACTGAGCTGCTTAAAAACAAAACAGAGCAAAAATGCCTCTTTGGGTGAACTATCAGGAGAAAATGTAATCTAAGAGTTACAGACTGCAATCATTCACAGGTGGGATTGTTTGGGGAAGTGTACATTTTAACAGGGGAATATACATACAGCCAAAAGAAGCCACCACAAAACAATTTGGGTGGGAGAAGGGAAGTTCTTAGCAAAGCAGTAAAATAGCTGTGTCTGTTTGTAGTTATTGGGCTGTTGTGTTTTTTGCTTAGTAGGTCAACATAGTGTTGTCTTATTAATTCGTATCTGGGCCTATCACGCAAAGGCTGTTTTCTTCACAGACGGTTTCAATCAGAGCAGTCAAATCAGCAAAATAGGATATCCTGGTCAGAATTATTTTCTCAATCCCATTTTGAACTGTTGCTTTTTCAATCAGTCTTGGCAGATTTCATTATAAGGTGCTTTTTATTGTTCACACATTTCACATGACATAATAGTTTTACATAAGAAAAGTATGTCTTCAATCACAGGGTAAACCAGGATACAAAACACTGCAAGTTGAAGAAATAACCTTAATCAAGTTACACATCATGTCCACTCCTGTGGCGTTCTGCTGTCTCTCCTGGCTCCAGAGACGTGCTCCCAGCAGGGCACAGCGGCTCCTCCGATCCCAGTCCAGCTGCTGCTCCCAGGCTCCATGGCTCCGGGAAAGGTGGGTCGAACGTTTCTACCACCATGCACGAGGGACCTCAATAAACGGGGTGAAGGAAGGACCAAATTCCCCACGGCAGGAGCTGAGAGCATTTTATTGGTGTGCTCCCCGTTCCTGTATTGGGGAATATGGCCGTGCGGCCCTGGCCGCGTGGGGTTTTTATGGGGGGTGGAGCGGGGGGTGTCATGTGGTCTCAGGAAGCCAACAGGGACACAGTAGAGGACGGCACCGGGGCCCGGGGCGGTCCCGGGGCGTGGAGTGGCCCAGGGGAGCCAACAGGGGCACGGCAGGGGCGGGACCGCAGCCCAGGGCGGCCCCGCAGCCTCGGGGGGTGTGATGTGGCCCGTGGGGGGCCACTGGGCATGCGGCCGGGGCCGGCACTGGGGCCAGGGGACCCTGGCCACGGGGGAGGGGTAACGGCAGGAAAGGACCCACGGGAAGGGAGAGGGGGATGGGAGCCGGGCCTGCATGGTAAGGCAACCCGGGAACTGGCTACTGCAGCGGGGAGAACCTGGGGGATACTCAGGGGTACACAGAATCTGCTAACACACATCAGAACCCTGATCTAAACCCAGAGTCCGGGATGCAACACACTCCAGCCTGAAAAAGAAACGGTAGCACACCAAGATTGTTGGAGAGAAATAAATATGTTTTCTAATTCTGTTATTTTCAGTTGTTAACTAAGTAACTCAGTACTGAATCTTAAAGTCTTAGAAGGACATAATGATGAGATATGTTTTGACCTTGCTTGTGACTTTGCATGTCACAAAATTATGTCTTGATGTAATTCTGTTTCATATTATATGTATTTTCTACTATAGAAACATATAGTAGAAACATACTGAGAACAAGTCACTAAATGAGTGAATTATTCTTTGTACCTATGGATCATGAAACTTACTGACTTCATTACGTTTATTTTTAAGGGAAGTAATTATACTATCTGAATATAAAGGTGGGGGGGGGGTTCCACAATTTTCTCTTAAATACACCAATTTCAACTTTAGGCATTAAAGCTCACAATGTATTCCTATACATAGGCAGTCGTGTATTGTACTCCAGGCCACACATGTTGTAGGCATCATTCCTCGATGGCTGACGAAGGACATGGGATGACAGCTACACTGTCAATACAGGTAACGGGCTATTTAAGAAATTCCAGATCTGTTTGATTATCTTGTAGTTCATGCCAACAGGCAGTCGAAAGGCACCAGCATGACTGGAACAGAGGCTGTATTGCATCATCTCAGCTTTTAGCTACTGTGGTTATGTTTAATGATGTTGCCTTGGCCACTACTGTTGAGCTGTGGTGCCTTCTCAGTTACAAAGCGTTACTCCTTCTGCTGCACGTTTTCTTTGCTGAGCTATAGGCTGGATCCTGCTGCTGTTTAAATCTTGAGGTTTCTTCTTACTTGTCACTGCAAAGTTTGTTTTCATTCGGAGTTTCAGGTATTTAACCTCACATATCTCTAGTATGGGATAGATCATATTTAGTAATTTCAAATGTACGTACAGGATTAAACACTTTTTTTTTTTATTATTGTTTCCTGAGGGAATGAGCACACTCTAGTTCCTGGCTTCTCTAAAATCAAAGTTCTACTATAACCATTTCTGCTTACAGTAGGAACAGACCATTCTTCTATAACCTATTTAGCACAAAACTTCCTCAATATCTAGCTCTCTAAACTGGAATTTTCATACAAATTTAAGAAGATTTCACAGTTTTTGAATGCTCTTCAGTGATGCTGCCAAATACTCAGTGTTCACATCAGGGTGAAGCACAGAACCAAGAGACAGCTTGAGATAGACATGTCTAAGACCTGAGTTACAACAGGGTGTAAAAAACTGGTTACTAGCCCACTTAGACCATTTTCCTTTGTATGGACTTTGAGAGCACAAGGGTAGCCAGGTCAGATGCAATCACAGAGGAATGCTTTTCAAAAGCAGACCTTTCTGACAGAGTGATAGTTACTCAATTACATAATTTCCCCATTTGCTTGATATTTTCCCAATTTAGTAGTTGATTTCATGTTAGAAACTTATATCTTATAAAATAGAATGCATCTGTGCTTCATTAGACTGTAAATTTAGGGGAGGGCTACGGGGACAAGAAAAAATCCGGTGTTTCTCCAAACTTCTCTGAATTCTCCCAATGGGACCAGCAAATGAAGAAGGCATAGAAAATAAATGAAAAGAGCACCTTTAAAGAAGAACAAATTAAAAAATGAAGTATGAGATCTGACACGAGTGCTGGGTGAACTTCCAGCTAGCCCCTTCCTGGACTGCACTGAGATTGGCTGCCCCTGACCTGTGTCGGTTCAGATGGCGGAAGAGCAGGGCTGCTCAATGCCAGAGCAGCAAGGCTGCTCTCCACAGCACTGGCTGTGTCTGCACCTAGGATCAGGGTAAAGAACAGGGAGGGACCTTTCATATGGTGTCCTAAGAAAGTTTATTCCCAGAAAGTGTCAGGGAGGAAAAGGCACTGGACACAAGCTTACATCAGCTTATATATGGGAGAGGGTGCAAGGGGCGGACACAATCCTTAACCCATTGCAAGGCACCTGGGGAGGAGTTCAAGGTGGGAAATACAATGACTGGACCAATAGGAAATAACAGGGGAGGTGAACAGTTTGAGCAACCAATGGGATCTCAAGGGATACATAAATGACAGGCAAGGTGCTAGAAACAAAGGTGGAGTCATCCTGATAGACAAGGGAGGAGGGCAGGGTTACAATGATGGACATGGAAAGAACCGGAACAGTAGGAAGGTCTTCGGGAAGATGGCCAAGGGAGGTAGGAGGATACAATGCGGGGGCAAACCATCTGCACAGGGGCAATACAACAAACCATTACAAACTTGTAAAAGAAAAAACACACCACCACAGGGATCTACTACATAACATCACTACAGTTCAGCATTACTCCTAAGTCTTTGCTTTAGAAAACATATGCTTTCATTTAAAGAATAGAAACTTCTACTCAATATATGAATGAAGTTGGAAAACACACACACACACTAGAATAAAGACAAAATTAAAAAATTTAAGACAAAGTAAGGAGAAAAGATGGGGACCAGTGATCAATAATACAACAGCTCCTTTTACATCAGGGCTATACTACCATAAGCACACTTTTTTTTTTTCTGTCACTGTCCTGCACAACAGCTTTTTCTCCAATTTGGAGAAACATGGATTGATGGATCAACCCCTCAGTGGATAAAGAGCTGGCTGGATGGCCACACACAAAGAGTTGTGGTCATAGCTCCTTGTCCACATGGAGACCAGTGACGAGTGGTGTCCCTCAGGGGTCAGTCCTGGCACTGATACTGCTCCACACCTTTGTCAGTGACGTGGACAGTGGGATCGAGGGCAGTCTCAGCAAGTTTGCTGATGACACTGAGCTGGGTGGGGCAATCGACACAGGGGAGGGAAGGGACCTGGACAGGCTTGAGAGGTGGGACCATGCAAACCTCAGGGAGTTCAGCAAGGCCAAGTGCAAGGTCCTACACCTGCACTGGGGCAGTCCCAGACACACCCACAGGCTGGGCAGAGAAGTGACTGAGAGCAGCCCTGTGGGGAAGGACTTGGGGGTGGTGGCTGATGAAAAGCTCACCATGAGCTCTCAGTGAGTACTCTTAGCCCAGAAAATCAAGGGAATTCTGGACTGCATCCAAAGGAGTGTGGCCAGCAGGTCAAGGGAGAGGATTCTGCTCCTCTATTTTCCTCCACAAGGAACCACTGTGTCCAGTGCTGGTGTCCCCAGTTTAAGAGGGACATGGAACTGCTGGGGCAAGACAAGAGGAGGCCACAAAGTTGATAAGAGGGCTAGAGCTCCTCCCCTAAAAAGACAGGCTGACAAATTTGGGGCTATTCAGCCTGGAGAAGAGAAGGTTGTGTGAAGACCTCATGTCAACCAGCCAACATCTGAAAGAGCCTACAGGGACTCTTCATCAGGAACTTTAGTGGCAAGACAGGGAGTAATGGGCACAAATTCAAAGAGGGGAAATTTCATTTAGATATTAGAAAGAATTTTTTTTATTTTGAGATTGGTTAGGCACCAGAACAGGTTGCTCAGGGAGGTTGTGGATGCCCCAGTCCTGCAAGTGTTCAATGGATAAAGTCTTGATCAACCTGGTCTAGGTATAGGTGTCCCTGCCCTTGGCAGGAAGGGTTGAGACTAGATGATCTTTAAGGTCCATTTCAATCCATTGATATTCTATGTTTCTATGATTCTTAACATTTTATGTTTCTTTGATTCTAAGTATTTGTTCTCTTCTTCCTAGTTCAATCCTCCATCATAAGATTTCTTTTCAGTGACACACCATTTACCCCTTCAATTTCTTTCTTTCTGTTCTGTCACATACCTTTCTACTCATCTGACTAGATTCTGACAACTGCTTCATGACCCAAGTCCTTACTCACCTTCCACCAGGATTCATATTTAGTAACTCTCCCATTTTTTTTTCTCCCAGTCACTTCTTGGCATACTTTTCTCAGTGGTTACAGTGGCAGCTAACACTGACTCTGTGTCCTCTTTCTTATTATGCACTTTCTTTTTAACACGTTCCCTGATGCCTCTCAGTTTTTAAATTTAATATAGGGTTTATGAAACCACCAACACCACATGTCTTAGCACTTTCTTAATGTTTTCTGCTGAGAACAAGAATCATAGTTTGTTTTTACAAAATGCAACAATGATTAGTGCATTTAAAATTGACCAGTTGCCTCCTTTTAACAATTGTTTCTAAATGCCCGTGTCACTTACTCTCCAACTGCAAAAGAAGAAAAAGGGACATCAGCTCTAGCATACCATGTCAGCCTTCATTTACAATTTTGGATAAATTCACTGCACAAGTTTATTTGTACCTTCTGGTTATTTAGGAAATTTACTGCAATAAGCAAGGACTGTCTGTCCTCTGCATCTGTTAGCATAAATGCTTCTTACAAAGCTTTTACTCTTTACTCTTTTGGAACAGCAGGCAAAAAGCAGTGCTTTCTGACTGCTATCAGCAATATCTCTGCCCCATAAGTTGCTGCTCATTTGCCTCTCACAGAAAGAATAGATACTATTTTTTTGTATAATTACTCCTAGTTTGTCAATTGACTAGTTTTATTCAACATACAGAAGGATTACCAATGTTCATGATCCAGCACAGCACTGTTTGACCACTCACTGGAATGAAATCCTATCTTGTGTAGATAAGATTATAATAAAGATCAGAATAAAGTATGCAGAAGTCAATCTGATTACAATGTACAAATGAAAACAAATCCAAACAGAAAACAGGATTGGAAGATATAGTCAGATTATAGGTATATGAATTTCATTTTCTAAAGAAAAATGTCATTTTGGCTTCCCCAGTTCAGCCATGAAACCCACCAGGCAACTCTTCTATTAAAGGGCCTAAACTCTCCCAATGAATTAATGGCCTTCTCTAGACAAAGATCATAATTCAGTCAGATTTATCATCCAGCTTGAATATTTGCTCATTCAGATGCAATACCCTGTGAACAGTGGCCCCAGAGAAAGAGTATTATTCAAAAGATGCTCACCAGCTGCAGTCTTTAAGATGCATTCTGTTGCCCTCTGTAACTTTAGCTCTAGTAAGGCAAAATTATGAGGCTGATTTTTCCTACCCAACCCACAAATGAAACAAAGAAGGAAAAAGAGAGGTACAAACACCCAAAACCGGAGTAATGTTAACTCACTGCCAGACACCAGCTTGGGCTTCTCTGATGCCTGAGTTTCCTAGATTATCAAAAAATCAGATCTCAGTCATAGAATCATAGGATCACTTACATTGAAAAAGACCCTTAACATTTTTCAGTATGCCTAATACTTCCCATGTCCCTAAGTGCCATATTTTTAAGGTTTGCCAATACTCAGGGTTGGTGATTCAACCACATCCCTGTGCAGGCTGTTTCAATGCTTGACAAACCTTTCCATTAAGAAATTGTTTCTGACATCCAACCTAAACATTTCTGGATGCAATTTGCCCAATAATATTGCCTAAAATTAATGAGCAAGTACCTGAAAACAAAGACAGTCATCTGTGCCAAAGTCCTTCATTAAAAATCAGTTTGACTCTTTAATCACTTAACAGTATTCTGACCATGTGCTGCTGCACACCAGTAATGGTGAAGGCCACTCCAAGCATCAGTCAGGGAAATGGCTGGTTCAGCAATCCCAACAGTAAACTGAATAAACAGAAAAGGCAAGCCAAGGTAACTCTATCAAGAAGCAGGAGAAAATCCAGCGGAGTCCATGGGGTTACTGAAGTGCTAAAGGCAGCTTTGCAGATGGCTCTTAAACTCTACTGCCTAATGAAGCTCTGACAAAGCCTAAACTTGGGTCCAAACTTCAGTTAAGGGCTTAATGGGAGTTTTGCTCTGATCCACTGCACCAATTCTGGTGTTAAAGCACAAGCAAGAAGAAAAATCTGCTTCAATGAGGCCACAGCTTTTGGCCTTCTGACTTCTGAGCAAAAATATTGTTTTCATTAACTCCAGCAATAAGCTGGCCTTCTGGGTCCAATCTTAAGCTGCTATGAAAAGAATTAATTATTTTACCAAGCTCTCAGTTTTGAGGAATGAAGATTACATAATTCCAGCCTGGCCCCCTTAACTAATTTAATACGGGAATGTTACTTGCCCACAGTCTGTCTTCCATTGTCCAGTAATGTTACACAAACTAAAAAGTAATCATCAAAAATAAAAGCTGATGTTTATTATCTAATTACCAAGAAAAACAGTGAAGTTTAGACTTTTCCTATGTCAAACTACATTGGCCCTCAAAAGTAAATCTAGATATTTATTTAGTCTAGTGAATTTGGTACTTCCCTTTGCTGGTGCCAGAAGGTAGAAGACAGGAGGGCACCATTTCTCCCCTTGTGCAGAACCTGCCAGGTGCTATCGTCCAGGCCGGCATAAGGACTCGCAGGAAGCTCCTGCTGCTGGCCCAGGGAAAGCCTCCTGCTGGTGTAACACGAGGCATGTCTTGGCCAGCAGGACAACCACTCTTCCACGCTGAACAGCAGGCAAATGGGTAGGCACACCCAGCACACTTGTGCCGAAGCCACCAGGCTGCTTGAATGGACACTGGCCTCCCTAGCTGCACCAAGACATCCATTTAATGCCTGCTGAGATGATGAATCTTTCCCACCACTGCAGGATTGAAACCAGGCCCCTCCATCCAGCAGCAGCCCTGGAGATTTGAGATTTCACCTTTTGCAAACAGGAGGCTCCTTTTGCAATCCTTTTGCAGGATTAAATTTAGGCATCAAGCTAAGCAAACACTGTGGTATGGGTCTGATCCTGCACCTAGGAGACATCTCTTTCCTGCTGCATGTGTGTTTGCTCTGTCACAATCTGCTCAAGAGCTGCTTGAAGGAATGTTCCAGCACCACCAACCCACCCACCAGGCAGAAACAACAGTGTGGCCTCGAGCAAACATTCCTTCCTCCAAACAAGGTTATCGTGAAAATACAGACATTTCTGAGAAGCTTATTTTCTTGATTTGCAGATTTTTCAATAAGAAAATATTTCTGATCCTACACAATACACATTCCAAAATATTTGAGGAGGGAAAAGAAGTATGGAAATAATGGCATAAAAACTTTTTTTATGTTACTAAGCCTCCAGAGCAAATTTAAAACACATGTATTTTTAAGTATTTTTTTTCTACAAATTGGACCATATTCAAGTCATTGCTTAATTTTTGCCAAACCAGCCAAATACAGAGCTTTGATGAATGTGCAGGTGATGTCATTTCAAAAAGTCCAGGGACATTTAAAGGGGGAAAACTGTTTATGATTTCACTTCTGAATAAGAACAGTCTGCTGTTTACTCAGATTCAATGCTTGAAAACAATACTACTCTGGCCTACAGAAAATGAGATAATTTTATTTATTTCAACAAAAGAACTGTTTATACCTAAACAAAGCTGTAACTGTTCTTCCTTTCCTATTGAATATAAAATTTGAAATTATCCTTGTAGTAACACCCCAAAATAAACCTTCTTGAGCCATTGCCACATTGAGCTCTTTGCTGGCTTTTCGGATCACTCTCCTGTACATCACCTCCATGTTTACAGTAATGTTCCCATGCATACAGAGAGAGCAGAATCTCAAAATGGAGTTGGCACTGCTTTCCCAGTGCCAACAAGTCCTTTTTGCAGTTCTTAGCAGATCAAAGAGCAGAGTTCTGTCTTCAGGAAAATGAGAAAGATATGAACAAGACAAGAATTTGCCTTTCTTTCTGTTATCTAAGTGATCATCAGATCAAACTTTCCTCTTTTTAGTCAAGATAAGGACGAGCATGTGAAAAATAAGCGAAGTCTTCTCTGTGTTCCTAAAAGCCTAATGTTCCTAAAAGCCTGTGTTCCTAAAATTTAATGAACAGTGACATGACTCTGCCACTGTTTTCTGCACAGAGTAGGCAGAACCTGCTGTGGCTATCAGGAAGGATCCAGCCAAACCATGCCTGGCCTCCAGGCACGACATCTTCCAGGTGAAGAGTACAAGGGTAGTTTGCTCTGCCACATCCTTCTGAGATGTTCTCTTCATCAGGCACCATCTGTTTTTGAAGGAGAAGTCTAAAGCTATGAGGTAGTTTGTGTCATTTAACAAAAACAGTGTAGTCAGAAATTGACTTCTGATCATTTCACCAAAACCGAGCAATGATACCTGCCCACACATACAAGCACAATGTATTTCCTCTCACTGAACTCATAGAACTCTAGATTTAATAATCTTTATATTTTCATATTTAATATTGAAACAGACTTCTTCTGTTTCACCACGAGGTGTTGGAACGTCTCGTTTTTCCATCATCCCTAATGTGCCTCCACTCTTGTCCCCACAGCAGTTACAGCTTTGTGGATGATATGCCAGGTTCCCCTCAGGCATCCTTTCAAGGCAATGGTAAATGTAGCCTGCCTGTTGCTTCCAAGCCTATACTTGAAAGTGCATGATACCCTAGGGAGCATGCAATATTCTTTGTACATTTTTTATCTTCTTAACTATTTCTTTTTATATAAAACTAAGTTCAGGTATATCCCCCCATAGGTTGCTCTGTACAAGGAATGTATATGTTTACTTCTTTCTGCTTATAATGTCACATTTGACTCTTTGCAACTTATCTGAGAACAATAACACCAGGAAGACATCCCAGGTCAGCAGATCTTTGTCTGTGAGATTACTTTTAACATATTTATATCTTTACATTCATCAATGTAATAGTGTAAGAGGCTAAGTAAGAATATCCTTACTCCAGCCTGAGTTGAGAAAATATTGTAATCTCAGAGTGGTAGAATTTAACAGTTTTGAGTGGACTCAAGAACATACCAGATACTTGAGAAAATAGACACCAAGAGAGTACTTTAAGAATATTCTCCTGCCAGCTTTTCATGGATAACTTCTTTAAACAGCAAACTGTAATCCTAGATAATGTGACTGAAAAAGAGGTCATTCAGTCTATTGCTATAGGAGCATCAGCTACACCTGAGTTGTACTTAAACCGAGAAGGATGTGGAGGATTCTGTAAGCTTGTGGAAAACATTAGATCTGATATTTCTGTCTGAGGCTTTCACCCAAGATCTCAATAGCTGATGAGCCCAAAGTGTGTATATCTGTGCTTTAAGAGCCCAGAACTGTCTTGGTCTAACACTGTAAACTACACTGGTCTCCTGTATCTGTAGTTTGCATATCAATTCACATAGGCATTCCCTGACCAAAGGTCTAAAAAGTGTAAGTATTTCATCTTCGTTTTGAGTGGAAGGGGGAGACTGAGGAAGCTGATGTTGAGGAAATGGCAGGAGATTTGGCTTTGTGCTACAAGGGAGCTAACACCTGCATAGCTCTGTGTTTGCAGTTATGCATCTAGCCGTTTAGAAGAAATTTAATTTTTATAGCACCCAGCCCCAGAGCAGCTGGGATCTTGTTTAGAAAATAAACCATCCTAAAAGATGACATCAGGCATCTGTTATTGCCTCAAGAAACACTTGCTACCATCTTGTCATTTTGTCAGACAAAATGACTAAGTAAAACAAATAGAGAAAATAACCAACCTTGAACTAAACAAACAGTCTAGCATTGCACCCCATCAGACTGTCAAGAATAAAATCATATATAAGCAGAGGCACTTGGCTAAGAAAGTGGTGTAGACAGATTTGAAATTTTGGTCCCAAAAAACTTACTCTGTCCATGTGGTGGGGTGAAGTAGCAAAGAGGGAACTTCAGAAAACTAGGCTGAAGAGACTAGGTAACAGTGTACATATTGATTAAGTGCTACTGTAAGTTTTAGCTAAAATTTAAGACTGGTGTTACAGCAACTCACCTCACTTGTAAACAAAAAAGACTTTGCCTCATATGCATGAGAAACAGGAGCTGATAGCAACACAGACCACAGCAGATAAAAGGCTGAGCTATCTGCAGTGAAATTGCTGTTAAAAAATCCTATAGTTTAGCACATAGCGAGGCACTGAAAATAACAGGCTGCAGTGCACTCTGAGTCTTGAAGTTATACTGTGCAGAATTCAGCGGGCTTGATTGTGTAATTTATATAATTTTACCATTATCATTCATTTCATTGTATGATCTTCAAACAAACAAAGTTTTCAAAATGAGTTTACCTATACTTCCTATGTGTCTGCATGGGTAAATCCGTCACACACTGGTCAATTCCTTTTCCAAGGATACTTCTACAAATATACTTTACTCATAAAATTCTTACAATAAAGAGAAAAAAAGGGAACAAGTCAGATAAATATTTATAAGCAATGTTCACCCAGCTCTGTCCATTTCAGCAAAAGGCTTCCATGCTCTCCCACTGCCAACAAGTCCTTTTGCAGTTCTCAAAGTGCTTTCCCTGTTTATTAGACACACAGCTTCTGTCTCAGACCAAATATAGCATTCTAAGTTTTATTCTCTTGGACACTCTTTAGATCTTGTTTACATCCTAGATGCTGTGTCACTTTGATGGAGCATTGTACTGTTCTTCACAAAAATCTCTGCAGACATTTGACTTTTCTGACTATATTTTCAAAGAACCACAGAACCTTTTAGGTTGGAAAACCTTCGGGTTGGAATCTTTAACATTATCAAGTCCAGCCATAAAAATAACCCAGTGTTAAATTCTGTGCCCTTCATAATTCACTGGAATCAAAGGGCCATGAACTTCATGGCAGGTTCTGTAACTCTGGAGACTGGGCAAATAGCTCAGGTGAAGCCATCGCCCTGTGTCCAAGGCTTTAGAAACATCTCTAGAAACATCCCCACCCACTCAGCTCTGCCAGAGAGAACTAAAGGAATGAGTCAGACACAGAAAGTTTGTTCCCCCAGCTTCTCCTTTTTGGGGTAAACAGATAACCCCAACCCTTCTTTTAATCTTTCCATGGCTCAACTGCATGTTGCACCATCCTCCTTGGGGCTGGGGCTCTCATCCAGAGCTGGTGCACTCCTCCCCCATGTAATAAGTAATCCCTGCTGGAAAGCCAGTCTTGATAAAAGGTAGCAATGCAATTGTAATGAAAATAGGTAGAATTCACATGTAAACGTAGGAATAAATTTCACATAATTAGATTATTTGCTTTTTAAAAATTACTTTTTAAATAATCTATCAAAACAGGAGATAAACTGTCCTTTAAAAGGTATTTTAAAGTAAATTATGGAGAATTTTAGAGTAACATCTGAGTTCTGTTTTGCTAGTCTGGTTACAAAGAGGTGCTGTAGAACGTGCTTAAATGTTCTGTAAAGACAGAAAAGACTGGTAAATACAATTGTAGCTGTTTTGGGGCAAAGATGGAAGGAATCCCTACTCTCCACAACTCCTATGTTGTAACATTCATCGGACGCTGAACCCAATCAGCCTGTAGCCAAGAAGAAATGCTTTCCTGATTTGTTACTTTTGTTGTATTTATCTTCTCTACTTCATTTTAAATTCTTGTTTTTAGAAACAAACTTGTAAATATTTACAAAATTAATCATACTAAACAGCAAAGGAGATTAGATAAATGCTTCAATACTAAAACAATGCTTTTCACACAGCCTGATTGTATAATTCAATTTTATATTAGAGGGGAGATATGCAAATACAAATGGTGAAATGTTTTATGAGGTCATATTTCAAATAAACAGTTAAATTCCAAATTGAGTTCTAGTTCTTATGTTTACTGTGGAAAAACTAAATTTCATAAATATATCAGCACCTGGAGATATTTGGTGATTTCTGAATAATCATGTTAAAATATTCATAAATCAAAATGTTCGAGTGTGAACAAAAATCATACATTTGGCTTTTGTGTGGTTTTGCTACAGAGATTTATTTTGTTTGATCATTCATAACACCTGCTTCTTTTCATATAAACACATGTAAAACTCGTGTTAACTACTAAAAAAAAACAGTACTCCTTTTTGTTTCTTAATGGTTTATCAATACTGCAGTAATAACGAAAAACATAAGAAATTAGGCTGCACCACATTTGTAGGTAATTAGTCTGTGGTTTATTTCTGTGTAAACTGCATTTCCAATTTATTGAAAAGCAATGTGGTTTATAAACAAAAATTACTCACATTGTATTCCATCATAAAAAGACTATTGTAACACTAGAACAAAGGCATGCACAAAATTTTCTCATTAATAATGCACAGATATTGAACATACACAATTTAAAGAGAGAATTGAAAGATAAGTGGAAAACAGGAAAAGTTTCTTGTGTGAAAAGTGTCTTCTTCTTCTTTAGTACAGCTAAAGAGATTAAATATTTTACATTGAATGAATTCAATATTCCTTGTGCTAAGTCACATCAGATGTTATCACAGATCAATCAGAAGGACAATAAAGTACAGAGAAGGCTGATAAAATTGTACTTTGTAGAACATCCAGCTCAGTGTAACAGGGATGGTAAACAGATCCCCACCCATGGAAACAGCAAAAACAGGGGGATGGGCATGGAACACCTGCCTTCAGAGAAGAACCAACAGCTGCTGAATGAAGAACAAAACACAAGCTGAACAGAAAAATTTTAGATGGAGCCTATCAAGTCTGGTACAAAAACCAGTCTGGACAGTAGGTCCTAACCTTTCCCAGAAATCAAGTCTACCTACTTTGTTTGTACTTCTTGGAGAAAAATGATGCCTGACTCACTTTATTCATCTTAAAAATTAATTATTTTCTATTGATTGACTTATTTCAAATCAAGAAAACTGTGAGGGTAGATAGAATATATTCAGATTGACTTGAATGCTTCCAAGCCTGTATTACAAGCTGAGGTACAATACAACCCTGACACTTTTGTTGTTGTTCTTGCTGTTGTTTTTTTTGTTATAGACCCAAAAGAAATTATATTTCATTGCCATTCACAAGCCTGTGTTCTGATCCAATGGCATTAGCAGCTATAGTGATCATGTAAGCAAAGCTAAAAATGAAATAAAAAATTAAATTGCAAGTAAATGTTAATTCCAAGGAAGGCAGTCACAGAAAATGTTTTTGAACCGGACATTAGAGAAGTATCAACTTAAGGAAGATTCAAATTTTCTTTCTTGCCTTCAGGCCTTCTTGGCAGAATGAGGACACTACATTTGAGTCATGCCAGTACCTTCTGACAGGTTTTTACTAAAACTACTTCCTTGACTGAAACCGAATTCTAAGCACAAGCACCTGAGCAAATTACACATTGCTGAAATCCCACCTCTCTGTGGATGTTTTTAACACAAAGCTAGGATACTTGGTTCTGACCACAGTTTTCTCAAAAGTCAGGGATGGTGAAGAGTGCTACTCTTTGGAAAAGTGTGTGGTTCAGCCCCTAAAGAAGTGACAAACTTTCTGGAAGAATCTAGCTGTCCCTGCAGACTGAGAGGGAAGTTGTGGTAACAAGGTCCAGGCTTAGTCATGTCCCCATGTTATGAAAGTCTACGTCTTTGTCCTCAGCTGCAACATGGGAGTAGTAACATATTTATTGAATTTCAGTGGATTTTTGTGAGGGAATTAGTTTAGATCACTTTTCAGAACAGACAGTATTTATTAAGTCTGCTCCCACCAGCAGGTATTAATTACTATTTTATTTTGTAAATAATTTGTAGAGCTCTCTTTCAGCTGCACTTAAGGTTTTCCAAAGGAGCCTGTTAGTAGCTTCAGAAATGTCTCACTAAGCCTCCAGTTATGTGTGTCTGTCAAGTTCTCCAAGTTGGAAATGGAAGAGTTGCATTAAATATCCCTATTAACTTTCCAACATGTGACTCAAAGCAATTCCTCTGTCTTTGATTAGCTAGAAGTACATCTGCAGAGTTTACAATACACCACATAATCTCAAGTGCAGATCTTCTTCTGCCATCTGGACCATGCATGTTAGTGTCAACAACAGCAATAAACAATGCAAGACACAGCTCACATAAACATTTCAGAAATCATAAGCTTAATCATTGTTCAGAATTTGGACCAAGCTATGACTAACCTCTTCAGCAGTATAAGCCCTCGGCTTACTGACTGAAATATTGCCAAAAGAAAGCATATCCAAAACCTGAACCTAGAGATAAAAGGGAATTCATGTGGCATAACAATGATGTGAACAGCTATAAACAACTTTTAAAGTTGGTCAGCTATGAAACTGAAGTTGTGTTGAATTGCAAGCTTTGCTGAGTGGCAGTCCCTGCTAGCACAGCGAGCACTGTTTCTCTTGCAAGATAAAACTATTTTTTAATTCATTTAATTATCTACTTCTTTTCCAGACCGTTGATGTCTGCTGGACTGTCTGCACTGCTGCCCCTCTAACCTCTGGCTTTCCAAAAGGATTCTGGCAACAGCATCTGTGGGTAAAACTGATTAAAAAGTTGAACTTGGGGGAAAAATATCTGAAGCAATAATCAGTGGAAAACATTTCCGGAAGCGGAGTCTAGAAAATGTCTGTAAACCTGGTCTGTACAAACAAATGTGAGGTGTTCACATGCAAGTGCCCATGTGACTTATGACACATGGGTCAGAGCCAGAGTACTAACAGCTCCTAAGGCCAGGGACATTCTCAACGCCTTTCTTTTTCGTCACCTCCCTCCATTCTGTAATTTCCAATCATGAAAACTTGACTGTGTTTAAAAGGGAAGAACCACAGCATATTCTCCAGTCTGACAGCAGTCTAGACATGCTCTTTAGCTGTATTTAGGTTTTTGGTCAAAGACAGACAATAAGAGAGTGTTCCAGCATTTCAGATAATAAACTGAACTAACAAAACTTGTTTTCTCTTTATTTCCCTACATAAACATTAGGTGAGAGATAGATATATTCTAATCTTTCAAGGCCAGTCTATAAGAGATTGAAAAGTTTCTTGTATAATATTTTAGACAATGCTCATGTCAAGCAGGAATTTCTTTAGCCTCATTCCTCAATCAGAAGTGTGAGAGAAAAGATCTGTACCCCATTTGCACCATACATGTACTTGAAAAAATAATTTACCAGGAATAGTTTTTAGTATTCAGAAAAAAAGGGATAAAGCAACTCATACTAAAGACAGAAAGAAAATCCATCTTTTTAGACTACTGAATATTATCAAACTTTCCCATTTCCTCCTTTGGGAGTTACATAAAGGTCATTGACTCAAGGAAGCTAGGAATTATTGCCAGTGAAGAAAATTCTGCCTGGTTGTCCTTAAGAAAGTAGCAAGTATGAATTATATAACTCCCAGAAGAATATCTGTAATCTTTGGTCTGAGTCCTAAAATCCAGCCCTATACAACCATGTTAGTATAAACAAGGAGAGATAGCCATCAGTGTTTTTTTTTATCTGATCTCCAAACTGATGAAGGTTAAATTGCCCTCCAAAGTCTTTTAGATAGCCTGCTATTTTGCACCAGTATCCAGATATTGGTGCATAAGCACAGTTTCCACAGATATTTTGTTAATGCACCGTTTTGAGGCACACTAACTAGAAAAGCCAAAACAACAAGACCTAATTTAGATGGCTTATGTTGGCATAGATTTCAGTGACTATGGTGTGACAGCTAACAGAAAGCTTCTGTGCATGGATCTTATATTTAAGACATTCCTTCTACAACCAGTTTTGCAGAATACTCTTGTTATGCCTCTGTCTAAGCCTCCAGGTAGACTCAGCATTAACCAAGATTTATTAGCATGAGGATCTAATTAGTAATCTAAATAAACTGGCAGAATCTACAAAGGGGCTTTTAGGGGCTGAAGTCAGAAAAGAACATTGTAGGTCTTCATCCAGACCAAGTGATACAGCATAACTGCAGCTGAACTCCTAGGTATTAAGCTAAGGCTCAAAACAGGGAAGGTATTGAGAATACTGTAAGTTTATTAAATTAAATGGTACTGCAATAGTGTGTTTGCTGAAAAAGACTGACTGTTGTCCATTCTGTCATCTCCTCATGCAGAGTCCAGAGCAACTCCTGTTTTAATGGATTTCTGAAACATCTACAACTTACTATTGTTAATACAGAAGTTTCCAAAAGCAAGAGTTCTTGAGATATTTTAATACCTTCTCAGAGAAAGAAGCCCAAGGAAACTGGAATGCTCAAATGCAGTAGAATGCCTTTGACTATATCTGCTGCAAAGCAAAGACCTGACAGTGAAAGATACCAACCAAGAGAAACACCCAACCACTGCATTCAACTTTTTTGACTGCCTTACCTATATGATTCATTAAAAACTCACATATCACTTTTTAAAATTCCTGATTAAAAGGAAGACGTTTCAGCTGATCTTGAAACCGTTGCATTAATTTAATTCAACAGAGACATTTTCTTAGGTATGTATATCTAGTATTAAGTGTCCTTTTCTTTCTTCACCAAAAAAATCACAAGACTCCAGAATCTGGATGTCTGAGAGAATCAGATGGTTATGATAAAGGTAAAAAATTAAAATAATTTATCCAAAACTGCTGTCTATTTTGAGATTAAAGCCAGGAATCAGTAATCTGTGAAGTCAACCATGAAAAACAATCATCACTAATCAACATAAAATCATTGTCCACATATTTTGTGGAATAAGATGGCTCATCACAACTATTTTATCATGACACTGTAATCCAAACCAATAACTGGCATACTTCTAGGACAGGCAATGGAGATTACAGAGACTGATTGCTCTAAACAATACATGCTAGTGGAACAGTTTACTAATTTTTCCAAAGTAGGCTGATTTACAGCAGCTGATCCAATTTACAATTTGGGGGATTTTTTCCTGATGTTTTTTATAGAAAAGATGTTGTAGAATATGTTCAGCATTTTAGGTGTACGCCAAATAAGGAATATGTCAATAAAATATTTTAGACTGGTGTAAATTAATGGATTTGAATGGAATGACTCTATATACACACTAGATTTAAGTGGAATTAATATTTATTTACATGTACCACTTGTTTGGAGCAAAGATACAAACTCCTGCACGTGATCCAAACATATTTGTCTCCAAAGCACCACACAGTTTCTCTAATTACAAACATATATTTTAATTTCTATTACCATAACACTTAGGAGCTCCAGTTGTGGTCCAAAACCCTGTTTTGTTGGGAAGAGTATTGTCCTCTAACAAGAAAATAATCTCTGTACCTGCAATTTGAGGCTAGAGAAAAAAAGGTAAGAAGAATGCTAAAGACATACAACTGGCAAGGTTTACAATCGTTTCAGTGTATCAGCAGTCCAGCCATCCAGAGGGCTTTGTTCCAGTTCCTGCTTGGCTGCTTTGCCTTTCCATGTTATCACAACAAAGCGGAATTTTAAGGAATATGTATACGTTATATAAACAGAAAAAATATGGAAGTTAAGGCAACAGCTAGTTGCCATTACTGAATTACCTATATTTGCATATTATCAATTGAAAAATATTATATGAAAAAAGTACCAGTGGTAAATAATACCATTTCAAGAAATGCAATATGTATGGTTGATGATAAAGTGCGGTTTAAATCAAATAATTCAGTATCACAAACAAAAAAAGACTGAACTAAATTTTTATGCCATTAACCCATGAAAATTTCAACACAAGGATTGTATTTTTAAGAAATCCATGTGAAATTACAAGAATAATTTGACAAAATATAAAGATAATAAAGAAACAATACCACTTCAATTTTTAAAGGGAATTTCAGACAATTTTAAGACCTTAAAAATACCTAGAAACAAATAGTTAATTAAAATAATTTCTGGTGAATTTGCTACAGTTATAAAGTTTTTTAGTTTTTCTACAAACACTATATGTTCTGTGCAGATGATGTGACTAATGCTGATAGTTTGTACATTACTTTTAATGTACATTATTTTCCAATCACCAGCGTTCAGCAGTGAATGCAATCAAAACAGCAATCCAGAATTATTGATTTGTTGACCTATTTAAATCCTAACCAGTTCTGACATCTCTAGAGCTAAATACAGACTTGTCTTAGCAATCTGTTCTCAGTTACAACTACCCATCACCAGATTGTCTATGTGCTGCAGGCTCTATGTAACTTCTTTGGCCAAATATTTTCTTGAAGAGGGTTTATAATTTTGACAAGTACTTGAAAATATTTATGCATGAAAGCTACTGCTCATTCTTCCCAAATCATTCATTATTGTCATAGTCAGATCCCCAAATAAACAGTAAAATCCTTACTAACATTTAGATGCAAAAAAAAAAAAAAAATTCAAACCTAACAGATCAAAGCAACTAAGTCTACACAGATCTGATATGAAAGTCTATGATGCATGTTTATTCCTGACTCTGCAGTTATCAAACATTTATCCCTTATAAACCAGTAGCTGACATAGGGAATGGGATTTCAATCCGCAAGTTGGAACTGCAACAGCTCATAAGGATAGACCATTTCCAAACACTGATTAAAAAAAAAAATATTTGCAATTAGTTTTATGTTATCTACTCTACTTTGAGTCCTTTGTTATGTATTTTTCTTGCTGAGTTCCTTTCTTTGCAGAAGGAAAGCAGATGGCTGCAACCATAACCTGTCACCACAACTACTTGTTTCATGAACAACATTTACAACTTGTTCAGGCTGGTTCTTAATAAAATACTAAAAATATCTGTCTGGGCCTAATGTGCCTTTGGCTGAGAATGTTTGCAAAAGTCATGTTGTGAATTAATTTTATTAATTTCCATATAAGTTAATAGATGTTAAATACCAAAGCATTAAAAAACCACACTAAATTTCCATTAAAATTATTCAAAGTAACACAAGTTACTTCCCACTCCCCAGGATTCAAAAGCTAGGAGAGCATTAGCAATGGCTCATCTGTTTAAATGCACAGACAATTTAAATCATGATCTGATATTAAAAAATCAGAGTAGAAACAAGGGGCAGCCAAAAACAGAACTCCCATTAGTTTTCAATCAGCTTCAACAAGGGTCAGCTTTACAAAGCAAGGGCAGAAGGAAGTCTGCCAACACAGCATCTGACACAAAGATCTTTCACTTCACTCAAAACTATGTCCTTCATACTGATGGGGGGACACACATCAGAGACTTGAGGGGACAGAGGGATAAAGGGGACATGATGGATATACATCCTTCTTTTGTGTCCCAACCAACCCTACATATCCTTGCCATGTGTCCCCCCTGTATTCCCTGTGTCCCCTCAGATCCCCACCACATGTCCCCCCTGTTCACTCCCCATGTCCTCAGTCCCATCTCAGTCCCCCATGTCTCCTCACATCCCCACCCTGCCATTTCCGTCCTGTGTCCCCAGTGCCATGCCCATACCTCATCACATGCTTGCTATGTGTCCCCCCATGCTGCCCTTACCTCCTCATGTGTTCCCAGTGCCACTGCTCTCCTTGTTCCCTCGTGCCCCTGCTACAGATACCCTCACACCCCCCGTGTCCCTTCATGTCCCTTCACATTTCTGCCACATGTGCCCCCATGTCCCCTTCATCACCATATCCCCCCACATCTCATCACATCCCTGATGTTTCCTCTCACGTTGTCTTCATCCCCCCATAACCCTCCTGTGTCCCTGCATCCTCTGTCTGTGTCCTTGCTCATGGAGCACGGGGCAATACTGGCCTTCACTGCTGCCAGCCCCACAGGCTGCCCCACTTCTGCAGAGCTCTCTGTCTATCCCTAAGCCCCAGAGATTTCTCCAAAATGCTGCTGCCTGCTGCTGCTGCAAAATGCTGCTGCCTGCTGCTGCAAAGGGTAAGGACTCTGCCTTCCCAGGTATGACTGACAATGCATGATTTTGCATTATGCTCCTGGTACACCTACACTTTTTTACAAGTATTAGACAAAAGGCTTGTATGGTTCTGTCCTTAAAGTCCTGTGAGACTTCCTCATCTCCTTTGCCCTTCAGAGCTGTCTCATGGGGTCCCACCCCCCAGTCTCCTCAATGAGTTTAAGTCTTCTACTCACTTTCCTTACTTGACCTCCAGTGTTTCATGGTTGCTACAGCCAATGCTGATGATTATCATATTCCCAAATACATCTCTGTTATTAAATAGGTGGTCCAACTGTGCCTCACCTTTGGTTGGTCAATCCCCTATCTTCATCAAGGTGTTACCATGTATATCCTCCAGAAGTGTTCTCAACTGATTGCAACTTACTATGTTGCTCTTTCACCAGATATTAGAGAAGTTAAATTCTTCCTGGCAGGTTAGGTTTTTTGATACAAAGACTTCCTCCAGTTGTTTAAAGAAGATTTTGTTGACTTTGCTCTTACTTGGTTGGAAAGACAAAATGTAACAAAATATTCTAAAATCACAGAAATATTTTGATTGACAACAGAAGATTTTTTTTATACTTTCTAGATTTCACCTTTTGATCTTAATTCAGAGCAACAAGTTTATTTTAAAATCTTGACTTACATCCTAGAACAAAATAAAACAAAACAAAGAAACCCCTTTAATTAAATAAATATCAGCACAACAGCCAATCTACTTTGTTTTCTCAACACATTCTGAAAAGCAGGCTCCAGAGCAGTTCCCTGAAGAGAACTAAAATAAGCCATGGAAAGAGCTAGAGAAGAAAAAAATGGAGCTATGTCTTGAGGAAACATTCTCTCAGAGTTAATTACCTTTTCTATATCACACTGCTCTTCACTACATAAATAACAAATTGACACTATTTCTAACCTCAACTGTTTTTTCCTTTCTAAAGGCCAATGAAACATTAGGAAAGGTCTCCTACATACGTTCTTTAACAGGACTGCTGCTTGCCAGTCATTATGTAGGGGAAAATAAATAGCCTAAAAGAGGACTATGAGAGGACTAGCAAGAAAATATGGCCAAAAGAGAAGAAACAACTAAACAAGCCAGGTCTGTTCTACTTACTGGACCCTGTTCTATAGCTGGCAAAACATTAGAAAATAAAATTGTTTCCTGATATTTTAATTTCCCACTGGAGTATATTATTGTAAACTTTTGGGTAAAATATGTTTTGTAGATTTATTTTCTTTGTATAACCCAGTAAAAAAAACCTTAAGAAAAAGCCCTGATACATGCTGATTGGTAAAGCTGACCTTTCTTCTTGTTCAGATGACCTGGTAAGTCCTGTCATCAGATGCAGGAAGAAACTGCATCCCTGCATAGAAAGGCATAATTACTGGATACTTTACATCAGCCCTCATACTGACATTTGAAGAGCCAAATCAACTGTCACATACTGATAGGAACATTGATATGAATTGAAATTAAGTCTGTATGAATAATACAAGACAGATGTTTGCTCACTGTTACCCAACTAATCCCAGCCATCACAACAGCATGTGGCAAACACCTGCTAAGGCCTGCCTTGCTTTGGATGAGCTCCTAGTCACTGAAGGAAATTCCTTGCAGCATCCTGTGGTAAACTAAAAAGCAGAAATACCTTCAAATGACAAGATATTTGTCTCAAATTACACAGAGAACTTGTCTTTTCCAGTCACAAGCTCCCTGCTTATTTTTAAAATACCACTGAATAACCAAGCAGTATTAAACACTTTCCAAAAACAAACTTCCTTCATACAAGAAAGCTCTGAACATCACATGAGTGCCAAGCAATGAGGTCTTACCCATTTACAGGGTAAGATCTCAACCACAGTACAGCCCAGCAGCAGAATAGTAAAGAAGGATAGAGCTTTGAATCCAGCAGAAGTGATAACAACCCCACTCCCTCTCACTCCCTCCATTTCAGCAATAGCACTTCATTCTGTTCTTCCCATTGTCCTTTCTGACACTT
The DNA here is from genome assembly GCF_024509145.1 of Vidua macroura. NCBI lineage: Eukaryota > Metazoa > Chordata > Aves > Passeriformes > Viduidae > Vidua > Vidua macroura. The sequence continues at coordinate 36,206,642 of NC_071611.1, forward strand.
CTGTAATCATGGGCAAAAGTCATTGTTCTGAATTTATGCATCACAGACTCATTTGCCCACTGTGGACAGATGAGCAGCCATTATTTTCATGAAAATATGGAAGGGCATTTTTGGATTAACAGCACAATACCCAAAATGGAAACCATCCCATCCTCAACTAGAACATTTTGTGCAATAGATCAGCTGCAATTACAGATGTCTTGAAAGTATAGGAAAAATAATAGAGCAAGACAGAGTGTGTGAGAGAAAACACCAGACTGTTCTATGCTGATATGGGATGGGAGTTACCTCTGCTAAGAGGCCTGTGATGTCTCTGCAAGACTTTCCAAGGGCTGATTAATAATGTCTCCTAAATGTTCACCTATTTCACTGTCAAGTCCCCAACTTTTTGTATTCAAACCTTTTTAATGGCATCACATTTCATGTACTCCAGTTGATCTCGTGATCATATAATTTCCCACATTTTCCTTTCTAATCCTACACAAGATGAAACAAACTAGCATTTGGGAGGATATTACATGTGTAAAGAGAAAGCAGAAGTGAATGTCTTGCAACTAGTAATGCAAACAACAGAGAACTTCATTTTCATACAAAGCAGGGGTTTTAGTTTAATTCAACTGCATGTGCAATTAACAGGAGTGGAGAATCAGTCTATCACTTATTGCTTACCCTTTTGATCTCCAAATATCTCTTTGTGTAGTTGATTTACTGAAGTATAAGCTTGAGCACAAATTAAACTGTTATATCCAAACAAGGGACACATTTTCACACATGTAGCAAGTCATGTAAGACAAAGATTTCATAAAACTATATAGCTTTTTGTTCAGGATACTTGGATACTCACTTTTCTGTACATATTACCCTAACTAAAGAACTTGCCCATTCTTTAAGATACATTCATCAATGGTTTTCAATGTAGAGAAATAGAATTATTCCCCTTTTACAGATGGGAACCTAGGCAGATAAACTAGGAAAAATATGGGTCAGGGCCTTCCTGTAGATTTGGATGAAACCTTGGGTTCACCATTATTCCCTGATACTGGAACATGTGGTTTGGAAAAGAGTGATATGAAGATATATAAACAGTAAAACATGAGTTAACATCAAAATCCTTAAAAGGCTAACTTACTTGTCTAAAATATCTCAGTATAACAGTAAGGCAAAAATAACCAAAATAAGTCAAAATAATAAATTGCAGCCATCAGCATATGATAGATCTTAGAGACTCATGAAAAATATTACAAATATTTCTTTCCAGAGTAATATGGATAAAAAGGAAGACTGGTGGGATTATATTCAACCTTGCAGTTCAAAAATATAACAATAATTTAGCTCTTTTGTAGATGAAAATGATAAAGTTATTAATGAAGATGAAGAATCAACAAATGAAAATCCAGACAATAAATGTTTCTGTTCTGCATTTGCAAGGAAATGGGTTTATATACTTACATCACAAGGGCAACATTTTCTACAGGTAACATAGAGAAGTGTCAAATACAATGTCTATTAAAGATATGTATTTTAAATTCCATAGGCCAGGATAATTTGGGCCTGGGTGTCCAAGGAATGCTTACTAAGTTGTTCAGGGTCAAAAAGAGCACTAAGATGCTGTCAGTACTATAGTGGATATGCTCCCATAATCCAAGGGGAAAGGATCAGCTACCTCCTACACCAGAGACACACACAGTTCTCTGAGGCTGGTTGGGATTGACTTAAGTGTGCTGTAGGAGTCGGTAGAAGTGCTCGCCAAGACACTTCCCATCATTTATCAAGAATCCTAGCTAGCTAGGGAGATCCCATTTGACTGGAGGGTGGCCGGTGTGATGTTTATCCACACAAAGGGTTGGAAGGAGGATTCAAAGAACTACAGGCCTCCCAGCCTGATCTCACTGCCGGGGAATTTGTGGAGCAGGTAACATTGAGTGTCACAATGCAGAACATGCAGGCAGGGGATCAGGCCCAGCCAGATGGGTTTAGGAAAGGCAGGTCATGCTTGACCAACCTGATTTCCCTCTGTGACAAGTGACAACTTAGAGAATCACAGAATCACTAGGTTGGAAGAGACCTTCAAGATCATCAAGTCCAACCCATGCCCTAACACCTCGACTAAACCATGGCACCAAGTGCCACATCTAATCTTTTTTTAAACATATCCAGGGATAATGACTCCACCACCTCCTTGTGCAGACCATTCCAGTACTTTATGACTCTTTCCGTGAAAAACTTTTTCCTAATATCCAACCTACATTTCCCTTGGCACAGCTTAAGACTGTGTCCTCTGGTTATGTCAGTGGTTGCCTGGAGAAAGAGACCAAGCCCCACCTGACTACAACTACCCTCCAGGAAGTTGTAGAGAGTGATAAGGTCACCTCTCAGTCTCCTTTTCTCCAGGCTAAACATCCCCAGCTCCCTCAGCCATTCCTCTCAGGGCTTGTGTTCCAAGCCCCTCACCACCCTTATTGCCCTCCTCTGGATGTGCTCAAGAGTCTCAACATCCTTCCCAATCTGAGGGGCCAGAACTGGACACAGCACTCGAGGTGTGGCCTCACCAGTGCCAAGTACAGGGGAAGAATGACCTCCCTGCTCCTGCTGGCCACACTATTCCTGATACAGGCCAGGACTGTCTGCCTGGACTTCAGTAAAGATTTTGACACGTTTCTCACAATATTCTCATGGAGAAACTGGATGCTCATGGTTTGGAGGGTGTGCTCTTTGCTGGGCAAAAAGCTGGCTGGATGGCTGTGCCCAGAGAGTGGTGGTGAATGGAGTTTATCCAGGTGGTGGTCATCACTGGTGGGGTTCATAACGGTCCAGTATTGCTGCAAGTCCTGGGTTTTTTTTATCAATTATCTGGATGAGGGAATCAAGTGTACCGCCAGCCAGTTTGCAGATGGCACCACATTGGGCTGGAGTATTGATCTGCTGGAGGGCAGGAAGTCTCTGCAGAGGGGTCTGGACAGGCTGCATTGATTGGTCTGGACAGGCTGCATTGATTGGGCTGAGGCCAACAGTGTGAAGTTCAACAAGTGCCAGGTCCTGCCCATGGGTCACAGCAGCCCCAGGCAGTGCCACAGGCTGGGACAGAGTAGTTGGAAAGGACCTGGGGGTGCTGGTGACAGCAGCTGAACATGAGCCAGGGTGTGCCCAGGTGGCCAAGAAGGGCAGATACCATTTCTTATTATACCATGCATTCAGAGCAAATAGTGAATGCACATAGCCCCAGTACAACTGCACTCAATGATGCCTGAGGAACCTAGAGACTGGGGCATGGTCTTCAATTTCCACAAAGCTTTCCGTCAGACTGACCATGTCCATGTCCCTGACCAGACTGACCATTCTAGGGAATGGGGAGAAGCTTCTCTGTCAAACACAGATAAAAGCCTTTTTTAGGTTTTTAAGGAAAAGAAAGCAGAGGAAGACTCCATAGCACTAAAGGCACTTATAAAAAAGAGAAATGAGAATGCGCTGGTAAATAATGTGGTAAAGAATTAAAAGAAATCTGGCTGTGATGTTTTCAGAAGGATGAGTGAAAGTTGTTAGATCTGAGCAACAGAAATATTTATCAGAAGAGGAGTGGAGCAGTTAGCTGCCTTGCAGCAAGAGATACATTGAAAAGGAGCAGGATGTCATCATTAAATGAGAATACTGAGTACTAAAACCATAACTCTGACTGGGAAGGCATTAGATAGGAGAAAAGGAAAATACCAAGAAAAGAGTCATGATTCCCAAACTTCAGGCTGAAGTTTAGACTACAAATAGTGCGAACACATCTAGGGTTACTAATCATGTTTAAAACAATGGCTGACCGTTCAGACAGTTTTCATGTCTGTAAACAACATTTTGCTTGCACAGAAAAACTTGGCTGCAAGAATAGAGTACTATTTAGTGGCTACCAGCATACTGAAGACTGAGAGAACACACAACTTCATCCTTGAGCAGAGGGAATAAGTTTCTCTAGCTGCACAAGGAGACACAGACACCAAGCTGTGAGAGCCATCCAGACTTCTCTTATCCACTTTGATCAATAATCAGCTGAAAAAACACCTCTCGCAGCTGGTGCCTCCTGAGGTTTCTTGCAGATGGAAAACTGCAAACCCACCTGAGCCCACCATCCCGATTCCCTCCACACACACTGTAGAAGCTGAATATTATATATATGAAGAAATAAACTGTAAACTGTATCAGAGGAAACTCTTTGTGTTTCCTAGAGAGACAGCTCACACTTCAGGGAGAGGCAATACTCTTTTGAAGAACAGATCTCTCTCAAGGGAAAGAATTCAGTTTGTTTGTGGGTTTTTAATGTGCTTTGTTCTGGTTTGTTTTATTTAAAGAACGGGTAAAGCAGTTAAGTCCCCATATAATGTGTCCTTTATGGCAGAGTTGTTCCAAAATTTTTCCCTCCATTTCTTTTAACATGGGAGTTAGAATCCAAAAAAACCAAGACTGTAGAAATTACACATTCCTTTAAAATCTCTCTGCTTCATGTGTGTTTTTGAAAAGCAGCTCCCACTTTTTCTGACAGAAAGAATGTTTCACTTCTGTTAGCACTGCAAACCCAAACTCAGTGTAGAAAAAGGAGCTGGCCTCAGGCCATCCTTGTGCATCAGCAACAGCACTGTCACCTAATTTGCAAGTACAGAACAATTATGATTGGCAAGGACAGAACAGGCAGCCTGGCTTTTAGATTCCATTTTTAAAGAATTGTCAGTAGGAAAAAGTATCTTTTATTCTAAGCAAGTGTGATCAGAAAGTAGTTTAGAAAGAAATCACATCTATATCTATTTTTCTAGTAATAATATATATCAAGCTATAATCAGCAGTAAATAAGACAGAATTTTTTAAATCTTGGAATAATCAATTAGTTCTATAACTCTGACTACCAAATCACTGACTGCAATTGACAGTGTACACTTGTGCATCTATGTTTATAAATACAAAGACTATTAGCATTCAGCCAAAAAACTACAAAAATAACAAAAAATCCAAACAAAAATGAGACAAAGATATTGGGAGATGACAGTTACAACATGTGGGTAAAAGCAACAGGACAGTGGAAAGTGAAATATGCATTTCAGAGGGGTCATAATGTTCACTGAAAAGGAATCAATTAATATTTATGAAATTGCTATTATACTTCAAATTCAAAAATTATATTTATGGGGTTTTTTTTCCCTTCTATTCAGTGTCTTTGTTTAACATTTTTAGATGTAAGATATACATATGGACACAAAACCTGTGTCTGCACAGGCTTCGTTGCTGGGCTTTTTTTTTACTCTGCTGATATTATCTTTGTGTACTGCTATGTTTGCTACAGGAAAATCTTTTACTATTAACAGAGACAACTAACAGAGAAAAATAATATAAATCATGCCTTTTGAACTGTGTCTTGCTCTGCTGATTACCACAGATGAGTGGGACAATATTTCATTATCTAAAGGAAAATATTTTCCTTTGCGGACAGACATAACCTGTAGGCAGTTATGATCACAAAAGGAAGATCAACAGGATGGGCAGCTGGACTATCACATCAAAGACACTGTTATGACTTCCTGAATTCTAAAGTGGCTCAGTTCAAAAGTAACGTAAAAGTAGTGCTATGCAGGAGGCCAGACTGACCTTCCTACAAGCCTTCACCTGGTCCTCAAATGAGGCCTCCACACTGAAAAACTTAACTGCCTATTTTGACCCAAAAATTTAACAGTATTGTCTGTCACTGGAGAGAAATGAGAACACAACCCAGTCACTATCAAAGGTCACTTTAGTGAACTCAAGTAAAAAGTGTCTGAGCAGACACATTTGTTTCTTCTGAAACCTGTACCTTATTCCTGCCCATCTCCAAAGAGCAGTGGCTACATTTGCTAATAAATACATAACCACAATGCCAAGTTTGTGTATTATTTTTCCTTTATATTTGCATCAGAGATTCTTTGACTCTGAGGCAGAAATAAGATTTTAGTCAAGCCCAAACAACAATACAGCCCAGGATGAAGTCCTTGTTCTAAACATAAATTATAGTACTCACATTTCAACTTTATTTTATAGTTAAAGAAAGAACAAATTAACAGAGAAAGAATTTAAGGGGAAAAGAAAATTAAACTTTGCACAAGATGCACAACTTAACTGTAATGATTATATAAATAAAACCTGTTCAGCACTGAGAAATTCTCTGTTGGCTTATAAGTATTTTTCATAATGTCTTTGTTTTACTTCCATGTCTTACAGGCATTTTTCTAGGATCGTCCCTAAAATAACCCCTGCAAACATCTATTCAAAAAGAGTTTGAAACTACAAAATCTCTTCAGGACAAAAAGAAAACTCTTTGTTTCAGAAGTTTTGCAAAGTTCCTGGTCCATATTTGTATGTTCTCAACAGGAAAGAAAAAGATCAGAAAATAATTGTAAGGATATACCCATATGAGGATTTTTACATACAAAGAAAGAGGGAGATTTCTGGATGTTTTCTGCTTTTGTGAATACTTTTTCAATATTTTATCTTTTTCCAAATTTTTTCCTAAAATTACTGTTTTTCCTTCCTGCTATCTGTTTTCCTTCATATCTTACTTGTCTTTCTGGTTATCTATGCATCCCAAATGCTGGGTTTCCTTTACTTCTTCTCAGGTGGTACGGTACTGTGAGTCTTTCTGATTAGTTTATACTTTGATACAATCCTTGCCTGCCTCTTAGGCTGGCTGGTGACCTTCACAATGGACTTCCCAAACCCTGAAGCATTTAGCTCTCCCCCATTTGACATCCATCCCAGCCTGCCATGCTTCAAAATATTACTGCTTCCAAGATCTCTGGATCACAACACACAGACATGGAGTGAGAACAATCAGGGTCAGTGGGACTGAGCCTGACCACTCACACCTATCACAACGTGGTTCCTGTCCACACTTGCTGTGTGGAAAGCTGCTCCTCTTCCCCCTCTTCTGCTACCCTGAGCTGCTCTTACATCTGCAAGGCCCATGTTCCCAGATGTCCTACAAGCTGTTTTCTGGTTTTCTCCCCAAACTATGTGGTGGTCAAAAATATCCTGAATACTTAGTATTCCTCCCATTTTAGGACCCTTGTCTGTATGCAGCTTAATTTTGTGGGAGTCTTTTTTGAAGTTGCTGGGGCTTGCATTCCTCTCACAGGTCTGTGTTCTTTTGTTTCTATTCACTAAACAAACTGATTACATGAAATTAAATAAATTATAGCTAGGATTTCTACATTCCCAAGGATCACATTTCAGACAATTGTCTGGTCAAAGCAGCTTCTTTTGATCTGAAGTGCTTGTGAGCCTTTAATTCAGGACACTGGGAGATAAAGCAATTCCTGGAAGTAACCTGTACAGCCACATATATGATTACTAATTGTTAGTATATCATGTGGTTGTTTAAAAATAGCTGGAAATCAAACTCCAAATAACCCTGTCACCTTCCCCCCACCTCCTCTGATAAGAGAGGGGAAAAGCGGCAGAGACTGTATATTGAGATAACAATCTACTGAAAGAAAAAGGCAATGGAATAAGAAATGCACAGAAGCAGCAACAATATTAGCAAAATATTATACAAAATGAGAAAGTGCTTTACACACAAAAGGTGTTCACCACCTCAACTTAGTTCTGTGTGGCCAGTGAGACAAAGACAAGTTGTCAGGTTCTCCCCACAGGTTTTCCCCATGTGGCTTTCCCCAAAGACAAGATTACAAATGCTACAAGACACAGTGGAAAACTACAATGGGCAAATCCCCAAAAGTCAGATGGTCTGTGTTGTGCCACACCACTGCTTTGGATGCTGGACTTTATCCTCATGGCTGCATCCAGCATTGGCATCACTGCTTTGGACCATTCCCCACGGCTCTCCTCAGCTCCCTTCAGCTTGGCTCCTTTCTGATCAGGTCAGGTTTGACTGGGCTTGGTCTCACCTCCCCCACTCTGTCCCTGCGGATGCTTCCCACACCGGTGCTGCTCTTTCAGCCCTACATCTCCAAGCTGCATTTTGGAGGAATGGGAAAGGATGAGCATCGCCAGAGCACGAGCCACACCCACTCTCCCCCAAAGCCACACTCCCAGCAGTGATGTATGTGATGCAGAATTGCCACCTGGCCATGCCCACATGGCCTTGAGCTCTGCCCAGCTCGCAGCCAGGGCAAGAGTTGTGTCTGGAGTTCCTCCAAGTCTCAAAACCTGGAACTGTGTCTGCGGGCCTAGAGCAGGAAAGGAGACTCTGTCTCTCCAAATTCACATCAAAAAATCTGTTTGGCAGCCTACAACACTGAGCATCTCTCACTTATCTATTTCCCTTCTCTTCAAAATGTTCCTTCTTTCATCCCTAGTGACTCCCACACCCCTGACAACAAACAGGTGAAAGCTCACAGTGCTGACAGGCACATTCTAGATTTGGATTCTGTGACTTTTAGCCTTCAGCATTATGGCTAATATAATTCTCTTGGCATTCCACTGTGTTTGCCTCTAAGTCTCCAAAACCTTTTTTCTCCCCAGTGCTTATTTTCACAAGACAGTAGAAGGAAGAAAATTTGAATCATTAAATTCCCCCATATCAGCTACGAAAAGTACATTAAACTAACTTTTTGTACATCCAAAGATTGCAACCTAAACCTTGCAGTTTTGACTTTGTTTCCTATTGTGGCTTAAAATTCTATTCATCTAGACAAAGAATGGGTAACTCCCAATTACACTAGGATGAAAGGATGATTTCATCTTCTTTTTTGTTTTAATGTATTTTTTTAAGTTAATGAGCAATTATTTCTATTATATCAAATGACAGAGGAAGGATTTCCCTTGATCCTTCTTTCGTTGGTTGTTCCTGAAAGGAAAGATCATAGTCCACCTACTAGCATAATTTTGCAGAAACTGTGGGTAGAGGCATTCTCATTGTGTACAATGGAGAAATGAAAGTGATTATTTATAAGCCACTCCAAAATAATTAATTCAAGGTTGCATTTAAAATTATGGTGGGGATCTGGAGGTATTTTTTGAAGTATGGAAGTGCATGTCAAAACACTTGTACACTGTGGAATTACCATACATACATGAAAGTCTCATTTTCAGTGGAAAAGAGCTCAAAGGAGCTCTCTCAATCAAGGATCCCACTAAGAGTGAATCTGTGAAGATAACTTACTCTTCCTACTGGTGAAACAAGCTGAGGATATGTGTAAATAGAGTAGAAGAGAAACATTCTTCCCCTGAAAGGACAGATTTGCCAGCATGCAAGGGTTGCTTTATTCCCACCCTATATATAGGTAGAGTTATACTACCTAAAATTCTGTTAATTAAAAATCTTACACACCTAGTGGGTTGTACATTTATCAATCAACCACGAGGAAGCCTCTATTCCATTTCATAGATCTGCATCTCTGTAAAGAATAAAGGATAGGCTGAATGACTTTATAGAATTTCTCCTCTGAGTCAGTGAATATACATATATATATATACATTGCATATACGTTTGGTAAAAAAATTGACTAATGTTAATTGTCTATGTTTCAAATAAAATTAATTTCTCCATTAACTTTTGTCCTCCTGCAGAGTCTCAAGGCATTTTGACAAGTTCTACCCTGATTTATAAGCACTCACTTCTCAGAATGGCACAGTTAGATCAATTAGAATTTGTAACATTTTTTGAGGAAAGACAGCATTTCTCTGAAAATATAACAGATCTTATCAAAAGTTTCAATAGTCTGAATAGCCATACCAGACTGAAAACCTTTAAAATGTACAAGCCAACATGTACCCAGTTAAGCCAGGTTAGATGGCACAGGGGGAGGATTAATCTGCCTACAGGCTTCAAAACAAAAATACCGCCACTAACAACAAATTCATAGTTGGGCGTTAATCCAGGCAGAGCAACAGCATACATTTATCTAAGGCTCCCTCCTGGGCAGGAAGGGTCAGTTTTATCCCTCTGTCCGAAAAGAGCAGCAGGGTGCCATTTTTGGGGGGCAGAGGAGAGTTATCAATCTTTCCAGTAATCATAGGATCTGCAAATAATAACCTATGGGCTCCTCTGTTCTAGCCACTTTTGAATGCAGGAATGCAGCCCCAGTTGTATTTCTGGCAGCATTTTATCCAATCTGGCTTTTCATGTTCGTTGGGACAGGGTATCTGTTCCTCCCCAGGGGATTTTTTTATGGCTAATAGCTCTCATGGCCAGGAGGTTTCCTCCTCTAAAATCTCTTCTAGTATTCTTTGCTACCTCCCTTATTGTTAAGTCATTGTATGTAATTCCTCTGTATTGTAGATGCATCTATCTCTCCATATTTTCGTGCATAAGATTGTTGCAGTATATCCTCCTTCAAAAGTTTAGCTATATTTTAAACATCTAAAATAAAAAACCCCAACCTGTCTATGGCTCATCTCCACAGAAGTCCTCCTTAAAGCTGAATTTCTCCTCCTATCAGTACCATTTGGTGTGGAGAATTGCCAGAAGATATTAATGTGTAACCATAGCACCTTATGTGCAAGGAGATTATTAACCCACTTTTTTGACGTGAGTCTGTACACAGCCCTATTCCACCAGTGTATTTTGATGCATGGGTTCATGTATGTTAACCACAAACTGAGCAGTAAGACAGTCTATGAATGCTGAAAAGCAGTAAGATAGTCTGTGAATGGTAGAGTTTTCTGTTGTTTGTGTGATGCTTTTGTGAGCCTCAACAGAGAACAATAGATAGCCATCTCTTCTTCTCAATCATCTTCTTCATCACAGAGGCTCCTTCATATGCATTTTGTTATTTAGGCAGCAAAAGACATGACAAAACATTAGTAGAAAAGTCTAATTTACATTATACATCAAATTAACTCTGGACCAACACCAACTCTACTCCTTCCCTCTAAAATTTTGTGTTATCTTTCTCCACTGTAAGTGGTTTAAGTTTTTTCTAACTAGAGAATCAATTTTCTCTCCCCCTTCTGCTGCAGTAGTTCTGTAGTTTCACTGCGTGCTCAGTTCCTCCCAGGCATTTAGATATTGTTCATAAATGCTGATATACCAAGCTCATTACTCCCTCTTTTCAGTCACCAATTAAAGCACCAATTTAGACTCACAATAATCCTTTTTCCTAGTAAAGATCATTAAAGGCAGTGTTAATGTGCTTAATGATCCTCCTACTAACCCAGTTTCTTTCCCAGAAGCCATAACCTTTGCTTTTGCCTCTCTTACAGGAAGGGTGTTGTCAAAGATGCAAGTTTTCCCAGCCTGTTTCTTTTCAAAATAAGCACCATGACACATGTGAATGAATGTGTTTCGTTTTGTATGACCTCAAGACTTTATGGCACAAATATCTCTGAAAATCTTTCAGTAGCTATGAAAAGATCCCTAGGAATCTTAGCTAGAATAAGATCCCTGCAATTTTAAGCAGTGGTTTCAAAAAGTAGAAATTATTTGTGCAAAGCATAAGGCTATAACTTCAGTAAGGGAAGACCTGTAAAGAAAGAGCTATGCAAGGACTCAAATAGAAAGAGAATGAATTCATTATACACTGGCCAATCACAAAGAAATCATTTAGGACAAACCCAAAGATATTGTGTCTGTGTTGCACTTGTCCTTATAAAAACATGGATTTCTATGGTCTGAGTTTTCCTGGTAAGCAAGCAGATAGCCAGTGAGAGAGACATTCTGTCTGATGCCACTTTAGAGCATACCAGACAACTTGCTGAGTGTTCATGTAAATGCCTTTCTTAAGCACCACATGGACAAAGGCCTCTGCAGAAGAGCCTCTTATAAAGAAATTACACACTGATTTATGCAGAGCTGCTGGCTACCTTACCATTGTTTGTCTGCAAATGGAGGCATATGTGAGTGGTTAGAAGCTTCTTCCACTCAGGCAATGAAGAAAAGGGAAGGGTAAATTCCTATTTTTAAGGAAGGGAGGCAATGGACTTGCAAAGAAGGATAGAAAATAAAAGGAGAATGGACAGGAATACATGATGTGGGAGAGAAGACAAGCAAAACAATAGATGGCTGAGGTAAAGGAGCTGTAAAATTTGTCTCTTAGAGTAAAATTAGTTTCTAACATTTCCTATTAAAACTTGGTGTCTAGAAATTATCATATCATTGATCTTTTTTTTTGACAAAGGATGTATCATTTCTTCTAGTGCGTCTTTGTTTAATTCTTTGTTTGCCAGCTTTACAAGGCTGTATTGAGAACAGACACATATTGAGGTTGTAAAGAGCTCAAGTGCTATACCAGTTCCCTGGGAAGTGATTAAGGTAGAATGTAAAATGTTTAAGTTCTAGGTATTTACTTCTGACAGATAGGGTGCTTTTGTAGTCTTAAGCTTAAGCTTTTGTATTCTTAAGCTAAGTTTCCCTATTGATTGGCTAAATATAGAGACACACACTGGTCTTAGAAACTGCAAGTTATAACTAGCTCTGACAAACCATCAGGTATCTTATTTGCACTTTAGTTTTACTGTTAGAGTAAAATTATCCTGATCAAGATTGCTTCTTTCTACAATGCACAGATATTCCTCCTGCTTCAGTCCTCAAAGCAAATTTAATTTATTCTCATAGTCCTGTGCTAAGGACTTCACAGGACCACAGTTATTTCTAGGAATGAGAGCTGTGAATTTCATAAGGTACCAGGAGAATCAGGTGGCCAACCCAAGAAAGGTTGAAGTTGCGAAAACTCCATTGCTGATACTGACTAGTACAATATATATGAACTTGTTTAAATCACATGAGATAGCTGTAACTGCCACAGCAAGGTTTTTACATACTTCATCTGAGCTACTTCTCATTTCTGGACTGACACATGAGCTTCACTTTCCCCATTGAGTACTAGTGTTAGGGGGCCCCAAGCACTCATCTCACTAGATCAGAGGCCAGCAACTTTCTGATTCAAGCTCTAAAGCTGCCTTTTTGCAAGAGTTTGCATGTAGAGAAGCCCCATGTATGAATCCAGATGAAAGTAACAAAGTTTTGGTTAGTTCTTTCACTTTGTTTTAATAAAAACAAAAGCCTGTTTTACTTAGGACAAGCATCTCAGATATGATATTTACAATTTTCTTCAGAATTTCAGTTTGCTTTCATTGCTCAAGAAAGCATAGTAGTTTCAGGATCAGGTTTATCCTTGTTTCATGTCCTAGGATTTACAGCTCTTTGGGTTTAGGAGTATAACTAGGAGCTGGAGGAGACCTGTGTTTTTGTAAGCCAGTAGGCAGATAGTCACTCTGCCTGGGTCTCCTCACCAGAAAGCTAGGAAAAGAGTTTTAAACCCCCTCTGTAAAACATCTTGGAGCTACTAGCAGTACTGTTCTTGACATAATTGACACATTTTGGAAATCTCTCATCAACATAATGAAGCAATGTGGGGAACTTGATACTGAAGAGGGAAGGATGCTGTGTAACCAAATTGCAACATGGCACCCTGATCCACATCAGTTCTGTTAGTGTTTACACAGTCCAAAATTAAGAAATCAGGGTTTGATATTAACTCATTCTTGAATTCTATCAACACAGAAGAATTGTATTTCATAATGTTCACAGACAATTCCTCAAGTAGAGAAATTTTAACATGCACCAACCTTGATTGTTGTAAAGCTGAAAATGGCTTGAGCTTCAATATGTTGTAAATTGAGGCTATATATGAAGGCCTTACAATCTTCTTCAAATCAAAATATGTTGGTGCCGTCCAGGATGCTAATTATGTGGTTGCAAATATGACATGCAAATTTCTTACAATTTTGAAAGACTCCTGCCTGCAAGTGCCACCAAACTGCAAACCACAATATATAAATACCAAACTTCTGGAATAAATGGTTTCTAACATCCACCTGGATTCTTTATTTCTGCATTGCATGTGTTTTGTCAAAAGGGAGAAGACACAAAAACATTTTCCTTTGAAGACAAAACACACATCAACAACCCTGTCATGATTTTAGCTGTACACACCAGGTATGACTGAAAATGCAAGCAGAGAGGAGTAACCTTTAGGCTGATGCTGAAAACACAGAAGGTAGTAAATTGGAGAAAGAGCAATGGTACCATGCACGTGTGCACACAGACACCCACCCACATGAGAGCACTAACATCTTGCAACCATTACTCGTCCTGTGATACAGACATAATCTAGTTAAAATGGAAATGTATTAGGAAAGTCAAACATTTAATTGATCCAAGAAAGGTTGTTTCATGTTTTGTGTAAATCAAAGCTAAAAATTCATTTGAGGGACACTGCCGTATTGTAGACTAAACAGAGTTTGGCATGAGCGCAGCGTTCAGTGTGGGTGTTAAAGTTGTTCTGCACTACACATGGTCAGTAATCCTCAGCAGAAATGTTAACTCAATTTGTCAGCATTATCTTTATGTCAACAGTAATGCTTAAATATTTACAATAGACATAGTACTCTGAGGGTTTGTAACGCAAGATAAATTGGAAAAATGTTAACAAAATGAATGGTACTAATACAAGTCTTTGGCACTTTGTACTCTTCAATTTTATATACAAGAAGTTTTGCCTGAAAGTTGGATTTTATTAGGCTTTACAGTTTATTTGCTAACTCCAAGCCCTTGATAAAATGAAGCAGAAATTTGTATAACCCTTGTAAAAACAGAAATGTATTAGGTTAATGATGCATGAGTACCGAATCCACAAGAAAGAGGCCTAGATTTTTACATATGTGCTCTGGACCAATTTCAGTCTTGACATAAATAAGCATGAATAATATAGACCTTAAACTGAGTTGCACCTGTTTATATACTGACAGAATTTGGCCCCGTGTCATCAAAGAAATTATAAATATGCTGCATATCTTTTTTTAATATAACATGTTTCATATATAATATCATTCAAAATGCATTACAAGAAAAATTAAAACACTGTAAATTTTGCAAACAGATAAGAACAAAAAGAAAAAAAACAGTAACTTGGAGAAAGTTGTTTCATTGCCACTCTGAAATTAGAGGACTAATATAATGATGAAACAAGATAGCCTTCCTAGACACTTTACCTTTGTTACTCTCCCTTTTTCATAGTCCTTGCCATATAGTCTTCTAATTAATTCTTCTAATGAACAATGGCTGTGAAAGCAAAGCATTTATTTCAACTCTGTGTAATTTTATCACCCTTAACCTTTAATCTTTTCCCTGTTTGAGTTCTTGTTCTAAACTGTCCCTCAGCATTTGCTCACCCCTGTGCCTATATCCTCCAGCTGTCTCAACCAACAGTCTGCCCAGTATTTCCTCCAGTCATAATTCACCAGATAGCAGCACATAAGGAATCCCACTGCCTACTCTGACATTATGTTTTTTAATAAAAAAAAATTGGAACCACACCTTTACTGGATGAGACAATTGCACTTTTCATTTACAGTATTTATGATAGCTTTAACTCACTTTCATAGACCTACATGTCTATGTTTCCTACATATGTTTTCTCCACCACTTTCAACAGCTAGTTTATTATCTGTTGTCTTGCTACTTCTCATAATAGAACCTGTCATCTTGAAAGGTTTGTTTCTACCTGCCTCATTTTTTGCTCTTGCATTTAAGTGTGAAAATGTTTTGGGATGTATTTTTTTAGATATTCTGATTGTCATAAGAGGAAAAAAGTGACAGTGCAGCTAAATACTGTGACATAAAAGGGATTTCTTGATTTCTTTCATCCCACTACTTTTTCTCACTACCTTTAAACACAACTTCACTGGGTACAAGTCCTGTATGTTTTGCTCAAGCAGTTCTTGTCTCCTTGTTTCCTCAGCGTTCATAACCTATCAGTCATCATTTGAGTGTGATATTGTAAATATGAAAAAATAGTCCAAAATAATAATAATTAAAAGAGCAGGTGACATATTTAAGGAAAAAAAATCTGTGAAATGCATATTTCTCTTTCGTAGATGACTGACCAAGTAGGTTTGTCAAATTACTAACAACTCAGTGTCAAACTCCCCCAAACATTTCTGTCCCTGCTCCAACAGAGTACTATTTCAAGGGACTAATTGCTGAGAGAACTGACATTGGAAAACATGCCTCGAAGTATTTACTACAGACTATAGTGTCAGACAAGTGAGATTAGTTCATCAGTTTGCAAGGCCCCCACCTATTTCCACACATATTTGCTTTTTTTTTTCTTGGCTCCTCATAAATTGTCAATGCTTAACTTTTAACTATTCTGTTTTAAGCTAATCATTTAAGCTACATCCCCAAATAGTCACATAGATGTACATAAAAAAAGAGCATAATAAGAAAAGGGTAAATAAAATCCAGCCCTTTTCTAGTCACACACACATATTTTATATGTATAGAACATTCACTGTTCTTTAATTAGGAAAGCCAGCTGGGATTTGAACAGTTCTTTGAAGGAAGCACAGAAGCAATGTTTAGAATATGTATGAAATACCATCTTTTCTTTGAGCTGCCACTCAGGCTTTGAGTCTTTTGCCCCATATTCTATTCACCATTCTTATTCTGGACCTATGATATCCAATTCCTGTTTCTGCAATTTCCATCTTTTGTTCACAAGTCTATCTCTCACAATAACACTATTCAGATAAGGTATTTCTTTGAGTAGGCAGCTACTACCTTTTTTTCCCCTCCTTGTAAAGGTCCCCTTAGTGCTTTGGGATCCTGTGATACAAATGTACAAAGCAAGAGCCCTCCACTGAAATATTTCAGCTCACTTTTCAGTGCTGCATCAGATAGCATTAGCAGGGAGTTTTTATAGTTTACCTTGCAAATGATAGAAACCACTCTCTGTTAAACAAAAAGAATTAAGGGAGCACAGCAAAAGATATACTTGTATTACATTGCCAGTGTGTTATGATGTCTTGGGACCGAAGGAAAAATGTAAGAGTATTTTCCTAGATAAAGGACCTTCCAAATACAACATATGCATGTTGTTACACTTTGCCCAAATATTCATTATTCAATTAAAAATCATATGCTTTCAAGAGTTAAAAAATAAAAAATATTAGATTAATGACTTTGAACTGCACAGAAAAAGACACCAAATATTTTTATTAGGTCTCCTTTCAATATAAGGATCTAATTTTTTCAGGCACACACTGAGCAGAAAAAAGACCAGCACTGCTTCAAGGAAAGCAATAAACCTATAAGAAAACCCACTGTATTTAAATAATTGCAATCAAAAATAAAAAACTGATATTTAATACTGTAGATATTGCACAGAAACATATGATGCATATTTATATAAGAAAGCCCCAAGCTGCAAACTCTTGGATCCTTGCCAGCTCTGTGCTTTGTGACTTTAGGCATACCACTTATATTTACAGATATGTCACCTTATCTACCTGCAACACAGGAATCTTACCATTTGCTTCAAAGAGACTTGATTCAGAGGTGTAATTTCACTTAATAGTATTTGTGATTCTTGGATGAAAAATATTTTATCCAAGTTATACATTCCATACTAATAAATTAAAAAAAAAAAGAGATTCCATAGGCATTTATTGTTGGATAAAATTTAAAATTATACAAAATTTGTTGCATAAGTAACACTAATAGTGTAATTTCAAGTTTTTTTCCAAAATTAGGTATTTCTTTTGTGGTTCTTATTACAAAGGAAGAGTGATTAAAAATTTGTTACTAGACTAATTAATCACTTTAACACTTACCCAGTAGTTTAGGAAATGAAGTAATTAAAATAGTCTTCATCTGCAACCAAACTGACAATAATTTTGAAATATGTTTGTGAAAGTGTGGAATGTGTGAAAGTGTGAAATGCCAAGATAAGGCATTTTCCTACTATTTTATCACATTGTAATTTGGAAAAAAAAAAAAAGAAATTTTTTTCTGCAAAAAGCTGAGTCTGTATATACTAATGGGACCTCAGAAGTTTGTTTACATTAAGATCTATTTATTTTTTAGTTTTTAGAATAGCAAAGTTGCAGGGACAACTAAATGTGAAAGCAATAAAGGGCATTTAGGTCACTTACTGTAATCAGATGAATAAACAGCACCAGTGGCTGATGCTTTGTGGCTATTCTAAAGTCTAAATATGTAAATTCATATCTCTAAAGTCCATGAAAACTTTAATTTTGGGTGCACTGTGTACACTATACAAAGACACATTTCAACAGAGTGCTCACTGAACTTATTTAGGTAGTATTAAACACAGCTGTGTCAAGAACTGAGGTTAAGCTGTGCTCTGACTGGAGGTGCTCATTGCTGCACTTGCTAATGTGGAAATCTGGTTCAGTCAGAGCTGAAAACATGATTTTAACAGCTTTTTTTAAAGGAAATAAGCACCAATAAGCTCTCTTCTGAGTAATGAAATATGAATTTTTTAACCTCACTGACCCATTTCTCTTTGTCCTCTCAAGCACTTCTGGTCTCAGCAGTCAGCAATACAGAGACACCAAACAGAGGAAGCACATCTGCTAGTCATGGCACCTACTCCCTGGCAGACTGCTAGCAGCAGTTGGCTGCAGCTTCAGCTTTATCTAAAGATATGTCCCATATTCAGGCTGTTATGTGATCTATCTTTGCTGCTTTCTCTTCCTAAAAGCTTTCTCCGTTCCCTGAACTTCTCTGCTTTTTTCACATTTGTGAATTAGGTGCCATATGACTTGCTCGTGAAATTGCTACATAGGCTGTTTTACAGCCCTGGGGTGTGAGCCAGGGATCTCCCCACATTTGTGTGCTTCCTGCCTCTAAGCAAGCAAGACGGGAAAACGAATTGCCTTATGGGCACATTTACATGCTGGGACCACAGTTCCAGTGCAGGAAGGTGAAACGTGCAAGCGCAGACTCTTGCATGCCTTTTCAAACGCTATTGCTGTTTGCCACACAAGTAGGGAGCTCATCACATGTAAGAATGTACAAGTAATGTTGCTGAGAAACTTATTGTCAAATCCTGATCTTCGACCTGTTGCCCCAGAGCCTGTCAGAACCACACAAGATACACGCATTGCCTGGGTTCTTGTAAGCACAGCAGGTTTTACTTCAGGGAGGATTCAGGAGCATGTTTGATTTGTTATGTTTACAGACAAGGGGCATTTGCAGGTGCAAGTCAAAGCCACAAAGGCACAGGAATGCCTCACCAGTGCACACCAAAAAGGATCCCTTTGATCCCTGAAGGTGCACTAATGCAGTGCTGCAGAGAAGACTCTCCTCCTGTGTATTTGAGAACATACCATGATCAACATCAGACACAGCTGGATAAGCAGGAAAGAGCAGCTAGCCTCCTTGAAACCCAGTGTCATACTTGAAACTATAATAGGTGGATAAAATAGTAGGCTTTCCAAAATGTACTGAAATCAGGGGGGAAAAAAAGATTGAAGAAGGTCTAAATTGATCATACAAATACCTGCACATCATTTTGTGTATGTGTTAACTCTAGTATTTTTTTTTAAGAATTTTGGCCTTTGCATTCACCTGAAAAGACTTCTCCATAGATGTTCCAAATCCAATCAGAGACAAATTCTGCTTCCTAGACTTACTCCTGGCAAATACTACAGCTCATCAGTGCAAATAAAGAGCTGTTATAATTAGTCTTTAGGACTGTCATAAAGATAGAGGGGCCATTTCAGGAATGTGAGTCTGCTCCAAACTTCCTTTGTCTTTTTATGTACCTTCAGTGCACCTTGAAAGAGGTCCTGAACTGGCACTGGCTTTCCCATAATTTAAATGTGGAAATTTTTGTAGGTTTTAATATGTGCAGAGAGGATTTATTTTAATTCAAGCAGAATGATTAGTGAAACATTCATTTCTTATTTGACACTTATATAGTATTTATCTGTAAATATTTCCAAATAAAAGGAGAAAAGGAACTTTGGAGAGGGGGAGCATTCTAAAGATCTACAGCAAGTTTTAGGAATTACCTTGGAAAACAGGAGAGAGATGCAATAACAGAACATATGCCATTCATTATCTTGTCTTTACCAAAGACAGTGCTATTTCTGGTTGGAAGTGGACCACATTTCATACTGAGTGAATAGTTTGTTATGGATGAGTAATTCCATGAGTTTTAACTCATTTTCTATTTATCAGACACTTGTGAATAGATCATTTTCACTGGACTGAACTGATATTCACTGAACCGGTATACTTGCTTAGTTCATCAAGTATTTTTGCATATCTGAGATTTGAGTTATTGTACTGAATAGTGATCAACTGAATGAGTGACCAAGCATGTGATGTGCTTGAAAGCACAGATCATACCCACTCAAAACACACATTGGTCTAATCTATTCTCTGCTTGGAAAGGAACTCAGGTATTTCTACAACACATATTCATTGTACACCTCTAAATGATTTTCCCACTAAAATCCTATGATTCAGATAATTCTAATGCATACAGACTCAGATAAGCTGCATATAAAAAAGCACATCGTTACCTGATTCTTAATCACAATTAGTTCAAAAGCTGTTTTAAATGCTAACAAACACAATCCACAACAATTTCTCAGGTAGTTCAGCAAAAGAAGAAAAGGAATGTGCCAAGACAGGAAGGGAGAACTCTAAATTACACAGTAGATTCTGGATTTACACATTTATCAAACAGAAAGAAGGTGCCAAAGCACAGTAGTCTGGTATCTCTTGTACATCCTCAATATCCTCCGGAAACCTTTATTTTACACTGAATCCAGAAGATAAGGGAAGAAAACTGTAGTTTTACTCCTAGGATCTGATACAACTTGTGTAATAAATGAATAGTCATTTTTATTTATTTGAAATATCACCCAGACACAGCAAAAGTGTCTTTTTACTTATCTACCTGACCATAAAAGCCGTAATCAGGTATGGGCTGAAGATACAGCTGTTACAGTAACATATTTTACCCATTGTATGCACTTCAGTGATGAAAAATATCTGGTTTTGTGTGAAAAGACAGAAAACCATAGAAAGTGTTCAAAAACACTGGCATCCTCAACAGGACAAAGGTTTTTACGCAAGTCAGGACTATTTTGGAAACTGAGAATTTTGCCCTGATTATCACTCCCCGGAGAGAGGTAAGTAGAGCCCAAACAGTCTACATTTGGTACTAATATTCTCACTATGGACAGCATGTATTTTTCAAATGGCAGTCTGACAGTATTCTCTCCCTTCATGCCTTAGCTGTCCCTGGAGGCCAGACAATCAGGACTATATATAGAATTGAGTGAACTCACTAAAGTATTTGTTTCAGGGTAATGATCAGCTGGGGTTCTTTGTACTCTTCACTATGAACCAAGTCTTTGGTGATGACTTCAAATTTTGAAGTTGAATTAGCTTTGTGGAGGATTTCATACCACATCACAAATATATCTGATGCAGTTTCCAGCATCAAAATAAGTGATGTGCAAATATCCATGCCATGGTGTTGAGGCATCTGCCTTATGTATTTTTTTGACACATCAGATCTGCCATGCCGTTTGTCCTCTCTCCATCCTCTGGAAACACAGACAACAGATAAATCTGATCAACCTCCAGGATTTGACCCTAAGGGAGAGTCTCTACAAATGAAACGTACTCAGAAATAAATTATCAAAATATAAATGACCAAATATCTTGTATTTGTAAGAAAAATACACTTTGGGGGGAAAAAAACACTATGAGCCTATGCTGTCTTCTGTTCTTATTCCATAAAAATTTCTCATTAATGATTTTGGAAAGAAGCATAATAAGCAACATGTGGTTAGACAGGAAAGCCCAGAGAAATTAACAAAATCTGATGAAACCCTGAATAATTCCACTTATAATGGTCTACGCCTGGGAGATACACACAGGCAAGCATTACATCAGAGAACCACAATGTTCCACATTCACCCACAGGTTTAAGAACACCAGTCTGCCACACTTAGTTTGGTTGCCTTGTGGCAATCCTTGGAGACCACTTGGTTACTCACTGTATTGCCATTTCTAAGACAGAAATTTCCTCTTTCCAGGAGCTATCCTTGAGTGTTTATCTGACAAAATAGGCAATTCTCTGCAATAATCTGGAATCAAAAACTTTCTATCCTACTTCATTGCCATTCTGTGCTTTTTTTGCATGTGTCTCCTCATTCTTCATTTAGGAGGATGTCACTCCTACATATTTAAGCTTCTTCACTTGACATCTGTGCTATACAAAATGGAAGGGTTGTGACATACTTGATAGTAAAATAAGAATGGCCATTTTACCCTTGTGTATTTCATAAACACTTGCCTTCAGTGGTGAAAAACATGAATTAATCAGCAACATAACAATGGAAAAAGGGTTCTCTGACTGAAGTGAAAATGGAGCAATTTCTGTTGCTTGAATCACAACAGCTGTGATCATTCTCAGCTAGGAAATATAGTATGGAGAGATAGTAAGAACATTCTTTTAGGTAAAATCTTGGCCCTGCTGGAGTAAAGACAAAAAGTATTTATCTCAATAGACCCATGGTTTCACCTTTCCAGAGTCAAAAGTAGTTAAGTGTTTGATTAGCCAGCAGTCAAAATGCTATATAAGATCTGTTCCAGTTTCACTCATAATGCAACCTCAATTTTATACACCCTACTTAAACAGAAACTAGTATTTTCTACTCTCTTAGCATTAAAAATAAATGTATGGAGAATTTCTGAAAACCATAGATTCAGTGACAAAGTTTGTTATATGAAGACTGACTGTGTAATAAGTACCACATGAGAGAAAACAAAGCCAACACCTACAACCACCATTCCTCTCTACTAAAAACATGTAGAAGGGTGTTTTATGGGGCAAAGTGTAAAGTGTAGTGACTACATTTAGCTGAAGGGCTGTGGCAATGACGTAGTGAGTTCTAACTGTATTTTGAGATTATGTGTTAATTTTAATATTATCTTGGTAATGAGATTTGCTTTTAGTCTGGGAACCCTGGCTGTTAGCTAGCCTTCAACCAGTATCAGGTCATGGTTCTGTTTCCTTGAAAATACCAAAATCTAGCATTTCAAAGAATTGTCAAAAAATTTCTAGTAAAAGAGTAGGCGTTATTGACTAACAAAAAGAAATTGCATGTGAATGGGACTCTCTTAGAAACTGAGAACTGGGAGTATTTGGGGGAAATGTAAAAAAACCCTTAACTGTATATGGACAAGACAGTATTGTACAGATGCAAAATGACTGAAAAGAAATTGTCACATTGGTTCTAGGAATCCATTAGGAGTCAGAGGTTAACTAGGAAAAATATTGACTTGCTACCTAATGAGAAAGACAAAAGATATTCAATATGATCTAGATCATGTATAGAACATGTAATGTTTACTTTGTTTCAGATTATTCTAAAAGGCCAAGTCACTCTTATACTAATAGAATTAATATCAGAGATGTATTGGATAAATTAGATTCTTTCAAGTAATCTGGATTTTAAATCTAGTTCTAGAAAACTTTGGAAGTCCTGTCCACATTATTTATCACAGTTTCCAATCATCTTTGCAAGTCTGCAGGAATCAATGAATCTGGGAAATGGGAAATTTTTGTCTAATTTAAAATTACACAGAAAAAAAAAAAAGTATGGAATGTTATGAACTGGTCAGCTTAGCTTCACTTTCAAGGAAAAACAAACAAACAAACAAACAAAAAAAAAAAAAAAAAAAACTACTGGCAAATATGAAGATAACAGTTGGTTGAAGAAATGAGGAGATAAGCAACAGACAAGACAGACCTGCCAAGTTCCTGTCATATTTTCTTCTGTGATGGGTAAGAGATTGTTTAGATGAGGAGAAAAGCAGAGGTGCTGTCTGTCTTAGCTTCAGTAATGATGTTTATTGACGCTGCTTCCAGAGTTAAGGTACAATGTGAAGATATCTGCTACCTTCATTTTCAGCTTTATAGTGCAATGGACCAACACAAACTGGTTGTCAAAATGCAGTACCTGATCTAATAAATCCTAACAGATTTTATCCAGTCACAGATCCCTATGTGATAAAACCTAATCTGAAAATAAAAATATGAAAATGTGGGATCAAAAAAGCTATTAATAAGAAAAGTTATTGAGCCTTATGAAGGAGTCTTTCCTGTGGCCAATACCAAATAGTCAGCACGGAGGATGAAAAACTCTGAATTTCAAATTTATGATTAAGATCAAGCTTGAGAGATGTGAGAGAATTCAATATGATTTTGCCAATTCAGAGAAATTTATTAAAAAAACAATGCAGCAGACAAGGGAGCAACAATAGTTTTGGGGAACAATTAACCAGTTTAGGAGTACAGGACATTGCACAATAAATACCAGACCACAAGCTCCATAGTAAGCAAAAATTTCATGCAAATGAAAGACCAATGGCAATTTGAGGCATTTAAAGAACAATTCCACTTGCAGAAGACTCAAAGTAGTCCTTCCATTGTGATAAGACCTCAGGAGGAATATATTCTCAAACACTTGTAGAGATACTGATGAAGGAAGAATCCAGAGGAGTTCTGTGGAGGTAAAGAGACATCTGAAAAAATGTGACTTGGAAGAAGTGATTGAAAGATTCTGGGACTGTTTAACTTAGATAAGAGAAGACTTGTGGAAAACAGTGACAATAATCTGGCATCTAGACTGCTGCTAGGAAGATCAGTAGGAGAAGGAGTGCTGCAAGGGGTATTTGAGAAGGCATTAGGATAAACCTTCTAGTACTGATAACTGTCAATTAGTTGCCTGAAGTTGTGATTTTAGCATCATGGGAGCATTTCAGAACAGTTTAGACAAATATTTTTCATGAATGAGATAAACCAGGAATGGACTGAATGACTTCTTTCCCTTTCCCTACTCTGAGTGTGCAATCACTGTTAATACATATCCACTCTCTAGAATTTTGGAAATTGGTCTTTGAATGGGACAGAATGATAAATGGCTGTATCTCTGGATAGCTGTGTCACAGGAGAGATCAGACTAAAAAGCCCCAGAGAAAAACCCAGATCCAGGGCATCAAGAAGCCAAAATCCCAGGATGTCATGAGTAATCCCAAACAGATGGCACATGGTAATCACTGCTGTCAGGTAGCCCTTAACAAATACTAATAGACATAAATGATACAAACTGAGGAGCTGTCATGACATTAGCTAGATAACCTATCACAGAAACTACCAAGTGCCTTGGTAAAATGTCACTCCTTCAGAGACAAAGATTGAAAAATTTGCATGCTTTAAATTTTTCCACTAGCTTTTCTACCAAGACATTTAGAATTCATTTGCATGGGATGTTCATCAATAAAAGGTTCTCCAGCTGCAGCTAATACAAGTAGCTGTACCAGCCTCTGGTATTTTTGAAATAGTCTAGACAGTTACATATATATTGAAATTATTAGAATGGGCTGCTAACCTATGATTACTAGTGGGAAAGGATTTGCAAGAGAGGAAGAAAGTGGCTAAGGATAGGATAAATGGATGTCAAATAAATATTTTATTGTTCCTTTTCTGCTTATTTTGACTACTCTGGTTTACTACCTTTTTGAATGTGTCAGAAGCTATATCAAAATAAACACTCCTCCATAGAAAGGTGAGCCTGCAAAGTGGTATGTAGGCTGTTTTTATGATAAAAGCTCACTTAAACATTCTAGAATTGTGAGGGAAAAAAGACTAACAATATTCAAGCAAATACATAAACCACGGTCCTCAATAGACAGCCAAGATCTGATGACAGGGATATAACTGATCCAGGCAGGGAATAAAAGGAAGTTTTCTTTTCTTAAAGGATAGTGTAGTGACAAAGCTATATCCTTTTTTAAAGAGAAAGAATCAGAAAATCAAGAAAAGGGCTGTTGGGGAAAACATGCAATCAAAGGTAAATGAATGCAGGAGTTCGAAGGAGGTGGCAATACAGAAGAAAAGTTTAGATCACCTAGATTAAAGTTGTTAAGTACAATTACATTCTCACATCAAATTTAACTGTTTGGAACTGGGCTTCACTAAATCACCAAGCTACACACTTGAACATTCCTAAGATACAGATTTTCCATTTATATGCAGAATTCCTTGTGACTATAAACATTTTAGCAACGGAGTGGAAATCATTACAATGCTTTGCATTTGTATTCTGCATCAACAGGAACAGAAAATTTACAGCCTGTGCATGTCTTCCTGTTTTTTGTTTTCATGTTGGAAAGAAGTCAAGGGCATCATTTTTCAGGCCCCAGCTAGAAGTCAATAAGAGCAGGAGCAAACCTCTAAGCCTTAGAACACCAGATACAGTTACATCACAAACTAAATGCACCACTTGGATTATCTGCTGTTTAAAATAGAACTCTTTAGCATGCTATCTATGTGAATAAAATCATAAACATTTCAGCTATCAACTCATCAAAACCACTTGAGCAAGCATAAAATATCTTCTTGGCACCAGGTAGTCACTCCATCCTCTTAACATGATTTCTCTCTTTCGAACTTACTCTTCAGCCACATGCTAATGGGTTCATCTTAAGATAGCAAAGCCATGCATGCTTTTAATATCAGACTTCCTTGCATTGGCAAGAACTACAGATTTTTTGCTGACAAGACATTTTTACAACTATATGAGTGGTACATCTTTGTTTAGGGGAGAAAAATGAGGTGAGTAAGAATTCTGAGCCACAAATGATGCCATGTGAGTCTAAACCAAGTGCAAGCATTACAGACCACTTCACAAATGCAAATGAAGTAAAGTGAAGAAGAAAATGAAAGTGCAGCTCATCCCCAAAAGTGCTTTCTTTGTGTTTTTTCTTTAAATAGCCTTTATTTTTTGTAATTTGGTTTACATTTCCATGCTTATTTTTGTATTTTATTTTTTTTATTTTCCATGTTTACTATTGAGCAGGAGTATCTGAAGCAAAGCAATTCTTTCCATTCATCTTATTTTTTTAATTTCTACCTATGTCCTTGGCTATTGTTATTTATTTGTTTCAAAGGACTAGGCATGGCCTCTAAAACCCCAGGTCAAACCCTCCCTGGGGCTGGTCACAGAGTCTACCAGGCACAGACTGAAGCTCTCGCATGACAAATACTGCTGGTGATTGAGTGCATCATGAAGTGGAGCACAAGACTCCTTCTGCTACAAGAGGTCTGTGATGACAGGCTTACAAGGAAACAAGGATGTCATCCCTTTTCATCCCTAAGACAAATCAGCATGGATTTCCTCTGTTCTGGCCATCCACCAGAAAGCCCTCCCCCATTACTCTTCCCAGTTCCCTTCACAGGCAAGCACATATGATTTTCAGTCCACTCGGCCATTAACATCACCCCTTCAGCTGCACTCATATATACACACACCCTCTTCCCCGTCAACAGAAAGCAGAAAAATTAGAGGCAACTGGGGAGAGCAGATTTCTCCCTAAATCTTTGTTGCTGAAGACAGCAAAAGAGCTTAATGAGTGCCTTGGCTGAGAGCTCCACGCTGGCTTGAGCTGGCTGCTCCTGCGACGACAGCATCTGCACAGTTTTATTCTCAGCTCAGTCAGCACCTCCCCAGCAAAGGACTTCAATTGCACCAGATGCTACATTCACACAGCAAGGGACCACTGTCTTCCTGTCTATTCCTGCGGGTGACATACCAGAGAAGATCAGGGAGAAATAAAAGAGAAATCCATTTCTGTCCTAGACTACAGTGGTCAGATAATTCCTTTTGGATTTGTATCAAATTCCATTTAATGTCATCCATTTCTGTGGTCTCTTTTTTCCTCCTTGCCACCGAGGTCCTCTCAGCTGTTCCACTGACAAGTCAGCCTTTTTCTGATGTCCCCAAACACCTATATGGACACAGTATCAGATAAGCATGGGATGAGTGACTGGGTTAACTGATAAAGTTATTAATTAAAGCTCTGTTTTCAGCACTGATGAAAGATTAACTGGGCCAAAATTTAGAGCACAGGGGAAGTTTTACTTTTAACAATATATACTGTTTGGTAAATAAAAGGCTCAAACAATTTCAAAGACAGTTGTGCCAAGAACCTTGCAAAAATATTTTCCTCCTCAGAGAATTACACAAACGGTGCAATTCACTGTAAAGCTTTGTAGGTTTAACTTTGCAAGTCTATTGTAAACACTGAGGCTAATTCACTAAAAACACTATGGACTGAAAAGACAATAATTTTATAATCTTAACCATTCATTCCCAATTACATATTCCTAACATTTCAAACTGGCCAAAAATCAAAATTACTGGAAAATTGGAAGTGGGTTTAAAAATAAATTCTGTCTTCTCCAGTGTAAGGTTAGAAATGCAGTTGTTGGCAGGACTGTACAAGTAAGATAATGAAATCATATTAGCATAGCAGTGACTAAACTAATACTTCTCTTAAACTATGAAATACACCCAGTATAAACTGCATGGGTCTCAGAATGAGGTGATTGAGCCGGAACTGAGTTCCTGTGCAGTCCATAGAAAGGCTGCTGCTTTTCCTTCTGGCACTGTCACAATCTCCAAACAGTTCATCATTATTGATTGAATAAAATATTATGGAAAGTCTAACATAAGCAGATATACTCCTGAGGTTTAAAAATGTTCTTTGGTGTCCCAAGTGTTTGCTCACCTGTTTTGTTACTTGTTCATAATATTCCCAGATGGAAAAACACATAGGTGAATTGTGAAACAGTGTGATGAGCTGAACTGTGATGAGCTGGACTGTCTGAAAATAAGCACAGTTTTCTAAGCATGTTTTTGATTTAAATGCTGCAACAGTGATTATTTACTGTGAGGATAATAGAACAGATGTTGAACATTTAGCTGACCAATATTTACTGGTTGCACATGCAGTACATCAGGACTTTTATAAGCATTGAGGTAATGACTCTAAATCACAGCTTGTTTTCTTCCTTTTAGGCGGGAACTGTTAATAAATAGAATGGAAAATGAAAGGTGATTACCACTTAGGGATTACACTTACATCTCAAGTACCTTGCATTTGATTTGTTCAGTTTTCATAACATAAGCCTGGGCTGTCAGGTCACAACGAAAGCACTTATTTATAGTCTATATTAAGTTTAATTAAAAAAGGGGTGATGCAAAAAATCTGATTGCATGTTCTGATCTGATTCCAGATTACAAGGACCTGAGAGAGGTGCCCAAAATGGCCCTATCTCTACTGATAAATTCTAAAGGTGCTTTGTTTTGGACTACTCATTTAAGGACAAGCTTTAATTTGTTAAGAGTGTGCTCTGTTGGCATTATCACTAGAGATAATCTACATCAATACACAGTTTTTTTGAAATGTCAGAGCCATCACTGATGGTGTTTTTGCTGCTTTCTAATTACATTTTGAAACAGGTGAACTCATTCCTTCCAGTTACCCTGCAGTAGTTAATTGACCTCTTTGTGTTGTATGTTCAAGAACCATTGAGAGATGTTTATATTGCAGCTGTGGTCTGTCCTGTGATGAGACGATTTCAGAGAAAAATTAAAAGCCACATGTGTTTTCCTTGGTAAAGTGTCTGTCTTATCTTAATGATCTAAAGCTGCTTTGCAACATAAATATCAAGTAATCATTAAGAGGCCTGACTTGACACCACCAAAGATGGAGTATCTTCCCTATCCATGGAGCAAATATATAACAGCACCCCAAATACACTAAACTAAAAACACAAAGCCTATTCCCTAACTTGGTCCTCAAATGGAGCATGCCAGGTGGCACTACTGTGTGACTCCTCTTAATTTTCATTCACATTTATTGTGACAATTTTGTATTTCAACAACTGAGGCTGAACTTTATAAGATTTTGCCAGTCTTTTTCCTCATAAACTTATCTCCTTACAAAGCTCTGTATTCAGGTTCCAGTCTACTTTTTAAAAGCTTTTTTATTGTCTTCTTTCCAAATTAATTTTTGCTTTTATTTGAATAATTTAAATTTTTCTTCTTTAATTTCCAAACTAATTTGTTTAGTTTCCAATTTTTTATCACCTCCTCTTCCACAATGATGCCCACATCTTTTCAACTTTTATTATTTTATTATTTTATATTTTTTTTACTTAAGATTGCTGTTATCTAAAGGATTCTAAAATTGTCTGAGAAGTAACTGATTAGGGATGTGGAAGTGAAAGGTCCATGGAGAGTTTTGTTAATAATTTTTGCATAGAATGCACAACATAATAATTTTATGACAGTAAAAGGAAAGCAATTAAATCAATAAAACAGAAGAAATTTATTTTATTTTATAAAATATATATTAAGGCTATTTAGAGTCCCAAATTCTAAAAGAAAAACTCTAAAATAAGTACTACTGTGCAGGGTAGTGAAGTATGATGAAAGAATGATGAAAAATGAAGCACACACACAGAAAGGAAGAACTCCCAACACCTAGGAGGAGTGCCTTCAACCACAGACCTACAAAGAATGGACAACTCATTGGCTCATATCCACATACAGATAAGCTGAAAACAAAGAGAGGGACTTGAAAATGGCAGAAAATAAACATACAAAATTCAGAGGTCATTTCTGTTGAGCGAGTGATTCAAAACTTGAAGAATTCAACAAAATCTGTAGTTTCCCTGTCTCATTTTCTTCACACCTTTTGATTCATACCTTTCAGAGCATTTTCAAGGCTGTAAATAACAGCGATGTAGAGAAGGGATTATTTTAGCAAACCTGTCAGACACATATTATCACGGATGTCTGCCCTCAAGTAACTGGCTTATACCAGGCTGTGGTTTGACTGCCCTTCAAGTAAAAAGTGTACATGGGATTTTCCTCAACCTTTACACTTCAGCTCTAACCCAGCTGAAGCTTCTACGGATGGGGTAGGAGTAGCAGCAAACACTAATATGTATGCACTGATATTGGCAGAAGCCCTGAGGAGGCAATGCCCTGCTGAAATTGAAAAAGGAGGCTTGCCAAGCAGAGTGCATTGGAACAGGAAAGCAAACCCTGTCAACATAGGAAAAATAGCATAAGGCAAAGCACTGTAACTTTGAAGTCTTGTTTACACAAAGGCCTGTGGATTACTTTGCATGAACAACTGCTTTTCCTCTTAACTGTGATACTTACTTATGCAGGAGTTGTACTATCAGCTTTTGCAACACCATTTCCTACTCCACCTCTTTCTCTCTAGCCAGCAGGACATGCTTGCATCCATCTCTACAAGATAGCTTGGACCAAGACATAAACATGATTTCTACCAATACTATGGACTGTACAATACATCACAAATGAACAAACTATTGTCAACACGAGGAACTATCACTATATTTATGGTGACAACTGTGTGTATCAAATGGGCAATTAAAATAATTTGCTATTTAAATAAATCAGCTTATTTATTTTCCTTGTTTCTTCTCTGAATATCCAGTCAATTTCTAACCCATGGGGGTTTTTTTTGGAAGTAAGGAGGTTGTTTAAAAAAAAAAAAAAGAAGAAAACACTTCTTTCTCCACTTTCCCTCATAGCACTGTTCAAAGAAGCAGTGAATAAAATCTAGCTTTCACAGCCTTTTCAAGAATCCTGACTCCACCAGGTAAGCTTCAAAGATACCTTCCTAGGTAAGACATCAAATGTTTCATCTCCCGTCCTCGACATGGTGCTGCCATGGTTTGACACTACCATGTATGCAATGCTCTGATCTCCTATCTGCTTGATTAGAAGTATACAGTTCATCTCAGACTGAGCCAATAATCTTACAAGAGATTCTATAAGACCAAATGCCAAGCCAGCTGGCTATATTTTCCAATGAAGTAATTCAGTTATGCTGTCTAATCAGAAATTTGGTTCAACACAGTATATCACAGAACAACATCTTTTGTCGTGTACCTCACAAGCAACCTGTGATCCTCTACTACCTACACAGCCCACACAATAAAGACTTTACATATGGCAAAAAGATTTCAGCTTCTCTGCTGCCTTCAGCAGGGTTCACAACCTATGAATATGGTAAAATGCACTTCTGGTTCAAATATCATTTCAAACATTCTAACAGGGAGATGCCTTGCTGTGACAGACTGGATTTTACCCGTGCCTGCGGGGGACACATTAGCCACTTTCCTTCTAGCAGTAAGTAAACAGCCAGCCTTCATGTATGTCCTCCAAAGGAAGGTTCTTTGCAGTCTTGTTTGTACTGACAGCTGCTATTTACGTACCTTTGAGAAGGGCAGTGAGTCTCGCTCTCCATATAAGTCAATAGGCCTGCAAGAGTTCTAAATTAGGGAATAATATTTCTTGCAAATAAGCCTAGAGTATTTAAAATAATCCGAAATAAGACAGCATGATTATTTCTCAAAATAGCAGGAGAATGGATTGACTGGAAAGCTGGATTTCAGTTTGTCCAGATGTATGCAAACATTTTTGTTTTCTTAGAGCTGTTAAAAAGTTATCCATCTTAGCTTTCACCATGGAAAATTACCAGACTCAGGGCCAGTAATGAATGGCACTAGAATCAATTTAATAGAGACAAAAATATGTCTGAGACAAAACTGATTTAGAGGCAGCAATTATTTATAATGCTCTTTCCCCAGTTTCAGCTCTTCTTTCCCCTACAGTCCCTTTAAGCTCAAATGTCTGTAACCTGGCATGCAGCTAAAAGAGGCCTCCATGGCCTGTTTGAAAAGACAGGAGAAAGAAGTGTTCATGTATTAGAACAAAAGAATTTGAATAGGTCTCCAAATATGAAATAAGTACTTACATATTTTCATTTTCTACCACACACGACCAACATTACTGGGGCCTTTTCCCAGCTGAGCAGAAAAAAAGGCACTCTTTCCTGTATACTCAAACAATTCCTGTGTCCCTTCCAGCAGACAACAAACCCCATAAAGCCAAAAGATGAAAGATAGCAAAACAATATTTGCGTTGTTCTTTTTTTTTTTTACCACTGAAATCACACATTTTACCAAGCAATCTTCTGTGAAAGCATAGCAGTATTTAACAAGTAAAATAATGCTATGGGGGAAAGATGTTCCCCTGTTATCTTCTCCATTGCCTTCCTCTGCACCAATCTATTCTAGATTTCCAGCCTTAGTCCATTCATCTCAATTTAGGACAATTTAATAATCTATTTGCCAATTCTACAGTGGAGTTCTAAAATACCACTGCAAAACAGCATGCTTCGATCATCACAGTAAATTATTCCCATGGTGGCATTTACAAGTGAAAACTGAAATAACATTTTAAGAGCTTTTTCCCCCTTTTTTCTTTGATGCAAGTGTTCTGCTACTTGGAAACACTGCCAGACTCAGTATTGGGTGGAGTCCTCTGTTGAGCAGATACCAGACCATGCAAGAGGTAACAAAAGAATTGACTCCCATGATAAATTAAATGCTTGGCCTCTCTTCTCAAAGTGTCAGCAAGGATCTCAGCTAAAGCCAAACATAGTAGCAGTTTTTCTCTGTGATGCAAATACATCTTCATGATGATCTGGACCAAGACAATCTAAGAAGCTTTAAGTTAGTTACAAATTGAATACTTTGAAAGAAAATAAGTCAAACTAAGACGAAAAAGGTCAATAAAAGAAATAATTACAATACAGATGATGCAAGAAAAAGCCTGATCTCTGGGGTACATGAAAGCTCATCTTCTCCACTGATTTGGAAAGAACCTGACCAGCAAAGAGAATTAGAAATTCACAAGTACCATTTTTAAATACATCAGGAAGTTCCTAATGTGTAAGTACCATTAAAACAGGTGGGTTGTGAGGGAAAAACCTTATGGTGCAGCAGTGTGTCATACTTGCACTGAAATGACCATGTTCCTCCTTTTTTAATATACAGGCTGAAAGTGTACTTCTGCACTGGAGTCCATCCACATTATCCCAGGAATGAATGACTCCTCCTTTAGGAAGTGCCATTCTGGCATATCATTTACTCATATCCTTGCTTTCTTAAGAAAGCAGCCAAGATCCATTGGTCTCTGATAATCTTTTTTTTACTGGAAAAGTGGGGTTTCTACTAGTAAAGTCATTGATTTGACAAACTGTGTAGAGAAGCCAGTGGAGGGTGGAGAGTATGCAAACTACACCACTCCCAGTTGAAGAATGTGAGCAAAAGAATGACAGAGACCGTGATAAAAGTTGATCGTGTGAGTAAAAAGGGCAAACCACTACCACATGCATGATGAAAAGTCAGGAAATATGTTGTCCAAAGCATGACTCCCAGGAGAGATGAGATCACACGAAGCAGGGGAGGAGGGTATGTACAGGATGTTGTTTTGTAACTGTCTAGTGTTTTCCAGAGTAAAAGTGATTGTGGCTTGGCTAAACACAAGTTTCTTGCCTACCCAGGGCTTTATCCCTAAAGACTAGAAACAAGAGCTCCACCAGCAGGTAGGCTCTCTGGAAATGCATCCAAGCAACATAGTGCTGGGAATGCCTCTTGTCATCATAGTCTGTCGCAGTCTGTCCTTATTGAAATGGAGGTGACTGCCCAAGAGTTGTAGGACCACCTCACAGCCCTGAAGGATAGAACTAGATTAACCAATACCCAAAACTCAGAAGCTGAATTAAACTGATTTGGTCATAAAACATCCACTCTCACAGTAAAGAGGACTATAACATCCTGCTTTCAAGATAAGTCTACATTCAAAGCAAGTTAACTGCTCTTTCCCAAAGAACTGACAGGCTAACAATTATGCCACTCTAAGAGTCAGGAGAATTTGTTATACAATATTTCATGTGTTCCATAATTTGCTAGATTCTTTATTTGTGTTAAATTGCTTTTGTAGGGGCAGAGCTCTAGAAGAGATTTTAGTAATTTTTAACTTTTCTGGCAGTAAATTAGTCCAAGCTGCTCTTAGAGGCCCTTCTCCTTCCTTTACTGACTTGTCATCTCTCATGTACTATCCACTCTCCTGGAAATTCTATTATCTTTATCTCAGGGTATTCATTTCATATGCCAGTATTGCTTTTCTTATCTTTTACACTCTTGACTTCACTACGTAATTGTTAACCTCTGCATTTAATGTTTGATTCCATGGCTATATCGCCTTCTTGCTTTGCATTACTATTCCTAGTTCTCTGTTTCATAAGGCCTTCTAGTCTGTTAGTTTTTGCAGAGTCAGCTTCCTTAAAGGACTCAGCCTCTGTTTCCATTACTGTCAATGATAAGCTCTGGCATTCTGTTCAGAGTATGAGTATTGATACTAATTATTCTTTTATTCTTCATCTTTTGTTTATCCCTTCAAATATTTTATTCCATCTTGTCAACTGCTCTGTCATGCTACTAAACTTTCCCTGGAACAGCATAGTAGTTTTGTTTCTCTGATTTTTTAGTCTCACTGTTTACTCAATAATAAGACTAGTTAAGTTCTAAAAACTAGCACTCTTGTACCCATTTTTATAAATATTTTGTTTAGGAATTATACTCTCCAATCCAGTGTTCCCACTGAAACT
This sequence comes from Vidua macroura, assembly GCF_024509145.1. Lineage (NCBI taxonomy): Eukaryota > Metazoa > Chordata > Aves > Passeriformes > Viduidae > Vidua > Vidua macroura. The sequence continues at coordinate 36,241,788 of NC_071611.1, forward strand.
GCACCAAACCCTGCAGTACTGCTCACTCCTCCCTCGCCCTCTTCCTTCCTTGAAGCAGGGACAGAAGAATTAGAGGCACCAAAGGTAAAGATTACAGGCTGAGATAAGAACAATACACTAGAAACAGCAGTGGGGTAAGAAAATGAACAGTAACAGTAACAAAAACAAAACAGCACAAGAAAGGCAAATTATTCTCATGCAAATGCTCACCACTATACTATGCGAAACCCAAAAATAGCTGGCCCTCCATACCCTGGCTTGGAAGGGACTCCCTCCCTTCCCAGAAAATGAGATGAGGTGCTGTAGAAAGACCTCTGGATCCTGGCCCTGCCTCCTCCTGGTTACTACAAACTTTAACCCTGTCCTGGACAGAACGAGGATGTGGGTCTACCTGGAAGTGTTAGACTTGGGTTTTACTTCAGTTAGAAAACCACAGCACAGAAGTGAAATAATTATCAGGAATTAACAAAAGTGAAATAATTATCAACTGATAATTACTTCACATCACTTGTTATTCATATCACTTGTTTTATACTTAAATCCATATTTCACATCATATGTTTTATATTTAAATCCATTACCTTCCCTTGTATGAGAGAAATAACCCTCTGAAACCTCCCTATTCCCTAATTTTCTAGGTTTGCTTATTTCTACACATTCTCTGATATTGCAATGCATTAAAGCCACTGTAGGCTTTGTAACTACATTTTGGAAGTCTGCAAACTTAGACAGCTACACAGCAGGATGTTATATTTCTGCTTTATGTTTCTTATCCCAGTCTCCTCTAAAGCAAGTTTACACTACTAAAATGTATTTTCCTTGTGAAAACTATTTATTGCCTTTATTTCAAGGTTCTGTCTATCGCTGTTACTTTTCATCTGCAAAGACTTGCATCTATCTGTGTCTGCATGCCATTTTTGTTTCTCTCTTTGCTATTGATGCAATTTTGGTAATTGCCCCATGGGAGGAAGTTGTCATATTATTTTGGTTTACAAACTGCTATGAAAAACCTTCTGAACAAAGGAATTTGGGGCAGAAAGTCTTGTTTTTTTCATAATTCACTATATAAATTTGTTACTATTAAGCAAATTATTCCAAATTACAATACATTTTCAGTTACAACGGCTCTATGATTCATTACTTGGGATAATCAGAAGTCTGAGAAAGATATTTTGTTTTCTTATACACCATGCAACAATTAACGCAGTCATACAGTGCCTATCAGTGGTTAAAACGTTCTTCTAAGTCCATTAGGGTGACCCATTCCTTAGGTTCCCAGGAAGGTTTCAGAGGCCCTGCACAGAATATGTGTGAGTCTTACTATACTCCCAGCATTGACCTAGGGACCAAAAACAGCCTAAGGATGGAACCAAAGTGTCTGATGTCCTGTGTTCAGCTCTCATAGCTCCACACAGATTGGAAATTAAATGTCACTTGGCTGAGACATCAAGCTCAATGAGGTCTCAAAAGCATCGAGCAAAGCAAGCTGTTTGTTATCCATCTGACTTCTCAAGAGCACAAAGAATGGGACCAAATGTTTTGCTAGCAAGATGGATCTGAAGGCAAATCATCAAGATATACAGAGTGCATATAAGGACAGTCTGCCTTGAAGAACAGAGTACCTTACACATCATTAGGACCACACCATGCATGAAATCACCTAAAGAGGTGGATGAAACAGTACAAAGGGTTTACACAAATATTAACTAATCCAAATGCATTTCTTTTTTGGCTGTGTCTGGACTCATTGCAACAAGAATCCAAAGTATACAGTTGTCCAACATAAAATACATGCAAAAACCATCACAACTTATCTGCTGATCTGACCTAGTCAGCTGAAGGCAATTTTATAGCATCATAATCATAATTTAGATTTATAACTGAATATATTTAGTGGACTGTTCTTTTGGGGACAGTTACAATAGACAGCCAAGATCAAATATTTGATAAGACTTTATGGCCACAATAGCATGTAACAAAAGTACAGGCTGCAACCTCAGATTCGTGCAGTAGTAGACCAAGGTGAAGGTTTTCCAGACATCCAAGTCAAAGAAGAATGCAACTCCCTTGGTCAGTTAACAGATATACCCAGACTGGATGAAGGACGGAGGAGGAGCATTTTCCTGTAACAGAAAACAGCTTCCATATGCACTACCAGTTGTGAGCTGTATTTTCAGTTCCCACCAAGGTCATAGAGAGCAGTGCCTCTATGTGGAGACTTTTAGTTCTTTTCACACTTTGGTAGTGCAGGAGAGAGAGGGAAGAGTAGCATAGACCATCAAGTGGATTCCTGCTTTTCTCTCAACATGCACAAATAAACTTTTGTTCTTGGAGTGCCCCTTTATGCCAAATCAATAGAAACCCTTTCTTTATTAATGTGGGGGAAAGAAAGTGTGGGGTCTGAGTGAACAAAGAGCAGGCAATGTTCAGACATACTAAGCTGGAAGGTCACACACCATAGGCCACCAAAAAGAGATAGCATTGCTGGAGATAAATCAGCTTCACAACTCAGAGCCCTTTTCCACACCCTGACATATCCCTGAATTAATGTAGTTAACTTTTTGACACAAGAGAGGACATTTGAAAATGAGAGAATTCAATTGTATAGCTAGAAGAGCTACACAATTTTGGTTTTACTCATGAATGGGAAGGTAGTTTTTATGTCTGTGAAATTGGCAAGACTGACTTGCCTATGAAAGCAAGATTAAAAATTTTACATTCTCTTCTGTAAAAGAAAAATGTGTACCAATATATAAGCTCAGAGATATTAAAGAGAGATTATTTTACATTGGGACCTGAAATGAAACTATCACTACAAATTTATTAGATTTGGAAGTGGCATAAATAAAGATTCCAAACATTTATTATGATGGTCTTAGCAATGTTCATTACCATCTGTTGTAAATAGCTGCAAAGAGAGGTTTTCAGCCAGATAGATGCACAGAACATCAGTGGCCTTGAGTCAAAGAGGTCAGTGAAAGCATTACTTTGCATTAACATGGCTCATAGGCTTCCTGATTCCTGCCCCAGCTGCCCAGAGTTCCAGCACTGCTGTGGCAGCTATCAATAAGAGCATCAGTACAGCATCATAGCAGCCCTTGTTTTCACCATCAGTTTGCAATTCCTGAAGACTTGCTTCATCCTTCTCTGGAAAAATTCCCTAGCAAGAAGTGAAGCCAGTTATTCTTCTGCTTAGTATTCACATCATCACATAGAGTAGGAGAGGAAGTCATATTTGGTAGCAAATTATTTCCAGAGATATGACCAGCAAAGGGACTGAAGACAGTTCTCAGTGGCATTGTATCTTTGTTAATCTGCATTTACCTCTCATTGACATGAACAGATTTTCATCTACAAGAGTAGATTCAGTCATGCTGCACGGCCTCTTTAAGTTACATGAGCTGCTGTGGTTTTCTGGTGCCTTGCTTGATAAAAAGAGAGTTTGCAAGCAAAATCTCTTTTTGGTCCTTACAGCATACAGTGCATTTTTCTCTTTCATCTCTGGAATGAAATTTCTAAATAAATTAAATGGGCAGGGCAAAGTAAATCAGCAGAGCATAATGTAACCATTAGCGTATCAACTGTAGTGTGTGCATTGATGAACCTGTCACTCAAAGATAAGACGAGACATGATTCTCTCATCAAAGGCTTCAAAGTCAAGCCTGAATACTCAGCTGACTTTCCCAAGATGGGATTCTCCTGCTCTCAAAACAATCATGTCATTTCTGTCTGTGCTGAAGAACCCTCTCATATAATGCCACATCAAGTATCATTAGTTTGCATTACTGAATCAAACTGCTCCAGCATCAAATTTTGTGGTAAGTTCCAGTGTGGCTGACTTCCTGCCTTGCAGTTTACTGACAGAGAACATTAAGGCATCTTTTCCATAGCTGTTAGAACTCCTGTAAGTTCATTTACAGTTCCAGTGAACTGTCATCCAGTGCAGCACAAAGGCTTAGAGCATTTGCTGGAGAACTGTATTCCTAAATCAAGCACTGAGTTATTCTACTGGCACATTGCTTAACATTTCAGGTAATGTTTCATCTAAACTTGACATCACTATATTTATTACACTTAATTCACAAGAATTTTGTAAAGCCTAATTAATATTTGTAAGTCTTCTGGCTTAGATAACAGTTCCTGATAAAATGCAAAGTATTATCACACATATTAAAAGGGCTTTACAAATTTATAGTTATATCTAAAAGTACTGTTGGAACCATGTTAGGGCACTCTTGTTATCTTGTCAAGAAAAGCCAAACTGCTTGCACAACTCATAAAACTACCAGTGTGATGAACCTTTCTGCTCATATGTCATAAAGATGGATGCCATATTTTTAAATGTGGAAATTTTTCTTTTTTTTCACTTCACAAGTTATTTAGGGCAAGGCAATACTTTCCACCAGTTAGAATAGAAACTCAAATTTTATTCATAAAGTTCTAAATTTATTCTTCTCCAGGTTAGTGGAATTTGACCCTTGTTAGATCCTGCTTTACTTCTGTGTTTGAAATCCTGAACAAAGTCAAAGGATACAGTGACATGTAGGAAAAAATGTAATAGACTTTAGCTGTTCATGCTGGTCAGATGCTGTCTTGGGAATAGTGACCACAAAATGACAGTTTTTGATTCTAGCCAAAGAAAGATGATCAACAAAACCTCTACCTTCCAGAGGGTGGTGTTGGCCTGTTCAGGGCCCAGACAGAGGGGATAAATGGGTATAAATACAATTGGTCACAGGTGATACTCCCTAGGGCTCACTGTTGGGCCAGCCCTATTTAATACCTTCACTGATGATCTAGACAAGGGCATTGAGTGCACTCTCAGTCAGTTTGAAGATGACACCAAGTTGGGTGAGAGTGTTGATCTGCTGGAGGGCAGGAAGGTTCTGCAGAGGATCTGGACAGGCTGGATGAATGGGCTGAGGCCAATGGTGTGAGGTTCAACCACAAGACAAAGCACTGAGTCCTGCCCTTGGGTCACAACAACCCCAGGCAGTGCCACAGGCTGGAGAGCCACTTGGTGGAAAAGCACCTGGGGATACTGATCAACAACAGCAGCTGAACATGAGCCAGTGTGTGCCCAGGTGGCCAAGAAGGCCAATGGCAGCCTGGCCTGGATCAGCAATGGTGCTGATAGCAGAACTAGGGCAGGGATTGTCCCCCTGTACTGGTGAGGGCACACCTCAAGTGCTGTGTACAGCTTTGGGCCCCACAGAACAAGACACTGACGTGCTGGAGAGAGTCCAGAGAAGGACTGGAGCTGGTGAAGGGTCAGAAGGACAAGTCCTGTGAGGAGCAGCTGAGAGAGGTGGGGGTGTTTAGCCTGGAGAAAAGGATCTTATCAGTCTTCACCACTGCCTGAAAGGAGGTTATAGCCACATGGGGATCAATCTCTTCTCCAGGCAACCAGTGGCAAAACAAGAGGAAACTAACTCAAGCTGTGCCAAGGAAATTCAGACTGGACATCAGGATGGACTGGAATTTCTTCAGAGAGAGGGTTGTCAAGTACAAGAATGGACTGCCTCAGGGAATGGTGGAGTCACCACCTCGGGAAGTGTTCATGCAACTATTGGACACGACAATTAATGCTGTCTATGATTGTGCCTATGAACACACCAGGTTGTGTTCAGTCAAAGGTTGGGCTTGATGATTTCAGATGTATTTTCCAACCTAAATTATTGTGTGATTGCGTGGGGCAAGATACATTATTAGCAGCGATAGAGTAGCTAACATTACAGACAGCTTTAATAAAATAAACTGTATCCCCCCTACTGAAATGATTTCCTTTTTCAAAGAGCAAAACTAATCACTGAAGGTGCTTGCTTCCAGCATTGCCCAGATAGTCAGGGACTGAAAGCAGTAATGCAATGCAAATGATTCATTTTCAACCTGAAAAAATTCATAACCATAAAACAAAGAAACAAACAACAAAAAAAAAAAGTCATTATCTCTCTTTTCTGTTATAAGTGATGGGAAAATTTCCTTCCTTTCTTATCTTTACTCTTTGCTGTTAGCTAAACAACATCTGTCACACACATTCACCTCATAATCACAAATAAGATCATTAAAAGATCATCTTAGCCTCCATGCAGAGGGAAGAAGCACCTAGTGAAGTTAACTGATAGGAACCAGAAGACTGAGTTCCTGTTTTACCTGTATACGGGCCAAATAAAGTTGTGAGAACTGAAAAAAAACCTGCATTGCCAATTCCTAGCAGGCACTCCGTAAGATTCTCAATAGAAGATTATCCAAAGGCATGTGAATACACATAATCCGTGTGTCCATCCAGTGTGGTAGGTGCAGTCAGTAACAATCTTGCTGCTCTATAGACACGCTGCAATAACACAAACAATTTCACCATTTGCACTTTGAGAAAGTATTGGAAAATCAACTTAGGAACACTGGTACCTGTGGGAAGATAGGGACAGGCGGTCAGAAGATTACGTGGTGTACGGGAAAGATAGGGCCTCCCCTCTGTGTGTTAGTGTTAGTGTTTATGTACCAAACCAGCTGAGACTGAGAGGCTTATGACGCCAGCTAACGGAAGTGATGCAACCCCAGGTTATATAAGGCCGTGTAACTCGGAAATAAATGCTATTTTACCGTCTACCACATTGGTGTCTGTGAGTAATTGGCCCGAGCAGCCAAGGGCGGCTGCCGTGCCGTTCTTGAACCAGGTCGCCACGCCTCTTCAGAGGCAACAAGTGGTGCCGAAACCCAGGAATAGCGGGGAACGAGATTCACCTGATCGAGTGAACAGCGGCCAGAGCGGTGGGACCAGCCCGGTGGGGAGGACGCTCCCGGACCAGTGAGAATGGAAGCCCTCGCAAAGGTCGTATCAGAATTGCATAAGCAATGGGGTATTAATTGCAGGCCTAGAGAATTTGTCTCTGCTGTTACTAGACTTTTACAATTAGGTGTTATCGACCGCCCTGTAGAAATACTTCATTTGGGTGTGTGGGATAAGTGCACTAAAGCTCTAGCTGAGGACACCATGTCCTCTGGTAGTGGGAAACATCTTAAATCATGGGGTAAAGTTGTGCAGGCTTTGCAAACTGCTTTACATGAGCAGGAGACTTGGAAGGCTGCCCAAGATTCCCTGTTTGTTACCCCCAAATTAGGGGTTAGCACAACGACACAGACCTCGGTTGGTGACTTACTGACCGAGCCTTGCGGCTCACAAGGGCGGGGTGATCTTTTGTCATCGCCATCCTCACCCAGCCCTGTTCCCGGTTCCCTGCCCGCGAAGCAACAAAAATCCTTGTGGGATGACTTACTTGCTGAAGTTAGGAATGTTGCCGGTACCTTAGAACTAGAGGAGACGCGGGACAGACCCCCTCTGTATGCCCCTCACAACGGCGCCAGTCTGAAAACTGGAGGGCGGGTTTCAGGCATTACGGGGGGGCACCCCGGGGAGATGTCGGGTACAGCAAGTGTGCACGGACAGAAGCAGGAAGAAGTTCGAAAAAAGGGGAACTGCGAGGATGATTGCAGAGGGGCGGAGGCTGTGAATAAAGGCAATACGCCCAATCAGGTCGCGCGCCACAAGACAAGTCTTTATATGGTTACGCCTTCCACGAGCAGAGGGCGGAGGGATCATAGGGAAAGGAGGTGGTCTACTCACCGCCACAGGGAGCGGGGGTGGAGCTCCACAAAAAGGAACAGGAGTCCGGAACCATCTAGTCACTCGACTTCTGCCTCTGAGACAGACACCAGCTGTGATGAGTGGTCGGGCAGCCAGTCCGACACTGACTCTGATTCAGAATATGTGAGACCTGGCGCGATTAAAGCCAGAAGTGACAGCTCTCCTGTACTGATGAAAAAGGGGCGAGTGAGGGATACTCCGCTCACTGATTGGAAAAAGATACAAATTGCTTGTGCCGATTGGGCTGTGCCTGCCACCTTGGCCTTCCCGGTCCGTGTTACAGATGGGGGGCAAAGGGCTTACATTCTCATGAATCCCAAAGACGTGCAGGCAATTGTCAAAGCGGTGGCAGATAAAGGAATCAATTCCACCATGGTCTCCACCCCTGTGGATAGTGTCTTTGGAAATGATGATATGCTTCCATTTGATATAAAGCAAACTTGCAGAATGATTTTTGATGGGGCAGGAATGATCGTTTTCAAACAAGAATGGGAGGACAATTGCACAAAACAGCTCGCCCAGGTAGCGGGCGCTGACCACCCACTACACGGTTCCAGTCTGCAACGACTTATGGGCACCGACCCAGCCATGATTACACCTCAGGCGCAGGCCCAGCACCTACGGGCCCCGGAGGTCACAGCAACTACTTGTGCGGCAAGAGAGGCCATCCGCATAGCCAGTAGAGTAGTCGCCAAACCGGCACCATGGTCCACCATAAGACAAGCTGAGAGTGAAAGTTTCACTCAATTTGTGGATCGCCTTCAGGCAGCAATCGATTTCTCGGCCCTACCCGTGGAGGCGAAAGGCCCAGTGGTCCAGGAATGCTTACGCCAACAGTGCAATTCAGCTACCAAAGACATTCTCCGCTCACTGCCAGCCGGCGCGAGCCTTGCGGCTATGATTAAACATGTCGTGAATGAGGAACACTTGGCCCCAATCCAGGCAGCTGTCTGCACAGCGATTGCCAGTGTGATGGCATACTTTAGATGTGGCCAATCGGGCCACGTTGCACCAAATTGCCCCCAAGCGGACGGCTCGCAACTCGTAGTCCACCCGCTGCCCTCGCGCCAAAATCAACCTAGAGGACCATGTTGGGCCTGTGGGAAAAAGGGACACTTTGCCAAGGATTGTAGGTCTAAGGCTCAGGGAAACGGGAAAGGGAGGGGGCAGATGGGCCATGAGCAGCCTCCTCCCGTACGGGAAGTGAGACGACCCAGTTATATCCACCCTGGGTGGAATGGACCAAATTCACAGACAGCTCTTGTCCCCCTCCCCCATCCCTCCTCAGCGGTCAAAGTCACCTACCCGGCGACTCAATTGGATTCGGGAGCAACCCTGGCTCAACAGGAATTACTCCCAGAGACCATGACCGTGACCCCTGGGTGGCCCTGGCAGTAGAATGCAACGCCCCTCCCAGAGTGTGGGGAAGTTGCCCCCTTCATAACGTGCTTCTCCAAATCTCTCCTTCAGATAACATTATCATCAACATTCCCTTCCTCATCAATACCGGGGCGGATGTCACAGTTATTCCAGAAGTAAACTGGCCTCCACGCTGGAGATTGGAAGAAGCCCCACCAGTAGGCGAGGTTGGAGGATTGTCCCAAGCCAGAAAGAGCGCTCAACCCGTAGCCATAACGCTTCATACGGAGAAGGGGCCTGAGAAAACCATCATTCTCTTCCCATATGTTATGTCTGGGGTACCGCCCTTGTTGGGAAGAGATGCTCTGGCTCAAATAAAAGTCAGGGTGACAAATTTAGCCTAAGGGCCACTGCCGCACACCCACCCTTCCCAATCAAGTTGTCGTGGAAATCCCATGACCCAGTGTGAGTCGAGCAGTGGCCCTTGCCAGAGCCTCTTGAATTACTTAGTCACCACTTACAACAAGGCCACATAGAACCTTCCACCAGCCCTTGGAACATCCCGGTTTTCGTGATTCCCAAAAGAAGCGGCGAAGGTTATCAGCTCCTTCACGATTTACGTGAAGTAAATAAGAAAATTCAACCAATGGGCCCCGTTCAAACGTTGCTGCCTGCGAATGCTATGATACCTGAAAAACAGCCTTGTGCAGAGCTTGATATTAAAGACTGTTTTTTCTCAATACCACTGCACGTAGAGGACAAGGAACGGTTCGCTTTTTCAGTTGTGTTCCCAAATGGCCACTGCCCCAACCTCCGCTTCCAATGGACGGTGCTACCCCAAGGCATGGTCAACTCCCCTACTATTTGCCAAATTACTGTGGATCGGGCGCTGACACCAGTCCGCGGCAAAGACCCCACCGCCACTATCATTCAGTGTATGGATGACATCCTGATCGCCGCGCCATCAGCAGGCCAAGTGGACTGATTAGTGTCCTCTGTTTCACAGGCTTTACAAGCAGAAGGGTTCAAAATCGCTTGTGCCAAGATAAAAAAGGGGCCTTGCGTGACCTTCTTAGGAGTACAAATTACGGGCTCCTATGTAGCTCCTCCACAAATAAAAATTCGTAGGGACATCAAGACACTTCATGACGCACAACAGCTGGTGGGATCATTGCAATGGCTTCACACTGTCATCCTGATTCCCCTCGAAATCATGTCCCTGCTATATCTTCTGCTGCAAGGGAAGCAGCCATGGGAGGAAAAATCTTTAACACCGGTAGCAATAAGCTCGCTTGACTTCATTGAGCGTCAGATGTCCTCAGGCTCGTTTTCACGATGGAATCCAGGAGTGCCGCTTGACCTGTACGTCCATTTCACAGAAGCGGGGGGAGTGGGAGTGCTAGTTCAAGGAGCTCCCAATGAAGCCAGGCCCATACAGTGGGTAGTGTTGGGAAAGCCGCTGCACGCATTCTCTCTGGGAGTTGAATGTCTTGGCAACCTTATCATGAAAGGTAGAAAGCTCGCCCTGAGCTGCTGAGCCCACCAGAATATATCTACCCTTCCGCAAGCAGCTTCCTACTTTATCAACAGCAATGTCAGAACACCTGGCCTTAGCTCTCCTCGGGTTTGCTGGCGAACTTCAATACGCCGCGAAGCCTCCGTGGACTAAGCTGCTAAGGATCATAGACATTGACCTCCCACAGAAAGTAATGGATCAGCCTATGCCGGGACCAACGGTTTTCACCGATGCGTCTTCAGCAACCTCGACCGCTGCAGTGCTATGGCAAGATGAGAAACAATGGCACTGTATTAAAATGACTGACCACGCATTATCAGCCCAACAGCTGGAAGCAGCGGCCTTGGTACTGGTATGCGGGTTGTTCACAACTGAGCATCTCAGCGTGGTAACCGACTCAATGTTCGTTGCCAAGCTCAGTCTGGCCATGTCCAGACCCGGTGTGTCAACATCTGCTACAGCAGCAAAACTCGAAGAAGCACCTTACTCCCGAGAAGGCACCATTTCGGTCATCCATATCAACAGTCACAATCCAATCAAGGGGTTTTTTCAAATTGGAAATGATAAAGCGGATGCTGCAGCAAAAGGGCTATGGGCACTTAGAGATGCCCGCCAATTACACGAGACACTTCATATCGGAGCTAAAGCTTTAGCAAATAAGTGCGGGATCCCTATTATTGATGCAAAACATGTCGTAGCCACCTGCCCATACTGCCAGAGAACCCCACTATGGTCCAGTGGAGTCAACCCTAGAGGCCTCAAAGCCTCCGAGGTGTGGCAAACAGACTTTACTCTTTGCCAGCTGTTAAAACCCCGAGTCTGGCTAGCAGTAACCGTAGACACATACAGCGGGATAATTGTCGCCACACAACACTCAAAAACTAATTCCAAAGCAACTATTCAGCACTGGTTGACGGCTATGGCATGGCTTGGAGTTCCGAGTCAAATTAAAATGGATAATGGCCCAAATTTTGCTTCTAAGTCAGTCCAAGCATTCGCTTCCAAATGGAATATTACCCTAGTACATGGCATTCCATAAAATAGTACAGGGCAAGCCATAGTCGAGCGCATGAATCAGACTTTAAAAAGCAAGTTAGAAGTACTAGCTAAAGCAGAGGGCTTTACCGGTGCTATTCCCCCAGGAGACCAGGCGCACCTGCTAGCTACCGCAATGCTAGCACTAAATCAGTTTCCTAGAGGCGATGAGACAAAAAGCCCAGTTCAGAAACATTGGACCACTCAAGCATTAGAGGAAGGCCCACCAGTCATTATCAGGAATGAGCTCGGGGAGTGGGAACAAGGGTGGAAAATTGTTCTGGTTGGGCGGGGGCATGCGGCAGTTAAAAAAGACAATAAAATTAAGTGGTGTCCACTCAAATCCATTAGGCCGGAGTTACAGAATCGAGCTAATGAAAGCTGTGAGTTTCTTTCTACAGGACTGGATTTGTGGTCATCCTCGTAAGCCATACGCTCGTGCGCTGGAAGAAGATACAATGCGCTGGCAACACCCAGAACCTCAGGAGCCAAAAAACAGTGATGAGTCAATGGACAGCCCAGTAGTACCAGAGGGCCTCGTACAGGTGAAGGTGATACGACAACGGTACCTTTGCATTCTATTTTTAGGGCTTGTCAGCACAACTGAGGCCTGGCATTACCCCCATCAGCCATTCAGGTGGGTCCTACGTCACCTCTCGGGTGACAAACTAATCAAAGAAACAGTAGTGCCAGACAGCCCGTCCTTTGAATTTAAGCTGAGGGACATATTCCCCTCCAAGATGGGATTTCCCAATTTCGGGAAGTCACTACACCAAACCTATTGGTGCCCCGCCTCAAACCCGGGCAAAAGCTACTGCAATTACCCAGGGTACAGCCACTGCGGGTATTGGGGGTGCTAAACCATCATGACAAGTGACAGATGGCAGCCACAACAACCCAACCAGTTTTTACAGGTTAAATACGCTCCCAGTGGCTGTCGTGAGCCTAAATTCGCGAAGGACGGCATGATATACACACCCCAGGGAGGAAGTAAGCACACCTGCAAAGGCTACACAATGACGGTTCAACAACCAATGCATAAAAGCTGGGCCACGGGAAAAGTCTGGTCGGTGTTTGTCCATGCCTTTTATGACCATTAGGTGAACATCCAAATTATTAAACTCCCACAATCGCCATCCTTTCCAACTGGACCCAACTCGATCCTGGCACGAAACGGAGTTAAAAACAGAACTATAATTACCATTAAACCTAGCCATGTGACATACACACCCAACCCCACCTCCAGGCCGCTTGCTCCTTTAGCACCCAAGCCAGTTTCTTATGACCCATTTTTCAACATGTTAAATGCTACTTTTCTATCCCTAAACCAATCAAACCCAGACCTTACCGAATCATGCTGGTTGTGCTATGATTCAAAACCCCCCTTTTATGAAGACGTTGCCTTGAATGTTTCTTTTAACTACTCAACATTACCAAGTCCACCCCAATGTAGGTGGGATACCCCCCGGAAAGGAATCACTCTAAGTCAGATCACAGGTTGGGGTAAGTGCTTAGGCAACGTGACCCTGGCAAGACACAAAGGCATCGCTTGTGATGTAGCTACACAGCACCAAGCATCAGACAAGTGGGCGATCCCGTCTGGGCCAGGAATATGGGTCTGCCAGCAATCCGGAGTCAGCCCCTGTGTATACCTTAAACGTTTTAACTCTTCCATTGACTTCTGTGTTCAGGTTCTGATTGTCCCCAGAGTTCTATACCACCCAGAAGAAGATATGTATCTTCTTCCTGATGAACCTCGCCGGCTCCATAGAAGAGAAATAGTGACAGGTACCACCTTTGCAATGCTCCTTGGATTGGGAGTGGCCGGCACAGCCACAGGCGTTTCGGCCCTCATAACTCAACGGCACGGACTATCCCAACTGCAAGAAACCATTGACGAAGACCTGCAAAGAATTGAGGAATCCATCTCCCTTCTGGAAAAATCCCTCTCTTCTCTTTCAAATGTCGTCCTGCAGAACAGATGAGGCTTGGACCCTCTACTCATGCAACAAGGAGGTCTCTGTGTTGCCCTGAGAGAGGAATGCTGTTTTTACGCAGATCATACGGGGGTTGTGCGAGACTCAATGGCCGAACTAAGAGAAAGGCAAGCCCATAGGAAAAAGGAAAAGGAAAACCAGCAGGGATGGTTTGAGTCATGGTTCAACCAGTCCCCATGGCTAATTACCCTCATATCCACCCTTATGGGTCCTTGCATCATGATACTCTTGTTGCTAATCTTCGGGCCTTGTGTTTTAAACAAGTTGGTGCAGTTTGTTAAGAATCATTTAAACTCAGTTAACATTATGTTAGTTGAACGTCGACAGCTGCTATAAGCAAGATTGTTGAATGATTGATTATAATGTTGCAGTTTAAAATAATGTTGAATGATTGATTATAATGTTGCAGTTCGGTATTTTAATACCTTGCAGTTATTAACATTAAAGTTATAACGCTTGTTAAGTATGTTTTTGCATTTAACTGAGCATAGAGAGAGGGGGAAGGTGTGGGAAGATAGGGACAGGCGGTCAGAAGATTACGTAGTGTACGGGAAAGATAGGGCCTCCCCTCTGTGTGTTAGTGTTAGTGTTTATGTACCAAACCAGCTGAGACTGAGAGGCTTATGACGCCAGCTAACGGAAGTGATGCAACCCCAGGTTATATAAGGCCGTGTAACTCGGAAATAAATGCTATTTTACCGTCCACCACATTGGTGTCTGTGAGTAATTGGCCCGAGCAGCCAAGGGCGGCTGCCGTGCCGTTCTTGAACCAGGTCACCATGCCTCTTCAGAGGCAACAGGTAACCATATATGCTACCAGTACTTCTATATACTTCTATGCTATATACTTCTGAGTACTGTTTGTGGTTTGAAAATCAGTAGTATTTAATCATAATATAACAAAAATTTTAATCATCATTTTTGTTTGAGGAAGAAGGTGAGGAAGAAAGGAAAAACAAGATGATAAGGAGAAGGTAAGATAATTACACTTACAGCTGTGGGAATTTAAAGTAATCCAAACAAAAGTGTATGGTTGTTCTCATCTTCTCTTTCATAGTGTTAGCAACTCACAAGTTTTTATCAAGAATATTCCATTATCATTTTCTCATAATCATAGCTCATGAAGAATCTTAGTTCATGGCTTACAAGAGTGGCATTCAGCCCTTACCTTAAACACAGCTTATATGCCCAAGAAATTAATCCCTTCTACAGAATTTAAGCAGACAGAATCTCCCTCGAAAGGCTTCCAAAGACATTCCTTGATGGGAAAGATACCCTGGAAGACTGTCCTGATATGGTTCAAATGAAGCCATAGGTTAGGTGACCTGGGCACAACATGAAGTTTCTTATGCTGAGGTTTAAAAAATGCCTAAATGTCCCTTATGTCTAAAAGTTCAAAGTCCAAGGGGGAAAAGCATGAGGCATTTTATCATGCGTCAAGTCATGATTTTTAAGTTACTCTCATTATTTTTGAAGTCTGTTTATTTAATATCCAGAAGTACTGCATAAGCTCTTGGATAAATATTTCAGCTCTCAAGTATGGCCCATCACATGTTTTTCTCTTTAAAAGAAGGCTGAGCAGTTTCTTTGCTTGATGACATTAATGGCAAGTGAGCAAAAGACTGTCTAAGAGTAAAAAGGCCTGACCACATGCTTCCATACACTCTCAAAGCCAGAAGGGAATTCAGTGTGTTTGGATGAGCTGGTGTGTTTGGTGGCTGATGTTTATAGCCTGTGCTGTGTTGAGAAACAAAATGTGACTTAAACACTGAGGAATTTTCTTCTGTAACTTCAGTGTTGATGATAGGGATTTCAATGCTGCCATGTGGCTGACCAAAAGCTCTGCTCACTGTGAACATGTGTAAATACAAACACGAGCATGTCAAGCTTCGCAAAAGTCTTGAGCAGGGATTTTATTTTCTTTTTTGAAAGTCAGTGAACTTACAGGTGCATCTCAAGCGCTTCTGAGAGTGCCCCTGCCACTCTGTTCCTCTCCAGTACCAATAGCAGTTTTGTGTGTTTTGCCTGCCTTGATCACAACGCCCCATAGAACAAGAGCCTAGATTCTCCCCACTTTATGATGTTAAAAATGGACTGTCACAAGGCCATCTGGTATATTCTTTGAAAGGAATTTGGAACATATTGTTTACTGGATGTTAGCAGCTACTTGAATTTGAACTTTTTCTGTGTGTATACATTACCATCCTCCAATCCCACAGGAATTATACACAAATATCCAATTCTAGTGATGGGAAACATGACAGGGTGTGTTTGGCAAGGATTTTTCATTTAGAACTGATTCCCTTGCCAGGGGGCTTCAAGACTCATGCTGCATTGCTTGTATGGCACCTACCCTTCTGCAAACCATCAGTGTGGCTGAAAAAGCTTCCTGATTACATCATTGCTTTTCATTTTCATACCATTTAGTAAAAGTTTTCTCTGGTGGGAAAAAGTTAGGATTGTTTGCCTCAGCCCCATTAAACTTTCTCACACAGCCTCCTGAACCTGTTCAAATAGATTT
Source organism: Vidua macroura (assembly GCF_024509145.1). Classification (NCBI taxonomy): domain Eukaryota; kingdom Metazoa; phylum Chordata; class Aves; order Passeriformes; family Viduidae; genus Vidua; species Vidua macroura. The sequence continues at coordinate 36,257,861 of NC_071611.1, forward strand.
ATTTGAAAACCTCAGATGTAATAAGAGGAAGAATGGCCCAAAGCAGTGATTTTTGGCCTTTTCCATTTCTGGGTCTTCAAAGTTTCTGCAGAAAAGATGGGAGACATGTATGGCAAACATAAGCTAAACAAAGCCTTGATTTCATTAACTGTCTTTCACAGACTCCTCATAGAAAAACACTGTCCTGAATCATTAATCACAGAGCTTAACTCATCCAACATTTTTCTCTACAAAGACGGGAAGTTAGTCTTGTGCAGGATTACTGCCCATGATTTGGCCTATAAGGCCTTTGCAGGTAGGTATTAACAAAATCCTATCACGGAATGTGGCTTTGCATTGTTTTCCCCAGTCCCAGGCAGCTCTGGAGAGCCCGGCTAGGGAGCTGTTTCTCGGTGGGATCGGGGCTGCCGCGTGGCCCGGGCGCTGTTGCGTTCCGCGCACGGGGGTGGGGCTGGCTGCGCTCTGTGGCCAGCACTGGGACGAGATGAAGAGGCGAAGGAGGCACATCCTGCCCTTGCAGTTGGCTGGAGAGCTTTTATTGTCGCGTGGAGCTGCGATGGAGAACAGCAACAGCTCCCTAGCGCCGCATGGACAAAATGGCGATGGGACCGAAGGGGCACAAGATCTTATGGGGTGGGCAGACGAGGGCGGAAGCCCCCCTCGCCCAATAGGGACAGGTAACATGGCGGTGATGTGGACCACGGCGACCAACAGGAACGTGATGGGGGCGGATACAGGGCTCCGGGACGAACAGGTAGACGGGGATGCGGTAACTGACAAGGAAGATTCAGGAACGAATAGGAGGTGGTTACAGGAGTGACATGGGGAAGCTCCAATGGCAGGCAGCCTGGAGAGAACCATTGTGGGGGGAACAGGGGTGTACAAAGGGGTACACAGAACCGGCTAACTAACATTATAAAACTCTTAATCTGAATGCAACCCAGGATGCAACAATGGAAGAAAGGAAAAGATGTCTTCTCTTCAAAGAGACATTTGTCCATAGGGCCTCAGCCTCAGGAGTACCTCAGAGTTTATAGGTTTTGAATGTATGCTATACATAAATGCAGTCTAATAATTTTTAACAGTGGAGAACTAAAGAGCAAGGGAATACCATTCCATGTATTTTCAGAAACTTAATTCCAAAGGAATTAGAAGCACATCAGAAATTTTCACTTCACAGTAGAGAGAAAGTTCACAAGATGTGAGTGAAGCAAGATGCTCACCTAGAACTATAAATCATAGAACATGCTGAGTTGGAAGGGACCCATCAAGATCATACAGTCCAACTTCTGCCCTGCACAGGACATCCCAAGTGTCACACCCTCTGCCTGAGAGCATTGTCCAACTGCTCCTTGAATGCAAACAGGTTTGGTGTTCTGATCCCTTCCCTGGGGAGCCTGTTCCAATGCTCCTGGTGAAAAACCTTTTCCTGATATCCAAGCTAAACCTCCTCTGACTTCAGGCCATTCCCTCAGGTCCTGTCACTGGTCACAAGAGAAGAGATCAGTGTCTGCTCCTCCATTATCCCTCGTGAGGATGCTGAAGACAACAAGGTCTCCCCTCAGTCTCCTCTTCTACAGGCTGAACAGACCAAGTGACTTCAATCACTCCTCATACAGCTTCACCTACAGACCCTTCACCACCCTCATGGTCCTCCTTTGGACACTCTCTAATAGCTTTATACCTTTTTTTATGTTGTGGCACCCAAAAGTGCCCCCAGCACTGGAGGTGAGTCTGCCCCAGTGCAGAGCAGAGCAGGACAATCCCCTCCCTTGCCTGGCTGTGATGTTGTCCCTGATGCCCCCAGGACACCCTTGGCCCTCCTGGCTGCCAGGGCACTGCTGGCTCATGTTCAACTTGCCATGGACCAGAACCCCCAGGCTCCTTTCTACAGCACTGCTCACCACCATCCTATTACCAGTCTACACACACAATCAGGGCTGCCTCATCCCAGGTGCAGAATCTGGCATTTTCCCTTGACAAACTTCTTATGGTTAGTGATTGCCCAGACTTGTAAATTGTTGAGGTCTCTCTGCAGGGCCTCCCTGCCCTCAAGAGAGTCAACAATTCCTCACAATTTAGTGATGTCAGCAAACTCACTTAGTATTCCTTTGAGTCCTGCATCCAAGTTATTTATAAAGTTATTGATGAGCACAGGGCTGAGGATGGAGCCCTGTGGAGCTCCACCAGTGACAGGTCAGCAGTCTGATGTCACCTCATTGACTGTAACCCTCTGTGCCAGATGCAGCTGCTTGCCCATCACATAATGTGTTTGTCCAGTTGTGAGCTGGACCTTCTGTCCTGAAGGATACAGTGAGAGATAGTATCAAAAGCTTTGATGAAGTCCAAAAAGATTCCATCAACTGACTTTCCTAGACCAGCTGGGTGGGTCACCTTGTCACAAAAGGATATCAGATTTGATAAGCAGGACTTTCCTCTCATGAAGCTCTGCTGTCTGTGACCAATGACTGGGTTGTCCTCCAGGTGTTTCTCAATACCTCCCAGAATAATCTTTTCCATAATTTTACTGGGCACTGAAATAAGACTGATAAGTCTGTTGTTTCCAGGGTCCCCCTTCTTGCCCTTCATGAAGATCAGGATAACATTCACCAGCTTCCAGTCAGTTGGAACCTCTCCAGATTCCCAACATGGCTCAAAAATCAGTCCTCAAGAGAGACTTTGCGATTAGCCAGCTCTTAGAGGACATGGTCCCTTTCAGTCCCCTGAGGGACAGCAGCCCACAGATGACTGAACCTGCAGCAGGGACACCCCCATGGCACTGCAGCCTTCAGGGGACCCACAGTGCAGCAGGGACATTTCTGCAGGACCAAAAGGCCCTGCTGTTCCACAAGACAGGCAGACACCTGATAGACTGTGACCAACAGGAACCCACTAAGAAGCAGTGTAGCAAAAATAAACCCAAAACAAACTCAAACAAAACCAAACAATGAAGAAGCAAATAGCAGCAAAGAAAAATATTAAGAAACAAACAGCACCAGACAAAATGCTATAAAATGCAAAGTGCAACAGAACAAAATAAATAAGTGAAGAGCACAGCAGAAAAAACAGATATATATACACAACCCCAGACCTCCTGTGTCACCTATCATCTGACCAGAGTAAATGGGACAGACTGACTTTAGCCTCAACAAATACAGGGGAAGTCAAGCCTGGGAAAGAGGGAAGGAAAAGTTTTTAGCACATGATTTTTTTTTTATTGCTGATTTTCTCTTTTTTTCCTCTCTAGCTATATCAATGTTCAGAAGTTGATGTTAACTGGATATAGATTAAGTAAAAATGCCCTGAGAAGAAATGTTTTGCCCATGACTGATTCTTGGGTGCTCTGGACAATAAGGTGTGTACTTCCACAGGACAGGTCAGCCCAGCAGAGCTCCTATTTCTCCATGTTGGAGCACATATCTCTCTCCATAAACACTGAACAGGAACCACGGTGCCTGACTCCCATCAGTGTCCCAGCCAAAAGTTCCCTTTAACTACTCCAACATAAAAAATCATACAGAGCTTATTAATCAGCCCAGCCCAAAGCTAAAGGATTGAAAAATTGAAAAATATTGATTGAAAAATATTAATTATTAAACTTGGAGGGAAAGGGGAACAAGGAGTTATATGTGGTAGTAAAGAACTGATGCCCAATAAAAAAAAAATATACACATTAGTATGAATACTATCAAACACAGAGTTAGGTGTTTGTCACATGACGTATGAGGTTTTAGCATTCAATTTTTCTTTCACCATGATCAATAGTAAAACATGCTTTCATTTCAATTGGAGGTGAATGGAGCCATTAAGTGGAGTTGAATTGTTAGGCCATATGGTCTCTCTCCTTGTAGGTTTCTTCATGTTGCAGGTATTTGTTTCTGTTTTGTGTTTGTATTTACATATTCTTGGCCCTTTTAGTGCCCTAAGGAGACATTTATAAATGGTCATAGCACAGTAACCCACAAAATTATAGGCCTATAAATTATTCCCTCAGGCATTAAAAGTGCCTGGGAAAATAAAAACACAGACAGACTCAAAACTTTTATTTAACAAAATTTACACCACATTGATGGTGTTGAAAAACATTCAAGAAGTGAAAAACTATTGGTCTTATGGACATATGTCATTTGGTGTGTAACTTACAGCACACACAAGAACAAACTAGGCCTTCCATAATTTCTTACCAGGTCCTAACCGGTGTTTTTCTAACATAAATGTTGCCAAATGATAGTGTACTTACTTACCACATCATTTCCAAACTGAAACACTTAAAAGCCAAGAAATTACTAAAGGACATCTGAAATCTTAGACTTTTCACATAGACAAAAGGAAATACACTAATGGCCTCTATTGCAATGGTAGGTATCCTAGAATATTGCACTCATTGGTACCTTTGTTCTCAAAGCTCCCCTCTAAGACAAGGGCATGATGTCTTAAATCAGTGGAAACCAAGGCATGAAACAACAGATTTAGAAAGATGCCTAACTTTGTAGAATCAGTAGAAACATGTGATCACTCTTACTTTCTACATCAAAGGGGCTTCTTGCAGTCCCTCAAGGCTGTATTCAGAGCCCACAGTGCAAGCAGGAGGGTGATGAACACACTTGCCTGTTTGCATTGCCCATACAGGCCCCTACAAGAAGAGCATACATATCTCAGTGGTGTACAACCACCCCATTATGCAACAGCTTAGGACAGTCCCAGCCCCCATACTTTGGCGATCCACTCAATAAAAGCCTCACAACCAGCTTGCACAATGTCTACCATGGGATGATGATGATGTGGTAAGGATAATGGTAGTATGGATGTAAAGCATTTTGACACACTACTGAGTGACCCAAAAACCTGGCAGCTGAACTTGGGAATGTGACCAGATACTGCCTCAGTCACACCAAGAAACGAGAAGCTACATGAAAAACTAAGTGCAAGCCCAGGAAAGCTATGTTGTGACTGACTTGCTGATTGCCCTTAGTTGCAACTGCAGCCTCTCCCCAGAAGTTTCCCAACATGCCCTACCCTACTTAGCCTATCAGCTTTGGGAAGATCCCAAAAGAAGGTGGTGTAGCCATGAATAGTCTCAATTTTAAGGTCTAGTCAGGTGATACTAGTTTCTTCACAAGAAGATTCAGACTAGAGATGCAGTGGCAGAATATTTTGAACTAAAGTTTGCAGAAGACAAATGTCTCCACACGAATCCCAGAAACAGTAACAACAAGAAAATGCCTTTGTCAGTTGTTTTCAAATTATTTTTGACCTCTTAGTCCCAGAGATTATGAATTTCAGATGGTGATATTGGAAGGCCAAATATATTACAACTCAAATAATTGGTGTCCTGGGGACTCACCTCTCTCTGGGAGACTGAAATTATCAATAGACTGTGTTGCAGGTCCTGATTTTGGCACATTAATGAGAAATCAAGCTAAGGGGAAAGAATCTTAGATTTCACCATAAATATTTTATGTACAAAATTCATGGTTATCTGTGATTTTTCTTGCTACAGTACTACTGTCATAAGATTTCTTTTTTTCACTCTTTCTTTGGAAAGGGATGAAGAGTGGTCAAAAAACTATGTTTTTCAGTAAAATGAGCTACTAGGGAGGGACAATACATCTGCTGGAGAGATAAATGGAGCTGTCTGTCCACCTGCATTTATGGGAGACTCTGCAAGGTAGATTCTTGCAGATCTGGATGATCTGCAAAGAAACAGTCCCAGCTTATGTCAGGAGTGAAATAAGGCCCAGAATGGCAAAGGAAAGATATATCACAGTTTCTCAGCAGGGAGACTTTGGGCAGAGCAGAGAGAAAATAAGCTGCTATGGAGCAGACTCCTGCAAAATACACTTCCCTTCTAAAGCTCTGTGCACAGATTTTTTTTTTTCCTAGAGCATAACAAAAATTTCCGATTCGGTGTTTTTCAAGAAGGTACTGATAAATTGTTCCTGCCCACAAAATATTTCTATAAGCAAGAGGGAGAGTGCTCCATTCAGCCTTGCTGAATGTTTTTGGCTATAATCACAGAAGGACTGGTACTGTTTTCTGGCCCTGAGGCCAGCAGCCATGCACAGTGCACAATACATGCATCCCCTTCCCTATCCACCCATGAAAATAGGGTAAAATAATCCAAACCACCTCCTGGGAATAGTTCCTGGAAGGTCTCACAGCTGGGTCTCCTCTGTGAGTGTACTAGCTGGTTTGGGCCACAGCCAGCCAGGAACTATGAGAGCTCTTTTATTAGTAGTGCTATACATCTCATTAATATATCTGTAGCCACTTAGAGCAAACTTGGACCAAATGAAGGTAAACCAGAACTACTTAAGACCTTGATGCTTACAGTAATTTTGCTGTCCTCAGAGGAAAATTAAAAAATCCCCCTAACGGTCCCATAAAATGTTTTTCTGAGTCTGAAGCAGAATTCCATCCAGTTAATTTTGTTTCTAACAGCAAACAATTTTAAAACTCAAGGGTTTACACTCCCAGAAATGAAAGGTTATTGGCTTCATAAATTCTTTATCACATGAATACTTATAAAGCTGCTTCCACATTGAATGCAGGTTGTACACAAGTACCAAGTACACATTCTACTGAATATTTTTATAAAATCGGTTACTTCAGTAAATATGCATTATCAACATTTGATAGCTGAGCGCTAATTTTTATTTGCAAATGTTTGTTCAGTAAAATTCACAGAAATAAGATGTGATTTACTATAGACTGCAGACGGATGGCTTTAAACAACCTCTTACATTGCAGAGGTCCCATAACAAAACAAATCAACAATTGTCTGGAACTTGAAAACCACATATTACTAATCTAAAATTTGTATAGAAAAGTTAAATTATATATTAAGTAATATAATTTAATCAAAACCCTGAATTCAGAACTTCTCAGAAGTGACCTCCATTGATATTTTTTAAATGAAGTTATCACACTCTTTAAAATATTATTTGTTATTATTAGTGTCAACACAATAACATTGTTATTAAAACTGTCAACAGCCCAATTTATATTATGCAAAATAAAATTTGAACACTATATATTCCATAAGGAGATTTCATTGAAAATGTTGGATATTCTTTTGCTAATTAAATTCTTAGAGGGGACCAGATCATGCAAGCAGATGCAGAAAATATCAGTGTTTTACTGGAAGAATATGCACGCACATAAAAAAATTTATTTATCTCCAGGGAATGAACTCCAGGGGTTACAACAGAGATCCAGTTGTATGAATTTAAACTTTTCTACCCTGAGTTTTCTGCTTTCCAGCAGGTTTTTCACTGACAGCATGAGCATGCATTTCAGTTCTACATCCATCCTAAATTTAACTGAATCTCCTTTGAACACCATTTAATTTATTCTCCATGTAGAGATGGAAGTTGGAGAGCCAAAGGCAGTTTTCCTACAAGGAGCAGAAGTGAAAGGCATCATTTTGCAAGCTGGCCAAACCAGCTACAGGCAGCAAAGGTAAGTAAATACAATGCTGCCCATTGTGCTTTTACCTATAGGTTACCTTAGCTGTCCCAGGCTGATGAGAATTCAGCTTTAGGAGGGATGTCAAACATTACTGTGGGCTCTCTACCAGCCTGCCAGAGGTATCTGACAGTTGGCTGCTGGGAAGAGGTGAGAGCCAGACTGCACATGCTAGCTGTCTCAACCACTGCCATGGCTTCAGAGAAAATCATTCTTGAAGACTGTCCCTAGGAAGTGGCTTTATTTCATTTAAAAGTTATTGCACACCAAACCATGTGATCCCTTTTATGTAAAAAATTCTTTTCTATGTTTTGGTATAATTTTAAGATGATACTGTCATTCATTCATGGCAATAGTTTTGCTGAGGAAGACAGCAATTATGTACAGAAATCTCATACCAACTTCTGCCTCAGTTTAGAAAATATAAAATTTAGTCACTATTTGGAACTGCTCAGTCCCCAGAGCACTTACTATGAGCAATACAGGAAAAACCCTCATCTTTTCAGAATCCACAATAATTTGCATTCTTAGATATTGCGTATATTTATATGTCTACTTTGCTGTCTATGTTTTGCTGTGCCTGGCCATCATCTTCCCACACTGTCTCTATTCTCTCCAGTAGAAGTCAAGCTGTTGATTTGGGGGGTTTTGTGCTGTACTCTTTCCAGTAACAGTATAGACAGTCCTCCAGTTTAACAGAATGAGGCTAACCACATTTGAAACAGACAACATCCAAAACATTAATGAGTTTGTTGCCAGCAATCTACTTAATACCTGTGAGCTAAAGAGTTTAGTATCAACCTCTTGGTGTTGTACAACATTCAACCTCAACACAGGATTAATCTTTTGCATTGGCTGCAAGACAGCTCTTCCCCGTTGTTGCATTTCAGTTCAAAATTAACCCATTTTATTGCATTTTTTCTAACTGCCCTCAAGGGAAGAAATCTTGCAAAAAAAACCATTTTTTCCAGGGATGCATTCTGGTAATACCTGCTTTGCAGTAGTTACATCCAAGCCTTCTATGTCAATATTTCTGGTTTCAGCAATAGTCATCATCCTTGATGGTAATAAAATACAGTTTTTAGCAGGCTGCAAAATGTTCCATAAGAGAAGATGCAGCTCCACAGTCCCCTTCCTCCAGCCAGTTCTGGTTTATATCTACCTGACATTCTTTATTTGCATGCACCTTCTTTCATATATTGTTTAAATACACAGTAAGGTTGTTGCTTCTCTAGCAGTATAAATATACCACCTAGAGTAGGTAATCTCAGTCTCAGTTCATTATTCAATCGAATAATGAATTAGCATAAGGTTTCAGTTCAGCAGCTGAGGAGTCAAGCAGCATATTACAAAGAGCTTTTTGTCCTGATTTTATGAAGATTTAAAAGTGGAAGAAGAAAAGTACTGTCTTTCTTAAGGCTTCATTTTAAGTAGCATTTCAAGACTTTGATTGAATACATAGTTCATTCAAAACGGTAAAGTTTTACTCAAAGATATTTTCAGTTCTATTGCTCCATTTAGGTTTTAGCAGGATTTTGGCTTTCTTCCATTGTCAAAAAGTATTGTTTCCAGAAATCATCATTTATTAGAGCAGTAAGTCCTTAAAAAGTTCCAAAACAGGCCAAGAGGTGAACACCATCCTTTATTTTTTGAAGTTTTCTTAGGAATAAAGGAAAGGTAATTCAGCCTCTTATCATCATGCCTGGATCTGCATTCCTTCCTTATGAAGAGCTTTATGCGTTCATATGCCCTGTGCCATTCCTCCCAAAAGAATGGCTTGGGTGCCCCGGAAGCCCTCTCATCATGCCGCAACATTAGAAGCACACCGGGGAATAGCTGCATCACTATGCAATGTCAGTCTGTGAATTAAGGCTCCCTTGCAATGGCCAGTACTTCACAACAGTTTGGTTGTGTCTCCTGTAGTATCTCTCTTCTGGTAACAAAATATTTTAGAATAGTTTATATTGACTCCAGGGACAGCTGTTGAGGAGCAAATTCCTTATTTCAAGCCAAATATGGAGTTCATGGCTTAGCTCAGGAATTTGTTAGGTTTTCTTCCCCTATGCTCTGAATTGTCCAATATCCCTCCTGCCTTCCCCTCCCCCAGAAAAACCCTTCTACAATAATAAAATTTAAAGCATATCCAGAGTGCTTACTATACGCTGACATTCTCTTAAAGAAACAGTGTCAGCATAGCTTAGGCCTAAATTTTGAATTTAATAAAATTTTAAACAAAAATGTGAAGTTAATACAAAATCTAAGGTGATTTTAAACTGTCCCAGCAAAAAGAACGGTTGAAATTTTCAGTGTTCCCTAATGTTATTGCATTTCTAAGAAACACTTTATGCTATGAAAGCTAGTAATTGAAACCAAATAGATTTTTTCACACAGGCACTTTTTCACTTCATAGGCAGGAAAAAATGCAAGGAAAAAAACATAACTAAAATATTTTCAGAATTTTCTTTTTTAATGTTTTATGTTATATTAATCACACACCATATCAATATTGCTTTTCATTAAAGCACCTACAATCTGGAAACCTATCGCCCTTTAAAAGAAAATACATTCCTTTGTCCTAAAAGTGAAGTTACCATTGGTAATGAAAACAATAATATATCTTCCATTTCCACTAGCTAAATGTCTAGCTACTTTTCCTGTGACCAATCATAACAAATACATCAAGAGTATTAAAAACACAGGAAATACTGATCAAATTCTTCTCCAGAGAAAAGGAAATATGTTTATAAAGTGAAGCATTTCTTACAGGAAATATGTCCATCTGAACTTACTGTATAAAATCTGTGTTGCACATTTAATTTCTGACAATTTTTACCTTTGTTTTAAAATGCAGGACAACATAAGAAAGTTACAATTTCCACAAGGTGCTTGGAAAATGCTGCTTATCAATATAATATCACTCTGCACAGCTAAAATCAAAGATTTTCTGTGAATCACATACATCACATAAATAATGTCACTGGTATTTTGTCAATGATACTATACATCAGTACCAATAGAAAAGGAACTTGCTAGCAAGGAAAACCAGTCTTTTTTCACTAAAGTAAAGCACTATCAAGAGTCAAAACAAATCTGTAACTGCTTGCCTCCAAGGCACAGGTGACTCAACCTAAATAATGCTTAATCCTAGTGATATGTAAAGTATTTTGAAGATATGCAATTGGGAATATCTGAGCAGTTATGAGTTTTTAAAAATGCTTCTTGGGTTTTATTGAGAATTCTTGGTGGAGGCAATATACCTGCGGGGTGTTAGTCCAGTGAAACGAGCTTTACTTTGGCCACACATAATGGTCAGAGACCTCCACCCCACAAAATGTTTGTTACAGATGTTTATTTGTGCACAATCAGTTTGGGACAGACATGGCCAGCAGAAGCAATAAATTTGATTACAGCACTAAACATACCAAAGATGGAGATGAACCAACTCCCCTCTCACAACCCATACTTGCGCACTTCTTTTCTATAAGTGTGTGCCTGGCATAATTACAATGCCAATGTGTTAGGGTTATTATTTTTCCTTTGGCTTCTTTCTCTGAGGGAATTTTGTCCTATTTGTTGACAATAGAGACAATAATGACTGATACTTAAGAAGAGACAAAAGATATGTTCCCACGATGGAGGGGGAGGAGTGCGCCTGCCTGCACTTCTCTTGTCTTAGGTGTTTCTCTTAGAGGAGTAGAGATACTGCAAGATTTGGCTGGGGTTGGGTGCAGCTCCTAGCTTGCTCTTGCTCTCTCGGTGTTCGGTCGCTGTGGGAAGAATTCATCACCACTGTTGGGCTCCGTCTCCCACTGCCTTTCTCCTACCGCAAGTGGAGCTCTGCTCAAAGGAGCGGCCGCTGCACTGGGACCTGAACACCCGACCTCACTAAGGGGGACCCTTCAGCATCTCCTGGGGTGTCTCAGGGGAAACCCCGGGATCCAGAGCCCCTTCCCCCTCCAAGGAAGCCTCTCCCTGCCCTGTTCAAGAGCTGGGCCGCTGCTGCCCAGCCACTGTGGTTTCTTTCACACTGCTCTGGGTTTTTTGTTACACTGTAGCCACACACACCCTGCCTGCTGGGACATCATGTGGTTCCTGCCACAGCTACTGATTTCATTTCCTACTGCCTCTTGCTGCTCCTGGTGAGCCCGCCCTGCCCTTCCAGCCACCGCTCAGAGGTTCCTGTTGCCGCCCATCTTCGCCATCCAGCCCGCCCACGATTGCCGCATGAGGGAGACATGGCCAAGCTCGCGCCACAGCGCCCCCTGTAGGCGCGGGAAAACAGCGCACCCGCCTGGCCGGGAGCCAGCAGTGCCCCTGCCAGCTACAGTTGGAACTGCACCAAAGGAGAAAGCACTTAAAGAGCAGAGCGAGTTCACTGGGTTTTCTGTTCCTGTTTGTTTTTCTTGTTATCCATACATACACTAGTAAAGAACCCATATTTTTGCCTGAAAGCCCCTTAATTTCAAAGTTATAATAATTCAGAGGTTGGGGGTCATAGTCTCCATTCCAAGGGAGGTTCCCACCTCCCTTGACAGACATCTGTCTTTCAAACCAAAGCACAAGGTTAGTTTGAAATACAATAAAAGTGTGAGATGTTTTTGAAGTCCATTCTTTAAGTCCATTCCTTGGAGACATGTCTTAGTCCTCTGAGGAGGCAGATGTCTCCTTATGGCTTACACATTCTACTTCCAGAGCCTGCTCTGAGCAGGAGGTTATTTTCTAATTATTTGCTGACATTTTGTGTGTCAATCTTGTTTTAAGATAAAGCATCTGTATAACTCTATTTTGAAAGGAATATAGTTTCACTTGGCCACTGTGTTTAAGTGTCCTGGGAGAATTCCCAGGAGATTAACATCCCAAGGGCATCACTCAGCCCAGGCTCAAGATTTTATTTGAAGAATTCTCTGGTAGGCAATACCAGAAATGTTAGGAAACTTGTTTTACATATAGTAGGCCTCTTAACACTGATAGAGGGGGACCCAAAGAAAGGGAAAAATCAAGGGTGTCTTTCATGGATCTCACAGTCCCACACTTGCTGAATCTGAGCTCCTAAATCCTGCTCTGGTCTGCCCTTCTAACACGGATGTGGTAAAACTATTTGCTCTGACAAAATTTGCAGTGCTCCTGTTTACCAAAGTACTTTTCATAACACCTACAGGTTATCACCTACCAGTGCTTTGGCTTGTATAAGAGTGGGGCCATGATAAAAAGGTCACATCTTACACATGAAGAAAAACATGTAAGTGTTGCTGCAGTTTTCTAAAGTGGAGTCCTGGAAAAATTCATATAAACTGTGCATAGCTGTAATGTGAAAGGGGACATTTGTTTCTTCAGAAGGAATTACTATGGTGCAAGAATTGTCTTGGCAGATAAACAGAACATATTTGCCCAGTGTGTAAATAACTTTTTCTTCTGTAAAACTTCTAGTGAATAAGTAACTTTTTGAAAGGCAAAAACACTCCATCTCTTTAATTTCTGTATAGAGAGGCATACCTGTTCCTTAAAAAAAAAAAAAAAAAAGGAAAGGAAAAAGGAGTTTTGGAATTTTTTAATTCTACCTTTTGACCCCCGTGGTTTTGGCACAAGTTTCAAATGTCAGACCAAAGAGTATTGCTCATGAAAAAAAATCTGCTGGCAAAAGTAATTCTTCTATCAGGGTCACATTCTAGAGTTCAAAATGTGGGAAAAATGATCATTTTTCCCCATTTTCCTAAGAGATTATTCACATAAACATTTTTTTAATTAGAGAAAGCACTACACGTGACTGTGCCTATTGAAATGTATTCGAAATTTGCGCAGTTTCCCTTGCACAGTTTCACTGGAAAGGATCCCTGCCTTTCACAAATTGTGTGCAAGCAGGTCCTTCCCCACTGCCCGACATGGGGGGAATGAAACTTCTCCAAACCCTGGAAGTTCTATAGACGGAGATTCCTCATGGGCTCACGCCGTGAGAGGTCTGTGCCCAGAGAGGTGCAGCATGAAATCCAGCGTTACCTGCTGGTCACCCACACAGTCCATGTATATGCTGAGGTGCATCGGCTGCGTTACACCAGCTTGGAGCTCGCAGCTGGCCCTGCTCTCCTGAGCCCACAGTCAAAAAGGTTTTCTGCTGCAAAGGGATCATTCACACAAGCATAACAGAGCTGATGCTAAAATTTTCCTCACCGGAGGGAGAAGGATGGAAGAAGTGAGTTCTACTCAGCTGAATCAAGATACCTTTTTCCTCTAAGCTATGGTCACCTCACCAGCTTGGATCCTCTGACAGAGGATGTTCACACTCCATGCAAAGACTTTTTTTCCCAATTTAATGGTGAGTCTATTGAGACATGGAATTCAAAGCTTTCCTGGGTGTTAGCATGGAACCTAAATGTACCCACTGTTACAACATGAGTCATTTTGATACATGCCAGACCTCAACAAAATAGTCTCATCTCCTTGCCTGTTTTCTTTGGAAAAATGACTTTTAATTACACTATTTTGCCTGAACTTTTCTTCTCTCTACTTCTTCTCTGAGTTGCCAGTGGCAGAACTGTTTCATTATTTGCTGTACAAGAAAGAATTGAAAAAGGGAAAAAAGCCTGTTTTAATTAATAGTCTATCAGGAGCTTAAAATACACAGACACACATGCTTTAAAACTATTGAACAAAACAAAACCTAAATAAGTTTTTCTTACCATTTTTTGACACTCAGCAGGTTGGAAGTATTTGTTATTTTCTCACGATTCACATGCAGATCCACCACACACTTTAAAAGAATTAATGAATATATCACCCTGCAGAACACTAATGGATGCATTACTCATTTTGCCTGAGCTTGTTTGAAATGTTTGCATGAAGAGGAACTCAAGTAGGTACTGTTTCATTTCATCATTTATAGTGTCTGTAACCTGATGTAGTAAAATTTACTACAGTCAGCTCTTGTATGACTAAAATACTACTAGCCTAAGGAGCTGCTGTATTTTTGGTACTGTTATATGTATGTGATTCTGTTGATACCAATCTATGACTTCATATAATGTGAATTTAAAGCTAGGAAATGCTTCCTTAAAGTATGTTTTCAATATTATGGATCAGAGGTAGGAGATACTCTGTGAAACTTGTAGAAGAGCTCCTTTGGAAGCAGCTAATACAAATCAAGACAAACGAGTTGCTTATGTCTACTCATCTGTAATTTAAAACTGGTTAATTCCACAAAACAAAAAGACCTATAGGACCCCTAGACAAGTAAATTAATAAAAATCCAGCAAGGTGTCCCTCAGTTATCCAGCAAAGCATGGGTGAAGTGGAAACTTCATAACACTCTAACCCTGCCACCTTTTTGTTCTTGTTCCTGAAATTCCTTATCATGTGAAGTAGAAAGCTGCACAGAAAGCCCCAACCAAAATAAAACTACTTGGAATAGCTTGCTTGTGGTGAAATCCACACTGCTTGGAGGACAAAAGGCAATTGGGGGAAGAGAACATGAAGCCATAATACATGTCACTAACTACCTGCAGTCCCCTGCCCTCCCCAAATGTGAAATGAGACACAAACTGAATACCAGTGGGCCATCACAGGAAGTAACAAACTGGAAATACAGCTCCTACTGAAAGCAGGGAGGAAGACCTAGCACAGGAAAGCCTTCCTCCGTGAACAGCTCTCATGCAAATAGCTAGATGTCTCCTTCCCTATCTGAATTACATTGGGAACATTTGAAACATCATGGTATAGCTGCTAGAAGAAAAAAAAAATATGTTAAAGTGTACAACTATAAGCTAAAGGTGAATTTTAATTTTTTTTCCAGTCCTCACATGTGTGTGATTACAAAAGGTCCCCTCATATTTTTAATTAAAATTCAGTGCCAGAAAGCAGCTTAGAAACTCCTACAGCTCTTGTAATCTACAGCACAGTCCTTTAGGGCATCATTTACCAAATTTGACCAATAAGTTTACTGTTGAAACAAAATTAGCCAAGGTTTGTATTATACACTGCTTGAATTGTATGTAATTAAGAGTAACCAAGCTCTGTTGTTTCCTTTGGTATCTAATATGGTGTTATAATAACCAGACAGAGACGACCTTTGCTGTGGGGAAATTTATACTATACAGAGTCATGAAAAACTGGGACTTCAGACTTCACTGTAGAGTATTAAGACACAACAGAACTGAGGAGAAAAAACTCCTTTATAAAAGATGTGATCACTGAAAGACCCTTGGAAAGAGACCGTTCTCTAAGAAATCATTCTGTAACAACAGCAAAGCTGGTAAGTAGCAGCTATCTGAGACTCTTTAATGCAGTGACCTGTACTTGAGTTTTAATGGCTGATGACATCAGATGCAGAAAATACAAATAGAAGGGAAACAATCACTATTTCAGTTTTAAACACCTGCAATATTTGATAACATTGCTGTAAAAAAACCTAAACGTTGTCCAAAGCAGTAAATAAAACTTTCAGATGGCAATTTACTATAAACAGGGTGAAACACAATAAAAACATACAAATGCAATTTAAAATTTATTCATGTACTCTGTAAAGACACTATCACTTCAGTGTTTATGCACTGCACAATGCATAAGTGAACAATGCATAAGTTTCAAGGGAATAACAAGTAGGAGGAAATTGTTAACAATAATTACTGGTTTTTAGATTGGATCCACACTTGAACTCCCATTCTTCAAGTGAAATGCACAGAATTTTGTAAGATGCAACAACATGTATTTTCATTTTGAACAAATTTTGGTTACAAATAAAAATCAGAATTGATTTTTCACTGGATGATTTTTTAAATGCTTTTTCCCAAATGACATGGAACTATTTTGTTTGGGTGTTTGTTTTTTATTTCCAAGAATGCAGTAACACTTCAGAACAACTCAGTTCACATGAGAAGAACATGCTCAGCCTGAAAGCATTTGAAGAGGTAGACCTCACCTCACTAAGGACAAAGTATCATTCTACATCAGAAATACCAGGAAAATTTTAAAAGCTGACACCTAGACAAGAAGTAGAAGATATTTCAGTAGAAAATAATATTCTGACACTACAAAAAGTCTGTATTGACATAAAGTCACTAACTATGGGATATTATATATACATATAATTAATATTATGCATTCTATATATTTTAGATTATTTTACAAGTCTTCATATTGCATTTCATGAATATATCTGGAATTTTTTTTTTTACGTAGTTATACAAACTTATAGCATACAAACTTTTACATAGTTTATACACAAACTAGAATGATGAAAATTTAGCCAGGAAAAGAAGCGATGGGACAATGTGCTCTGGCTGAGGGTTACCTGCATGTACATTGACACCTAGAGTGAAAGACTTGACACAGTTATCTGAGGATCAGTCAGGAAAAGGCCCTTCCTCCTTTTATACCAGTCTTTTGATTGCTATCAGGTAGATGATGCAATTACAGAATCACAGAATCAGTTAGGCTGGAAAAAACCTTTGAGGTCATCGAGCTCAGCCTATGACTCAACATCACCTCAACTAATCCATGGCACTGAGTGTCAGTCCAGTCTTTCCTTAAACACCTCCAGGAACATTGACTCCACCACATCCCTGGGCAGCCCCTCCCAGTGTCTGATCAAACCTTCTGTGATGAAATTCTTCCTGATGTCCAACCTGAGCCTTTTCTGGCACAGCTTCATACTGTGTCCTCTTGTCCTGTCACTGGTTAACTGAGAGAAGAGACCGACCCTACCTGGCTACAGCCTCCTCTCAGGAGGTGACAGACAGGCACAGCACCTGACGAGATAGCTACATGTATGGGACTACATAAGACATCACACTTTTGTCTGTTATGACAAAAGGATGGTTAATACTTGACTAGTGTTGACATTGCCCACATATTTTTTCCAAGATGTGAATTTTCTTAGCTAGCTTTTCTGCAGTGAATCGTCACTACCTCAAGAATAGAATATTTTCTTTTGGGCGTTGTTCCTTTCTATCTTTTCTCTCTCTTTTTGGGAGAGAGTATGGTTTTTCTTTTTCTCAGTATGGTGGGGGTTTTTTGGTTGGTTTGTTTGTTTGGGGTTTTTTCCTTTTCTGACTTTGATGTATCTTTCTCTACACCCACATTTTCATCTTTAAGGCAAACCTTCAAACAGAAATCAAAAGCACTGTTGTGCAAACCACATTTCTGTTGACTCAACTCATGGTGCAAAGTCACTGTTAATACTACAAAGGGGATGGAGAACAGCACTGTAGCACCAAAAATAGGATCCTCCTGATGGCTGCCTCATAGTTCCACATTCCAGGAAAAGCCAGCATCTAAACCTGAGAAGGGTAACATAGGCAAAACTCAGCCACGAGCGTCTTGTGCTCCAAAGAAACAAGATGTCACTTCAAATTAAGCTCTCTTGATTTTCAGATGAAAAAAGCATAAAGCAGGGAAAGAAAAATTCTGCTGCCCGTGCTCACTTAGACACCATTTGCATGTTCCCAACAGACGCACAAACTATTGTCTCTGCAGCCAGATAATGAGCTTCTTAGACGTATTTATGTGGAACAAGTGACATCCAGTGGCCGGTACAGTCAATTACCATTCAGCTGTCAAGCCAGGTGCTCCAGCATTCACATCTTTCTTCTTCCCTTGTTCTGGTCGCTCTTTAGTCCAAGTGCCCAAACCAGTTTTTCTGACTGAAAAGAACTTCTTCAAGGCCCTCACTAGAAAAATCACATGGGAGACTGACACAAGGGAGGCACAGAAATATGTTCAGGTTTGCAGTGGAATTTTATTGCAAGGCTATTCATTTTGCAGCTTGCTTCAATCCTCAAAAAGGCAGAACGAAAATTGATTTCTCAAAGACAGTCTGATGAAATTTGCCACCTGTCTGATATTCATCAATTCTCAAAGTGCTGCATAGAATACTCTCAAATAACACAGCTGAACTAAGGCATATTAGAGATTGTGTCTAAAAAATCCCAGCAAGACTATTCTAGGACTAGGAAACAGAACACAGAAACTACATTAGGTATTTTTTTCCTAAGTATTCTGTATTCTGTTATGGGGTATTTTCATGCTTATAAACTACATTCAACCTCATATTTATGAGCTCAAAAATCAAGCATTTTCATACTAACTTTCTCAGAAGAGATGGTTACATAAAGACCTAGGAAATCATCTCATTAATCTGTTTTCCTGAGTACTACTCACAATAGTATCACATGGGCAGAATGTATACACCAGAGAAGATGGGGATGGGCAGATCTTCCACCTGGACACTCTGGGGTGATTCCTGTGACAGTCACAAGCACAAAGCCCAGTCACAGCATCAGGGACTTCGACCTTGCTGTTTTTCTTACTACCAGAACTTAGTGAAAAAGGACACAGCACAGAAAAGCAGGCCAGATCTGATC
This sequence comes from Vidua macroura, assembly GCF_024509145.1. Taxonomy (NCBI): domain Eukaryota; kingdom Metazoa; phylum Chordata; class Aves; order Passeriformes; family Viduidae; genus Vidua; species Vidua macroura. The sequence goes on from NC_071611.1 coordinate 36,276,679, forward strand.
AAAAGGCAGCTACTGACCAATTGTGCCATGAAAACTACTACAAGTCACTTAGGGTCATGGTTGAGTGTAAGGTTTATGGTTGGATGCAATGATCCGCACCAGGTAAGTAATGGAAGACAACAAATACGTAATTCTGTAAGAGGTTGAAGTGTTTCAGTTAACTTTAAAGACATATTTAATAAAATGTTCAAATCAAGTACTCTAGTGTGAAAGACATCAAAGGCCAAAAAACACTCTACAGTGTTTTAAAAATTTAGCCCTTTTTTCATATCTTGAAATCTCATCTATACCTATTTACCATGCACACACATACTCGTTTATTTGCTGTTGATTCCTTACAGGAACATAATTAATTTTTGCTGTGTCAATAGAAACATGTGCATTCCATTTTAAATTCTTATTTATCAATTTTCAAGACATTAGGATTTACAGTAAGATTAACTAATATTTCTGCTAGAGGAAAAGGAAAACAGGCATTAAGAATAAATACCAGAAAAAAAACACACTAGATATATTTAGTACCATATTAATGTTCAATAATTTTAGATTCCACAGCAATAATAAATTTTATAAAGATTTACCTGACATGCCATGGAAAGCAAGTTTTGTAAGAAAAAATAATGTAAGACCTAACGATATAGCTTGGAAAAGGACCAGAATATTTCAAGCTAAGCACACTTCAAAGCTAAGTGCAACTCCATTTCTGACTAGAGGAACAAAATGAGGGCTGAAAAAATGTGTCTATTATTTTCCCAGCTACAGCAGTTTCCTAATAAAAGATGTCAACTCTCCCTTTAATTTTTAGTCTGTTATGACAACAGCAGACCACCAAACAATAGCAACAACCAACCCACCAAGAGGAAAAGCTGTTTTTCAGAAGACAGTGCCATAGCTACTCCATTACACATTCTGCATGAGGTCAATTCTCAGTGGTAATGCAAATACAAGCTCAGCCAAAGCAACCTAACTGATGTTTCTGGAACAAGCTTTCAAAAAACTCTCTAAATATGCAACCAAGCAGCAACATATATAAAAGTCTTGGATACTTGAGCAAAATGTGTTTGTGGAGATACATATCTGCTGAAACATGGGTTTTGACATACTGCAACACATGCAGAGCACTCTAATTCCACTGTTTAGACCTCAACAGTATTTATTTCTACAGGATTTTAATAAATGATGGCAAAACATTAGCCTTTAAAGGTCTTCTTATTTTGTGGGAATTTGTGTTCCACACCCTGAACACGTAAGTAGTGGTTGGGGTGACAAAGATCATAAGCCCTCTTGTAAACTAGTGCTACCATCACAGGGCAGACATGAGGCAAACTGGGACTCCCCTGCTCAGAAAGGGGATAATGGTTTATTTACTCATTAATCAGAAAATATGAATGTCGTATATAAACATGTCAACATTTACATTTCTTAAATGACTTTTCCTTTTTTTTTTTTTTTTTTTTTGAAAGCTTGTGAATACTGTAACAAATCACAAGTATTTCCTATAAGGAGCACAGAAATTTTTTGATACAGCATCAAATTTACGCTGGATAAAGCATCTTCTTTATTTTGTACAAACTTTCTTATAAAAACACCAAAAGTTTTTTGGTAAAAAAGATGCTTTAGATACCCAACTCAAATTTGTCTCTGTTCTCTTCCTATTATATTTGTATTCAACACAATTTAATTGCTTGCAAAGCATGGTAATTCTTTCCCATGTTTTTATTCCTACAAACTATGGCCACCTCCTCCAACACAAAATGCAGACAATTAAGAAAATTACCAAAACTAATTTTCACCCACAAAATGAATGCATCCAAATTTATACTGCAAGATCATCAGACTAATTCCCAAGGCAACTACAATTAGTCTTGAAAGTAAAAGCCATGAGGGGAACAATCTTTGGAGCTAGGTAGACAAAAGCAAACTGATACCGACTCTACTTGGAAATAGAAAAATATTAATGAATTTAAACTCTGGCAGAATACTTCAGTATTTCCTGCAAAGAACATAAGTCTTCAGGTATGGTAAACCTAATGTCAAACTGATCAAAACCTGAGCTACTTCCCTGTCCTATCTTTGCAATATATTAGGTAAGTCTGGATGAGTGTCAAATCAGTATATTTTGAAGATAGAATAAAAAATATATTGGTTGAAAACTAAGGCTCAAATACTCACTGCACCTCACTGGGGTGGGATTTTCTTTTTGAGGAAAGAAAAAGCATTGTCTGCAGGAACAATTCTAACAAAACATCACCTTAAATACACATCTTTCATATACTAGAACTTACTCCTAAATTAAAGAGACAAGTAGGCTAAAAAGCTTTTACAACTATTTGGAGTGAGAAGTTACCTTATCCATGAAAGCCTGCACTACAGGTTTATTAAGATCTAAGGGTAGAATACCACCTTAAAAACACAAGAGCAGCATGGGACCAGTCTGTAGACTATATGTGTTCCAGGTTCTGGCTGGCAAAAGATCCAGCTTTCTTCTTTCTCTTTTTAAGAGCTGACAATTTTGAAAACAATTATTTTGAGAAGAATGCATGCACAGAAACAATGTGTTGCTAAGGCTACAACTTACTTTATTTAAAAAATGGTTGCTACTTGTAAGCCATTGTACATTTTCTGAGATGGAAGGATATCACGCCCCTCCAAACACTGAGATTTAACTGTTCAGTCCAAAGCCACAGAACTAGTCCCTGAATAGATTGAAAGAGAACTGACTGTTACAACAGTCAAAATCACCCCCTCTTGAAAATTTTCTCATTTCTCATGTCATCAGTAAAGGACATAAAATTTTCAGATGTCTCCTTCTTATTCAGAGGGATGCACTGCAATTCATTAGGGAGATCAATCCAAGACATCTTCAGGATAACCAAAGCAAGGCTTTTTATGTGCAGTGTTACACTGTTTATTGCACTAAGGTTTTCAAACTGTATTTTGGTCTTCAGTTACCTCAACTTCATCCCAATCCTGTTTTACTCAAACTTCTAATAAAATTAATTTTAACAACCCGAGGAATTGCAACGTATGTCTAACATGAAGACTATGCAGTCCCAAAGTAACAAAATATACTAGGGCATGTTTCCACATTAAAACTGAAGCTTCTCACTCATATCATCTCCCATCAAGGCCATATTTATTCTATTCAGATCTGTAATGAATGTAAGGGGCTACCTGTGCCAGTGCCTCACCACCCTCACTGTAAAGACAAATGAGCACCAGGCAAGTAACATTTTAGGAACAACCACAACAGCTGCTCCAGAAGAAATGGGAAGCTCCTTCTCTTCTCTTCTCTTCTCTTCTCTTCTCTTCTCTTCTCTTCTCTTCTCTTCTCTTCTCTTCTCTTCTCTTCTCTTCTCTTCTCTTCTCTTCTCTTCTCTTCTCTTCTCTTCTCTTCTCTTCTCTTCTCTTCTCTCTTCTCTTCTCTTCTCTTCTCTTCTCTTCTCTTCTCTTCTCTTCTCTTCTCTTCTCTTCTCTTCTCTTCTCTTCTCTTCTCTTCTCTTCTCTTCTCTTCTCTTCTCTTCTCTTCTCTTCTCTTCTCTTCTCTTCTCTTCTCTTCTCTAAACCTGGCAGCAGAGTTAGAGATACAGGGCAGTAAGGTGGGGCTACTGTAGGTTTTCCTGTAAGAATAACTCCATTAAAAACCGAATGGACAACAGAAACTAGCTGCCTCAGAAAGAGTTAGCATTTAAGTACCAAATGTCATGATAATTTCCCAAAAAAACAGAAAATGGAATGAGTAGGTAAAAAGGCAACAGATGCTACTTGATATATCATCCTGAAGGAAAGAAAAAAAAAAAAAAAAAAGTGGTTCCAAGGTCTACAACCAAACTTCAGCAGCTCCATGGGTCAGCTTAATAGTTTTCACAGATCAAATTAACCAGGTATAAAGTGTGGCTTATAATATCTCTGAAAAGCTAAAAAAGTAAGTCAGTGTTGCATCAGCAATATGACATGAAAATTATATCAATACATAGCACATTGCATTTGTTGGCATATTTTACTTTTTTTCAGGTTTCAAAACTCAGATATAATTCAATCACATCAAATTATATGGTTCACTAAACTAATATTCAATTATTATTTTGTGGGACAAAATTCTAGTGAAAAATAAGGATTGTTGATGTTGATTAAAGACTTCCTGTGTTGTGTCTGTACATCAACAAATCCACCATAAAACTCTCAAAAACTGAAGTTAATTGTTCCATGGTCCATAACAAAAATGAGTTTCTGAGACTGTAAAATCAGAAAATTAAATGGCTTTTCTTACCCACATCTGTAATATTTGAATAGGGAGAATAGGCAACTGCTAGTTATTACTGCATGAGACAACTCTAACATCTGCTTGAGCTTTTTATGTTCATTAGCTGTTAGTTTCCCTTCTGTTAGGGATTTTGTTCAATTATGGGTTAGACTGACCATGTAATAGAATAACTTAATTTCATGCTGTGCTGGAGTTCAACCTCAATCTTCTTTCAGAAGATGCTTCTTATTGAGTGTGAAGCCCCTTCAGTCCTTCTTTCCCCAGTTCCTTTGTTGCTTCCTTTCATAGGGAAATGGTTGGATAATAACCAGTTTTATGGGGTTTTGTCAACAAGGGACAGGAAAAAATGGTCAAGAGACAGACAGGGCCTTTTTCATAGTATCATGTCTAATTGCAAAACATCATACTTATTAAAAGTCATCCTTAGCACATCTAACAGAACTGCATCATGTATAACTTTAATTCAAAGGCATACGTACAAGTGAGGTTGGATGTTTACAGCATGACTCCTTTAATTCTCTGACATACAATTCTTTTCCCCTTTTCTGGCCCATTTTGACCCTCTTATCAAAACGAGTAACAGACATATTTTGTACCTTGTTTACATAATATTCTAAAAAGAGTTGTATTTGGTAAATAAGGTTTAATAGCTATTTTCCATATAATTTTCCAATTAAAATTGCTTTGCAGAAGTACAGTCTCCGGAGTTCAAAAAAAGCATCAATAGGTGTGAATTCAAAAATTAGTAATGTAGAATTTACACAGCCATTTCTCTAATAAGCAAGTAAAAATGGGTATTAACATGTAATTTATATATGCTACGCAGAAAATTGAAGTGCCAGGTTTCAAAGTGATGTAGAGGCCTACATCCAGCCTGGGAGTGTATGGGGTAAAACAAAACTGATGAACTGTCATTAAAGTAAGACCATAAAACTACCTCTTCATATGTTCAGTTGAAGAATATGCTCTTACTCATTCTCAAGGAAAACGTGTCTCCAGGAAAAAGTGAAAAAGACAAAGCAGAATAGTTGTTTTCTCTAACACTTTTTCCTGATTGCTGTCTTCCCATTAGCTAACATTCCTCACTATCACTGGAACTGGAGAAAGTGCTCATTCCTTAGAAATCATTAGGATGCTCACCCTGGAATAAGGGCTATAAATTAGTCCCTTAATTTCTCAAGTAATACCTTAAATTAGTATTTTAGGATTATTTCTGTTGCTCCAAAACATCAGCTCTTTGAGAACTTAGAGCTTGAACTATTATTAACTCCATTTATGGAAACATCTAATTATGTATTTTCCTCTCAGGAAGAGCCATGTATCACAACAGCCTAAAACAGCAATGCAATATATCCTCTGGGCAGCTGCAGAGAAGCTGGATTATGCAAGCTATCACCATTTGTAATTTGTTTATTCATAAACCACCCCACACTAATCATATTGATGGAACAATACCCATTGCAAGTCTTATGAAATGAGTATTTGAACTGCACTTAGGTACAGAACAGAGGACTTAGATCTCCTACTACTCAAATCCCCTTCTGTAAAGATTTCCTGCAGAATTTGAAAGCTTAAACACAAAATCTCACATGTGCTGGTAGTGAAAAACACTCTTGACTTTGTGCATTTCTTTGAATTAAATATTCCATTTACTTACTACAAATAACTGAGCCTTGGAATGGAAGAAACTGAAATGTATTCCCTCACTGTTTGTCATGCACTGCAGATCTGGAAGACTACCTAAGCAGCAATTTTGGCGCTCTAGAAACAAACTTAGCAAACAAGGCCTTCTGTGCTGAGGATATGAAATCCATTCCTATTTGTCTGAGGATGTTTAATATGGACGACCTCTAATCTAAGTCCTACAGACTAAATGTTCCTTCATGGTGCTAATATATATTCTAGCTTAGTTTCAAAGACATCCAAGTTTGTGTGCTCAAACAGTGCTCTGCAACAGAATCCAAAATTAGCAAGTGGATAAATCTCCAGATGCTGGGGTTTTCATTCAAACTTTAATACAGAATGGACCAGAATTACATTTGCTGCATGATACCAATATAGTGGTATACACATGACACATTAGATTGGAATTTCAGAAATCACATCATATACTAAAGCAAGAATCTAGAGACAGATTGATAGATCACATAACAGAAACCTTGTCATTCTGTAAACAGTAAAATTGCCCTACTTACAAAAAAATTTCAAAGCCAATTTAACAGCACAAAAAATTTTGTACTTCTCAGTACAGAAAGTAAGAAGCGTGTTTCTTCAAAATACCATATTTTATAAATTTAATTTTTGATTTAAATAAGTCTCTGGCTCAAGAAGAGTGGAAAAATGATGAAAGATAGTTGGGCTTCAGTTCTGTTTTCAGTCCATCTTCCCACCATGCAGCCCCTCCCTTTCAGCCGCCCCTCTGGTGTTCAATGTGCTTTGTCTAAGATAAGAACACTAGGTGGGTATTGCAAAGGGACTGGATGCTTGCACAATCAATGCATTCCAGAGATGGGGGAGCACATCAGCCTGCTAAAAGGTATGAAGTGCTGCTGGAGGCTGGGACAACTGGACAAACTGGTCTCCTGAGGTTGCAGGCAATTCCAGTAAAGGAAATTCTAATTACAGTTGAAAAGGAAATTCCAATTAGAATTTTAAAAAAATAATTTGTTCCCAACTGGAAGAATTGAACAGGGAGGCTGACATCTCCACCAAGAAATTCAAATGAAGCCTGTACCAGTCTAATCAAATTGGATCTCTTTTCAGCAGGGAACTGGCCCAAATTAGCAGATCTTTCCAAACTAAATTTCTCTGTAGCTTCAATACCGTAACAATTTGTATTAAAAGAAATAAATTTAAAAAAAAAAAAACCAGCAAAGATTAAGGTTCTTAGTGAGTCATGGGCACACCCTGCAAACTGCAAAAGCTCCACAGCTGAACAGAGACAAGTGCCCTGCATACTCTTGTTCTTGCTGCACTGCTTTGCCATGACCTGATTAGATTCCATAGCCTGCTTGAGTCAGGCTAGAGCAAACACCTCTTGGGTGATAATAAGCTGGAGATAGGGTAGAGAGAGGAAAATCTTCAAAGCAGCAGTCAGATCCACAGGACATAGGCTAGATCTTTACTTTCCGTCACACTACAAACCCACAGGCTCTGTGTATGTGCTTCCGTTTTTCCATCAAGAGGGAAGACAGGTTACTTCATGAGCCAACACCAAGCTGCAGCCTGTGGAAGAGACCTCCAGTCTGAGCTTCACTAAAGCATAAGGAAAACATGAAAGCTGCATGCCAGAATTGTGATATTACTGAACAGACTGTCAGATGGCTAAAATTATTCACTTATCATTCACTTTGAAGGTAGAAACTGGAATCATCACAGCAATCAACTCAACATTCTTGTAGAACTAAAAAACAGTGGAAACAAATCTATATGGTACCTGGCTCAAAGGGATAGTATTAATCTCAAACTGCAGCCACTGGAAAATTAACTACTCAGACTAATCAGTTATTATAGTTTTTCTTTTATCTTCTTTAATCTCAAAAAAAGCAACACACATCTTGTTCAATCACTCTCAGTTGTCTAACGCTTTTCATTTACTAGAAAAGCTAAGTGAAGTTGCTACAGTCAGATGTCAGTCATACCCAGAATGAAAAAATGTAAAGAACCAATGCAATTAGAAAAGAAAAAAGAAAAAGAATATTTTATTATGATTTCCATTCACTACAGCCTTCAATCTCAACATCCTTTGGTGGCAGCTTGATTCTTTTAACTTTCAAAAGTAACCTTGGACTAGTTAACTACTCAGGAAAAACAACAGGAGAAAACAAACACAGTGATCAACAGAGAAAAATAACTGACTTTTTATTAGCACTTCAACAATTATCTAGTGATCCACGGTAAAGCACATGTTAAAGAGAACCATGGTACTCCTGATCCAAAGTAACAGAATGGGGTTTTTCTCCAAGTACAAATGAAAAAGTGTTCCCCCTCCCCCATTTGCTATTTTTTAAAGAAAAGATAGATCTTTTATTAGCTGTCTATGAGCAGAGACATGATGCATACTGCAGCTGGATACTTGTCAAACTACTTGTTTGACAAGACAAAAATTAATGCTTTAGCTGGTAGTGAAAAACACTCTTGATTTTGTACGTTTCTTTGAATTTAAATGCTCCATCTACTTACTACAAATAACTGAGCCTTAGCACATTAGATCTCTTCAAATCCCCTTTTTTCCTTTTGCTTAGTTGGGAGGGAGATGGAGAATTAATTCTTTGTCTTCCTTCTTCTCCAATTTCCCTCCTATTTTTTACAGATGTGAAGGAAAGGTTGAATACAATGAAATTGAGAGGCCATACATGCTACATTCAAATATAGCTGTCACAGTGTTTTAAATTAAAATCCAATTACAAGCCTTTTCCTGCAGTATACAACATATTAGTACCTGCATGAAAAGTTTTGTGTCAAACCATAGAAAAAAGATCTGCAAAAATGATAGATCTGCTGTATGTTGTTACATTTTTAATGTATTACCTGTTCAAAATCTGTGTTTTAAGTGATCTTCACATAAAAACAGAGGTAGCCAAGAAGAAATGCTGTATTTTATATGAGGTCTCTATGCATGATGTAAAAAAAAAATGCTTGTTCTCTTGACCACGAAATGGAAATATGACAAATCCATGTTATTAGGCAAATATTTGAATTTCAGTCAAGGATACTTACTAGAATAAAAACAAAACAGCAATCTATGTCATAATTTAAATTTGCTGGACTTATTATGGAAATTAAAACAGTGCTTTTAATTAGATTAGTGAAAAGTCAAACAATCAAAAGACTGGCTTTTAAGTTTAGTATGATTCTGTGCTGTCCAAACAATAGCTTATTTATTTAGAAAAATTCTAATAAACTCCAGCATCTTAAATATAGAAGCATAGAATGGCTTGGGTTGTTACGGGACTTTAAAGACCATCCAGGTGCAATTGGAACCCCATGGGCAGGGAACCTTCCACAAGACAAGGTTGCTCAGAGCCCCATATGGCCTTGGTCATGAGCAATTCCAGGGATGGGGGCATCCACAGCTTCTATGGGAACCTGTTCCAGTGCCTCACCTCCCTCACAGCAAAGAATTTCTTAACATCTAGTCTAAACCTGTCCTTTGCTAGTTTGAAGCCATTCCCCTTTGTCCTGCCACTACATGCCCATGTGAAAAGTCCTTCTCTCGCCCTCTTGTGAGCTCCTTTTAGGTACTGGAAGGTGCTACAAGGTGTCACCAATGCCTTCTCTGCTCCCCACTGAGCAGTCCCAGCTCTCTCAGCCTGTCTTCACAGGAGAGGTGCTCAGGGCCTGTGATCAGCTTAGTGGCCACCTCTGGACTTGTTCCAACAGGTAAACATCTTTCTTGTGTTGGAGGGCCCAGAGCTGAAGACAGCAATTCAGGTGGGATCTCACAAGAGCAGAATAGAGAGGGAGAGTTCAAATATGTTTTTTTCAGCATCACAAAAATATTAATTAAGAAAGCATCACTAAGCATCACTACTACTAAAGTGGTAAGTACAATTAAAAGTTAAGTGAACAAACTGAAAACACTGTGGTCCAAACTCTGTGAACAGATTGGGTATGCAAGACATTCTGCCTGTGCAGAACTGGACCACATTTTTTCTCACTTAAAAAGGCAATGACTGGAAATTATGGAGAATTTAGCAGCTGCTTAAAATAGGTAAGCAGTGCAAGTAAATATACATTTCCTTCTCAGACTTGAAGATTACTTGGCAAGTGCCTGATATCCTGTGTTTTATTTAACATAAATGTGCACCATAAAAAGTGGAACCGTATTTTAAAGAAAAGTAACTTTCCTAAAATGTTCCTGATTCACAGCATCCATACAATCCCCAAAAGAAAAAGAACATTATGCTTAGATCTCAAATCATGTAAGCATCTGTTTCAGAGAATGCCCTGAGTTTGAAGGGGCATGCAAGGATTTGCTTCTGCTTGCATCTGTTTGAAATTTATTTTTAAGTTTTGATGAAATCAACAGTTGCATTATCCATACAAGCCAAAAACCAGCTTTGATGATAAGATTGAATACAGTTTTGGCACAGTATTTTTTAGTGAATTTCCATGATAGAAGTACAGACAGTAAGGAGGAGGAAGTCAGTAACTATTAAAAGATGGCCATGAGTTATTAGTTCCTTCTTGTACCAGCACAGTGTTGACCTTAAAAAGAACATTTTCATTCTTTTATGCATTGTCTCATTGGAGATTTAGTTTGAAGGGCTAATCTGCCCATCTTTTTCTAAAAGTCTATATCCCCTGACTGAACTACATCTCCTAGGAGTCAATGCAGTCTTCTCCAAAAGCTAGCTGCCTTAGGACATTGAGAGATTCTTCCACCTCTCATTTTCTGTGACGTCTGTGACAAAACTGTAGTCGTAAATATGAGCAGAATACAAATCAGTATTTAGCTTTGGTACGATTCCCTGACTTTAGCCTGCAGGGCATCACAGGTCTTTTTAGCATCTCCCAACAACATGGCAGTATTGGGCTTGTAGAAGATGGGATTGTCCACCGCTGCATAACCAACTCCCAGAGATCTCTTCATTACAATGACCTGCACATAAAGAGTTCATGTTTGAAATAGCAAAGCACAGCCACCACCCTTCCTCAAACACAGGCAACACAAAACCAACCTCCACAAATAAAGAGAAACCTCTGACCAAAACAGGGTACTCAGAAAATGTATTTCAGATTTTAATATAGCAGATAAATTGATATCCAGATCAATTTCAGAATAATTTTTTTGTTAAAAACAATTTTTGTTAAAATATTTCAGATTAAGAGATTGTGGACATTGCACATGCATTTACTTTATTGCATGTAATAAAGTCAAAGCAAACATGTCCACTGATGACCATAACATTGAAGGGTTTTGAGACTTTAATTTTGCAGTGGTCAATTCCCTGATAGCAATAAAATTCAGATAAGTGTTCACATCAATACTTGGTGCAACAGTCTTTTTACTATTCATCTGTATTACTTCATACATAGGACATAAAAAAAAATAAAAAATAAGCCAGTTTTACCTATTAAGTGTCAAATTAGTTAACCGCGGCACCTTCAGCAGAGAAACTAAGAAGCTTTATCTTAACTGTGTCTGCTTTTATTTTTCAAATTGCAATATATAGCTATACACACTGCTGATAAATGTATATGCCTGTGACTGAGTATTTGAATGGATAACCCACAGAACAACAGAGGCCATGACTGCATTCAGAACAAGGTATCAGAGATTTCACACCAAGGAAAGACAACTATATGTGCTTTAGATCAGAGCAAAACTGTTAAGGTAACTAAACTGTTGGTTCAACTTGGACAGTCTAAGCACTCTACTTGGCTCAGCCATGCATTGTTTGCGTTTTTTTGGGGGGGATGTTTGTTGGTTTTTAATTATTATTTTTTATTTTATTTAAGCATATTATTCATTCTTGTATTTCCACCTCAGTATTAACGTTGTCAACTATAAACTTAAAAAAATAGGTATTAGTACACAAATGTTTCAGGGCTGCGGATGCAAGCAGACCACCATTTATTCTAATCACATTCTAGTAGAAGCATTCTAATTGATCTTTTCTATTGCAGTCATCATTGGTCTCACTGAAGCACTTGATAATTCTAAAATCATGAACAGTGCATCACACCCGGAAAGCATTGACCATTTTGTTGGACAACTTGGAGGGAAGTTTCTTGTAGAAACCAGAATAGTGGAAGTATCCTGTTAGCTTATCCTACAAACAATGTTTTTAAAAGCTTGCTAAAGGTAGGTGATAATTCAATTTCGTTAATCTCACCTGCTTGGACTTCCAGACCTCAAGAACCGGCATTCCAGCTATGATAGAGTTCGGATCTTCCTGAGCTGCTGAATTAACTGTATCATTTGCACCAATTACAAGGACCAAGTCAGTTTCTGCAGCAAGACAAGGAAAATAACACTGATGAAAAATTATCTGAAATCGAAAGACTGAGGCTGATGCACATTCTAGGCCGAAGGACCCCCAATGGTTAAGCATGCACACAAGTATTTCACAAACTTCTCAGGCAAATTATATGTCAGAGTTCAAATGTGCTGCCAGCTACCTCTAACAAACTACACGCATCCACAGTCCAGTTCCAAGGGACTCATTAGACCACCCTGCCACACAAAATTTAAAACCTTTTGACATTTAAATGTGGTTGAATACACACATCACTTTCAAATTCTTTTGTGCCTGGCTTTTCTTTTGAATATTCTTCCGAAAAACCTTTAGCAGCAACCTTCTGCCTTTTAAATAAAGATGTAAAAAAGCAAGAAATTGCCAGTACAATGCAGTACATGACAGGGTCAAGTCATCCACAATACCTGAACTAAAGAAGTAATAATAATTTTCCTCTGCAAGGATGTGGCAGTAACAGAGATAATAAAGACACAGCATTTGCCATTTACTTTACAGCTACAAGCAATTTTAAAAAAAAAGCTCCCCTACCTTCCCCCCCCAGAAAAGACCTCTTGTCCTCTACAAAGAAAAACTGAATGGCTTGACTGCTTGACTTTCTATTGTTAAAATCCCTGTGCAGTGCCAAGAACAGAATCAAATAAATCATCCAATCTACTGGAATGGCTTATGGCTTACGTGCTAACCTGGGAAGTCTTCATTGATTTCATCCATTTCCAGTACAATATCATAGGGAACGCCAGCCTCTGCTAGCAGTACGTTCAGCTGACCAGGCATACGGCCAGCCACAGGGTGAATACCAAACCTAAAAGGGAAGGAACCCCATTAACAAGTTTGGACTACTGCCTTTTATACATTAAAATTGTCACCTGTGGCTTAGAAGGCTGAGAAGTTCTTAAGTATAAGCACAAATGGCAATTAAAAAATGAAACTGTTAAACTTTAACAGTTCACCTTCCAAGCAGTACCGTATTTCAAACCTTGTGACAGATTCTTTTGGACTTTTACAAATGAACCTTTTAATTCCAAAACTACCATCCACATTAATATGTTTTTCAGGTCCTTCACATCACTGAAAATGCCACAGACTAAATAAAATTGCCATGAAAAAGGCAAGAGACCATGCCACCTTTCTGAAGCAAAACTACTCCTAGACCTAGAGACGCCCTTAGCAAATGAGTTTATTGACTCAGGAAACACTTGTATGAACACTTTCAATTCAACAGAAAAATTAACAAGACTTCAAGCACAAGACAATGCCTTGCTGAATTAGGTTAACATGCCACTTCCTTCTCAGGATTGAAACCTTAGGAGGAAATGAAAAGGGGACCAAAAAAAGGATGGGGAGTGAAAAGGTAAAGAGCTAAGACACTGTAACAGTTTAAGCATAAACATTTTTAAAAGTGTTTTCAGAACAGCTCAAAAACAACTTAGAGAGAATACACTCATGAGTTACTAAAACCTCAGACAGACCAACAGGGTGGCACCTGGGGTGCTCAGACATGTATGCAGTTCCCTAAGAGTAAAAACCTGAAAAAGCCAGAATGGAGATGTTAAACAGGTTTACCTGCAACCACCCAAGACGTATTTGGTTAGAAGTTAACCTGTTTCCTGTTGGTACTCTTCTGATAATCTACTGGTCCTTATAAGCAAGGCATACCCATGCCTACTGTCCTGTGCACTTTCTGTCTTTCCATCTCCAAAGCTATCACTAGATGGAATGCTGGCTCACACATACCAGAAGTGCCTCAGATTAACATTGTATGGGGCTGAAGATAATGTTTAATTCAGAAGTCTACAGACACTTTGGAAGAGAAGGAAAATAGTCAAGAAAAAACTTGTATTTTTGAATTCTTGGATTTTGGAAGAGAAATTTCTGAACAGAAATCCAATTAAGTCAGGAATTAAATAAAAGTAACTCAGAATTCCTCAGAAAGGAGAGAATTACTAATAAATCAACTTGCCATGAGAGATGGATTGTCATATACTTCTATTTTCAACTCCACCGTGATGGGAATGACTGACGGACCACAAGTCACAGTCCAATCAACACAGATCACTTGTGAATTGAAGACTGTACAAATACATCCTTAAATGGGCAACTGAGCACTCCATCATCAAGGCAACATTAATACAATAAAACATGAGATAATTGGAACTCCAGCAACAAAATTAAGGACATATGATTAATCCACATAATACTAGATATAGTACAACTTTAAGCTCTAGGTCAAAGAGTAGGATAAAAGCTAGTTTTAAAATTAATGCTTTTAAAGAAGAACAGGAATAGATTGTATTCAGCTAGTAAACATTCGGACCCTGTTGCAAAGGCTAATACCTAGAATCAGAAGGAGAGCAAACATACAGCACAAATTCCTAACAGCTTATGTTTCACACCATTCACTCAGTAACACAAGCCATGTGCAGATAGATCTTAAGTATACCAAATATGATCACTAACAGTACAGTAGGAGAACTCTTATTTTGAAGTACCCTTGAGAAAACTCATCACTCCTCTGGCAGTGAAAATAGATTTTCTGACAAAATTCTCTTTTGTGTCTAATAAAATTATTTGAGTGCCTTTGTGACCAAAGCTGCTTTGGCAATACACAAAACAAAATACTCGTGAGGTTTCTATTAAGTACTATATACACATACAATCATATTTCAAGGGCTGGAAAGCCAAAATTTAAGCTGCCAAGAGAATGAATTTCACCTTTGACTTCGCCATTCCTGGCAAGAGACATGGAAAGAAGAAAAGAAAAGGACAAATTATCTTCAAACAGGAAGAGTTATGGCAGGAACCATCAGTAGTTAGAGACTTCTGACAGACTCTGCTTGAAACCACATACTGCGTATTCAAAAAGTTTGAGAAAGCTGCTCATACAAAAGCTTTTTGGGATAAATATTTAAGTGACTCCCAAGTCTGCTTCTAAGAGTCTGTTAACCAAATATGACAGTAGCTTGCCAGTACTGCTCAAAATTGGATGTGCAAGAATGTAAAAAAGAATAATTTAAAATTATAGCTTCTCTAAGACTCTCATTATGTCACAAGACAACATTTACAAACCTCTGGAGTGAACTCAGCCTATCTAATAGAAAGCAGAATTCAGAATTCAGGTTACTATGCAAAATAGGTACCAAAAATCCTTGATGGCTAATAACGTGTCTAACAAAAGCAGCAATCTTGCCTCCAACTCCTAACAGCAGCAGTTCTTCAAGGCTATATGCATTTCAGCAGGAATATTTTGTTACATATGCTGTCTCAGATGTTCATAACATGAACCTCATTCATATTCAAAAATTTAACACAGAAATTATTTTAAAAGGGAAACATGTTTTATGGCAAAAATGCTTTCAAGTGAAAAATTTCAAAGTTTCTTTGATAATCTTTTGCTATCAGTAAAGCAGGAACTCCCTTAGGTTGGTTGGTTTGTTTGTAAATCAAGAAGAAATCTTAAACCACAACACATAGTCACAGTCATGTTGCGTATGACTTGAAACATTATTCTGGCTTTTCACTGAAACACAGAACTCAACAAGAATTTTTTCTTTTGATCCTGACAACATAATGTGGGGCTTGCTTACCACCAACAGTTGTCAAATACTGAAGTTGCTACTCACACTTCACAGGTAAACAGCGTGAGGCAAGCATATTCAACTCTTTTAACCAGCCTCCACTGAATAATTTTAAGTTTTATAAAGACAACACAGCACACAAGTTTATATTTTGAACTTTTTAAAGTAATACAAACGTGCAGAATTTTATTTTAAATTTAGACTAAATATCTAAAACTCCTGACATACACATACTTTCAGCACAGAAAACACTTCATCTGAAGTTGGGGGGATAGAAAGGACTGAAGGTGGCCAAAGTAGTACAAAGTCAGTAATATAAAAAAGACAGCTATAGCATGAAAAATTACTGAAAAATTTCAGAATAGAAATTACTTTTCATACAGCTCATAAAGTCACTATCTATCTTTACTACAGCTGGCTAAATGACATTCTTATAATCAATACTAAAAGAGTTGGCTCACAAGAGCAGCACCTAATCCAGTAGAGAAGTGTTTCAAGATCATTTCATCAATGTGAAGATAGGGTTCCTGTCATTATACCAAAGTTGGCCAGAGCAAAATAACATCTGCCTGGTGCCTAATTTAGCTTACTCAACATTTTAAATGTTGTATTTGCCCAAGGGTTTTGCTTCACTTACACCTCCACACAGCTCATTCACTTTATTTAGACACCTCTCTGCAGCTCTGTTGGAAGTACAAACAACAATCCATTATTCTAGGTAATGGAAAGTGAGAAAAAGCCAGCAACAAACTAGATGACCAGAGAAGTACATCATTCAAGTATTCCACAGCTTGAATCCTGCCATGTAACAGTTGCAGTGCAGCATGACTCAGAGTATAATGTTTATCACACATATGGATAACTGTAGGTTACAGGCATCAATACACAGAGCTAGACCAGCTAGCTTAGACCTACTGTTATGCTGAAGGCAACATATGCCCCCAGAAACAATCCTATGGCATGGATCAAGCTCGGTGGCTCTGCTGCAGTCAAGTAGTTAAATTTAAATTAAGTTAGACAGCTAAATTACACATACTTAAATAAGGGCTGATACTGGCTCCCTATTTCCAGCCACTATGGTTTATGACAGCAGGGGCAAGATGCAGATGGATTTTAGCTCTGTGCACAATTACAGCTGCATTCTTGCAGAAGCCATCAGGCACTGCATGGTTTGCAAGCTCTAACTACAGCAATAAAGCACTGGAGCTAAACAGACCTGTTGGACTCCAGCTATCCCTTCATCTGCAGCATTAATAATTCAGAACCCATACACCAAAGTTGATTACAACAAACCAAGAACTAACACACAGGTAAAGAGTTTGTGTTCTTGTGCTGTGTATAACTCAGCTTCCCAGAAACCTGTACCAGCACACATTGTTCTTATGCTGCCTCTCATCAGTGACAGTCATTTCCATCTGGCATGTGAGCTAGGAAGTGTATTAAGCCTGCTTGGGACAGCATGTTAACATCTTGTCCTTTAAAATTCTTCTAGATTTTCTGTTAGAGCCACAAGAGATGATGGCTTTAAACTGACACCACAAACAGTTGTAGGTAATCAGTCTTATTTATTAATTTGCAGATAAATGTGTAACTGACACTCATGCACATATTCTATTACTTTCAAGAAATTAAAGAATGGAGAAAAAATCAGAAATATTAAAAACATTTGATTAGAGTTCAACCGCTAAGGTATCAATAAAAAAAACTTAAAACCACAGGCACAACACTAAATCAATACTACAGTATTTTCAAAAATGTAGAAAACTCTTGTTTTCATGTGTTCAAAAGTAATTACATTCTCCAGCATCAAAAGACAGAAATCCAAGTCCTTCAAGATATCTACCTTTAAAAAAGTTTAAAAAAACCCAAACCAGAACACTAACTTCCCAGCAACTATTTTGAAAGGCTGTTAAAGAGGCAATGTGCATGTCTCTCAGATATGAATTCCCAGAAAATCAACTTATTAACTATGTAATTATTTAGAAAGTCTACACGAAGCATAATTTTAAGAATCCTCCTATACCAAGGTCCATTTTTCTTATCAAGAACATCTTACTATTCAGGAGAACAAAACACACTGATAGAAAATGTCTCAAGAAAGTCATACTGTGGTAAAAACTAAGACAGTTAAGTGGATGTGAATATGGAGAGCATCAATACCCTTGCAAATACGAGAACATACAGTTTTAGACTGTAATTATGTTTCTATATACAAAATTACTACAGAATATAGTTTTATTATATAGAAAAAAAATCAGAATTTCATGACCAGGGTTCTACAAACAACATAACATGTGGCTGATGAACTTTAGTAAGGCAGGAACTTTCAACAATTTACTTACTTCTAACTTTGCAGAAATACAACACCAGTTGTAGAACAGCCATTTCCTCTCCAAGGCCAATGCATTCAGGGGGCTATGGGATTTAGCTTATAAAAAATTTTGGTGTTTATCCATCCATGACAAGGGAAAGCTATACTCAAGGCTCAGTAATATCCAGCTTTCTCTGTGACTTTACTAATGCATTAAAGATGTGATCTGCTGCAAGACCATCTCAAGTGAGCAATGATGTTAGCTATGCAACTGAGTAACTAAAACAGTCTAAAGTTTCCAAAATCTCTCCTGTATTTCTAAATTTAAATCCTAGTCAAAGGTTACGCATCATGTTATATAATCTGTGGTCTTCAATGAGAATGTTATGGCTATAGGCAAAGCAAATTAAAACAACAGCTTCCCTGGATGAGCGGTGAGCCATGAAACAAAAAACCAGACCATATGACAGTCGCAATCTTTCTTGGCACACGATGGGCATTACAGACTGATGCAATCCTGTGTCCATGCTGGCAGCCCTCCACAGCGTGTGTGAGAGTGTCACTACATCTGGATGGTGAGTGCATTAGGGTCCTGAGGCACTCCAGGCCTACTGAAACCAGAGGACAACAGCTGCACTCAATGAACACCATGGGAGCTCAGCAAAGTGATGAAAGGCCTGAATTACCACAAACTGTAAATACAGATTTATTTCATTAAAATACTAGGTAACCACTGCAGCGATCCCTTCCTGAAATTGATTCATTTCAATTATAAGACATTTATTTCAAGGACTCTTTCACTTTTCTCCCCTGCAAAGCCAACATAAAAGGCAAAAACAATCTTTTTTTTTTTTATTTCACCAAGGTTGGTCAAAAAAGAGCTAACACCCCACAGAAGCACTGAAAGGAAAGACAGAAGTATACAAGACTGTCATCGCATTAGCCATGAAAGGGTTTTTTTGTTGCACAACTAAGGTGTCCTCAAATGTGATCTGAACATACACAGAGCTGCTGTTAAACATGGAGAAAAAAGGTGTCAAGACTGCTCCAGGAAGCAAATGCACTACCACACATCCTCATTTCTCATGTATGCAAAAAACAAATCCATCCATAAAGCAATTTTATATGTAAAATTGCAAAATCCTTGTTAAATGCTAACAAATTATTGCTGCTAAACCCTAAAACTCTACTGTTATCCAACACAATGCTGTAATATGCTGCAAAAGCTTACATGCAACTTTTTAATCAGGTTGGAAAAGTATTGGAAGAAGAAAAACAAAACCAAAAAGCCCTAATTACTACAGGACTGATTCCAAAGGGAAGTCACCATCTAATTGAAATAAACATATGGAAATCAGAGAATGAGTCTGGCTAACCAGCATCTGCCAAAATACCTTGTTTGAAGTGAAAACTGAGCCTCGATTGATTTTTAAATATTAAGTTATCATAATTAGAAAACAAGCAAAATTTCAAACAATCAGCAAGAAAGACATAATGTTTGCTTTCCAGTACTTTCAGATTCTATAAGGTCTACAGAAAAACTGAAGGAGGAAAGGACTTGAGGCCAATACTGGAAACCAAAGAATTATCTCTGTTTTTTGGAGCAGCACTCCAGCAGAATAAATTCATGAGACTAGAGACATGCACTCCCATAATCATTTCATGAGCTGCTCAAAGAACTCTAATAGCACCCTTGCCTGCAACAGCAAAATCTTACAGGAACCCCATAAGTGTAGGTGTAAGTTGCTTAATGGTTTGGAGTATCTGCCATAAGAGGAGAGGCTGAAAACTGGGATTCTTCTGCCTGCAGAAGAGAAGGATCAAGGGAATCTTATGGGAATCGATGTGTATAAATATAGATGGAGGGCAACAAAAAAGAGCCAGATTCTTCTTAGGGGTATCCAGGGAATGGGCAAGAGGCAACAGCTGAATTCCAACACAGAAAAAAACAGTTTTACCCTAAGGATAAGGACTGAACATCATAAGAAACTACTCAAAAGAGGCTGTCAGTCTCCATCTCTAGAGACAAGATATTCAAAATCCAATTGGACAAGATTCTAGACAGCTTCTCCAGTTGATTCTGGTCTGAGTAAGGGGGCTGGATGAACTACACAATCTCCAGAGACATCTTTAACTTTGCTATTCTGTGCCTCTGTCAATACTGAAAAAAAAAAGGTTAAACCAAAACTGAGACTTTTTGGGGCTTTAATGGAATGAAAAAACCAAACCACCTGTAATACTTTTCATCAAGGAAAGCACTTACCTGACATTTTTCCTTTGTTCTCTCAACATCTTTACCAGATCAGCTATTGGGTACTGAGCTTTTGCTGCACACAAACCATAACCTGAAAGAATTTCAAAATTTTAACCTATTTTCCTGTTTTAGTGCAGAAAGACTAGTTGCAGACAATAAGTGCACCTTCCACACAAAGAGATGCTCTCATAATTAAAAACAAAAGAAAGAAATTTAAAAAACACACATCAGATTCTCATACATTGCCAGCCTAACCACTCTAATTAATCTCTTTTTTGATCTCCTGACCACTTATAGTGCAGTGATTTGACCAGTCAAACAACAAAAGCACTTATTTCGCCTTTACAAAAAGACACATTCCTTTCTCTACCAGAAAAGGATTTCCAGGCAGATATTTTGAAAAACTGATAAAAGGGCAACTGTCAGGTTACTTCACAACCATTATCTTCAACAGAATTTCAATCTGCATAATGCAAATCTAGTAGCTGGATATGGCTTTTAGCAGCAAATAATCTTTTCAGTCTCTCTGAGCTAATTCATCAGAGCGACTATACCCAGGAGAAAAATAACAAGCATATATTATTAATGTCCTCAAGGTCTGACCACAGGAGAAAGAGCCAACTCCTTGAAGATGATGGCAAGCTTCCTTAGAAACAAAGGTAGCTTCCCAAATTAGAACCCTACCTCACTGATGGTCTCTTTAAAGTTGAAGCAAAATGAAAGATAACTTCGTATTTTAGCATTCTTCACACTCCAGTGCTAAAATGAGTTTAACCTGATAGTGATGCCTTTCAGTTGAAGGAGAAGTCTTGAACTGTCCCCTACCTGAGTTTTCCTTTCAGGGAACGTACTACTAAATGACATGAACAGCCAACATAATCATTTCAGACAATTCAGGTTTTGGTTTTCAGGTTGGGTTTTTTTACTTTAATTACAGTATTTATATTAACTAAATTTTGGACGGGGGTTTTTGGCCTTTCTTTTTAATAAACCACTGTAGAATTGAGCAAGTACATGAGAAGTGTAAACAAAATCCTGTCTTTCAGGATTTAACAGACCTGTTGGTACAACTGGTACCACTGGTACTATAGTTGTGCTTGGAAATTCAGTTAATTTTGTGTACTGCTGTTGTGGTGTAAGCCTAATTTACAAAAGATAATCTTTGTTCTGAAGAATTTAAAATGCAAATAAAAATGACAAACTTTGAAGACACATGCACAAAGAAAAATGAAGTGGCACGCATCTCTGCACAGGGCAACGATATCTGACCAGGGAACAAAAACAAATCATATGGACCTAGTCAACATTTGATAAGCTGCTGCCATGCTGCTACCTCTTTGCTGCTACCTTTTTTTGGTTTGTTTTGTGTTTTTGTTTGGTTGGGGTATTTTTTTTTAAATTACATCCTCTGAACATCTTGCTGTATAAGTCAAGAGAATCTTACCTGGAGTAATAATAATACTATTGGCTTCTTTTATCATTTCAACTGCATTGTCCACATTGATTTCTGTGTGAGTTCCAGTAATTTCCATGGGTTTCCCACCAGCTGTTGATGCAGTGCCATAGCCCCCAAGAATCACATTTGCAAGGGAACGGTTCATAGCCTAAAAGACAGGATAGTTTTGATTATATAAAGATGAAATCAAAAAATAAAGGTGAGAGTCCACAAAGAAAAATTCTGGAAAATATTTCTGAAAATATTAAATATTTATAAATATTAAATATTTATAAATAATATGTATTTTCTTGACAATAGTCTTTATAAGGTGGTTTTGCCTTCTTATAATCCAAAGACTTTTAAAACAGGCTCTTTAAAACAGTTTACCACAGCCATCACCAAAAATCAGCTTCGAACACATTATGTTACACATGCAGTGGGAGAGCGCCAATATTTCTCCAAAACAAAGAACAGAACTATGCAAATAGCAAATATTGGTCTCTTTTTGTTCTTAAAAGGGAAGAATATGATAGAATGCATGTTTGATGACAGAGTTTCTAATTTTTTTTTTACATTTGTATACACATACACACATTTTTGCAAGATACTTTCCATAGTTTTTAACCAATTCAACATGAAAGCACAGCACTGCTCCATGGAATACAGACAGCATGGAATCCACAAAGCTCTTACAGGTAGTACTGAAGCAAAACTGCTACAGCAACAAGAAAGGAAAACACAAAAGCAGCTAATCAGCCACACAAAACCAGCCACATTGTAAAGAACTGAAGGGGGCCATTGACTTACTGGCAGCCCACCAAAGGAAAACAAGAGATTTTAACTAGAATGTTTAAGAGGAGAACACACCCTGAAAATCTGGCTCCATTAGACACATAGCCAGGAAAAGTCATTGGCTAAATGCTTTCTTTGGCACGTCTACTTGTGACTGTGGTCCCAAAGCAATATCTGTCAATAACTGGAAATAGGCAAAACTTGTAACTGCAGGGGAGAAAAAACTTTATAAGCAGCAAAGGAAGAGGATAAAATGCTTCTTTAATTACACACATGAGTCATACATCTTCTGTATTAGCTGAGAAAGCACAACAAAATTTAGGAATGGATCTGGAGAGACGCAAATATAAGTAGGAGGAAGCACAAAATTGTGCTTCCAGATGTCCATTCTCTACTGACATTTCAAATCATGCAGTTCCACAGGTTTTTTGCTACAGCCGCAGAAGATGTGCCATTCTTTGAAATTTATTATCTAGCAACTAAGCAGAACAATGATGTTAGAACATCTGTTTTTCCTGGTAAATCATTACTGTTTCAGATACTGTAAGGGATGCAAACAAACATAGCGAAATTGACATCTTTTACTGTCTACAGCACACAGTAGTTCGCATGCCCTAGGAACACAATGCCTTTGGCATCTATCTCAATATTACAGCAGTTGTGTCAGGTAAGACAGCCCAGACAAAAGAAAACTCTCTGCAGATGTTGCACATGCCAAGCTTACAGGAAGCAAAGCATATCTAAACCAAAAGACAACAGTTAGACCAAGTCAAAGGGGAAAAAAAGAAGATAAAATATTATTAGAAATCTGAGAATCAGCTAAAAGATAGCATGAGATCGAAGCACCCTTGCCCGGCTCCACTGGAAAAAGCCAAGAACTTCCAAGAGAAAATGTGGAAGGCACAGAAGAGCCAAGACCTTATCAAGCAATCGTTAACCAACATAGCTGGGATAGAGTGACAACTCTTCTGCAGCCTCTTCCACCTTTTTAACCCCCACAGACCACAAATATAGAGGTATAAAGTGCAGGTTTCATCACTCACTGATAATCCAGCAAGTGGCAAAAAGTCCTTTGTGCTGTGAGTAGACAAGTAACAACAATGGTTACATGAGCTTACAGTCCAGGGAAAATCAAATACCTGAATCCTGAAAACTGCAAGTGCTTCCACTGTGCCCACAGAAATTTCACAGCTAGTCCACAGGAATGGCCAGCATACAATTTTTAAGACTAACACATCTGAAGAAGATGTATTGCGTTGATGTCTTAAGAGAGTCACAATTCACAGGATAAGCAAACAGTACAGGCCTTTGCTTTTTGAAGTTAAATCCTCTGTCCTTAACTCATTTACCAAATGAAGCTTTAAGAGATTAGCTGGACTGCCTTTGGATAACTAAGCTACAATTTTATCACAAAAATTATTTGAAAAATGTTGTAAAAATAAGGCTTAACTATTAAGATTTTGCCACAAATACTTCTTTACCTGTGCTAGGTAAGTATTAATAAATATACTAGTTTTGACAGAAATCATACTAAAAAGTAGCCAACAAAAACAAACAAACAAACAAAAACAGACAAAAAATGGGAAGGGGAAACTTTTGCTTCATTAGCACAGGTTGAAACACCAAGAGCAGAATTTATTGAAACTCTTGAGCATTTCCTTCTCCGGAAATGCAGCTTCAAGACAATGATACTGAATCCCCTGATTATAACTTTGCTTTTAAAAGTAATGATTTCCATTAAAGAAAGTAAAGCAGAAAAGAAAAATTCGGGACTAAGAGCATGTTATTCTGCTTACAGTGCAGAAATCATACAAAATCATTTTTATTTTACTAGTTGATAAACTTCAGTTGTCTAAGCTTATATAAAGCAGCACAAGATTTCTAGACGCTACCTCAAAAACTAAACTTCCTGTAATCAGAGAAACATTGAGGAAAGCCACTCTGTCACTGCCTAAATATTTTGCTAACTACTCCCCCAGTCTTCCTATTTACCTAGGTTCCTCCAACCAACTCTGTATTTCAAAACTCTCTTATGAGTACTAAGAGATGTGAGCAATATTAAGAAAGGAAAGAGACAGTAAAAGAAAAATGAAGGTATAGATAGATTACTGGTAAATACATACCAAACAGTTCACATTTTCCCTAAGGTTTACAAGAATTTGATCCTTAAAGAACAGAGTTTTCATACCTGTGTTATCCATAAGCACTATTTTCCTCTGATATGGACTAAATTCCTGAATGTACACAACTGAATATTTGAGCTACATAATTTGATTTCCTTTTGATAAGGAGACAGAAAATGTTCAAGAAAGAACAATATTCTTTGCAAGTCATTCCCAGAATTGCTCATTTGAACTCACTTTCACGTAGTTGCACAAGAATACCTTTTTAAGCTTTTTTGAAATTCTTCCTCAAGAATGATGAAAAAGAACGATACTGAATATTCCTAACATGGTAACAATACTATTTATCAGTGGAGTTGAAGTAAAAGATGATTGCCAGAGCTGACCAGAGGAAAACAGACAGGAGAACAGCGGCACCGATCACACAAGAGCACAAGGGCAGAAATGAAGCAGGATTACACAACAGGAATGAGAAAGCTGGCAGCTGTTGCACTGCAAACAGTTTTCTTTAAACCATTACCTCTTCATCTTTGAATACAAGACTTCTATACAAATGTTCCAGAGAAAAGGAGGTCATTACTAATAACACAATACAACTCTCACACCGAGATGAAGCTCAAGCTTGATGACACATAGGCGCATCAGCACTGAACTCGTGCAGGCCTGCTGCCACCCCGTGGTACTCCAAATTAGCTGCTCTGAAGAAAAGGGCACACGTTTCTGCACTCCAAAAACCAAACTGTAAATCACTGGCTAACCAACAAACACATTTCTTGAAGTATCTCCTGCTACATATTAAATCTAGCTTAAATTTAACCACATTTCAGAAGCTGTTATGACTGAAAAAGAAATAGCTGACCACAAGTAATCATACTTCTTTGAGCCCAGATTCAAATCCTTAATGCTTAAATCAATGCAAGTGCTTTTCTCAGTTTTGAGATATGTTTCTCACCCAATCAAAGAAAAATGACATCTAGTCCAACAGTTTCAATCAAGAATTTTCTAGTCTATAAACATTTAACACTTTGAGATCCAATGGCTTATCTTCCTAAAAAACATGGTTAAAAAAGTTTTTTCATTACTCAGCAAACAAGCAGAGTTTCTGTTGACTTCTTACCACACACATGATGTAAGAGAGGATGGCCCCAGAGGAGCCGATGAGTGCACCAACAATGGTCAGCAAGTTGTTGCTCAGGAGAAAGCCCTCGGCACACAAAGCCCATCCAGAGTAACTGTTCAGGACAGTAATAACTACAGGCATGTCAGCACCTCCAATAGCTGCTGTTAAAGTGACACCCTGGAGAAGGAAAAAAATACTTCACGTCAGCAATGACTCAGGAGAACACCCAGAAAAGACACTCAGCCTGCAGCACTGAAAAATAAATATAGAATCATTGAATGGTTTGTGTTGGAAAGGACCTCAAAGATCAGCCAGTTCCAACTGACCTGCCTTGGGCAGGGATATTACCCACTAAATAATGTTGCTCAGGGTCCCATCCAGCCTGGTCTTGGACACTTCCAGGAATGGGGAATCCACAACTTTTCTAAGCAACTATCAAGTTACTTAGAGCCTATTCAAGTATTGTCAGTGTAGGTATTCAGGCTGAGGATTGGACCTACCAAATCTGCCTTTTCAAAGAGGACAGAAAGGTACCCCACCATACTGATGCTCTGCTTAGTCACACTTTTTTACTTGCAAAATTATCCTACCAACTCCATGGAACTGTTCATACCATTAAGGCATTCATATTGAACGGTCTTTTTAAAACTCAGTTTACAGAATGGCAATATTCAAGGTAAATTTTGCAACACTGGCATACATTGGTGTAAATGAATGGCATTAGTTACAAATGGAAGTCATCTTAAATCATAATAATCTGTAAATTCAGAGCTCCTTTAGGTATTTTAGGGATTAACTTTCCAAAAAGTCTTCTCAAGTATCATTCTGTCATATAAAAAAACTTTATTAATCAATAGCTGCAAAAGTATAAAAATGCATTCCAGTTCTCTGGAACAGTTCTGGTTTACAGTTAGATCTAGAAAAGTCAATTGCTACTTGTTACTGCAAGTTACCACATAGGCAGGCACCATGCCCACTGTGACTCAGGATGGTAAATATAATGTGTAAAGAGGAAACTTGCAAAACTGGAGAATAAACTCCTTGTGTAACTTGTTTCACTTTCCACAATTCCTCAGCTTACCATTATGGCTGAGAGTGCTGACACAGAACCCAGGCAAGTAATTCCCGTGGTGTAAGAAGGATCAATCATGTAGGGAACCATCCCACCAATGCTGGCAACCAGCAATCCTGCATTCAATGCATGTCGACCAGGCAAGAGCAGGGGGGCAGAATTCAGGATACCTGCAATCAAACATTTTCAGACATGAACATTCAAGGAAACCTGTTGCTTGCCTTCAGAGAAGACTGAATAACTCAGCAAAAGAAAAATTAAAAAAAGAAAAAAAGGGAGGGGTAGAAGATAAAACAAGTTAGTTGAAGCTGACTCAGAATTGCAAGACATTCAAACTTCCTCTAGATTCTCAAATACTCTTCTTTAAACTCTATCTACTTCCTAATTTCACTGAAGTGCTCCAGAATAGTTAGAATTTTTTTTTCCTTTTGAAAAGCCTTTTTATTTTTCCTTTAACAAAGTCCTTCCACATTGTCTCTAGATCTTTGTATGTTGAATATGACGCACAGTAGAAAGAAGCTTTTAGCTGGAACTAGGATTATCTCAGTCTCTCAAAAACAGTGTGCTTAAAAAAATATGACTACACAGATAACACCAAGTACAAAACACTCCTGCTTTCAAATGCATTAATTTCACAACTACCCTCAGTCACACGGAACTCCCACAGCTTCCCACATCTGCAGAAACTTGAGGGGAAAAGGCAGTTCAATATTTGTGTGATTCAGTTCAAAAAGACAGTCACATTTATTTCATACTAGAGTTTTTTTTTTTTTCAAACCACATGACAAAGAGTTGAAACAATGCAAGTTTACCAGTAATAACTTACATCAGATATAACAGTGTCTCATTTAAATTTAAGGGAAGAAAGTTCTTTTAAAATTCATTTTAATTTAATTTCATTTCATTCATTTTAATTTTCTTATAAAAATTTGAGAAAAGTTGAATTCAAGGGAAAAAAATGAACTGATGGTGTCGGCCAGGGGAGTCAAAGTGTGTGACTTGCTACCCTTTTCCATACCATAGGATCAGTAGTTCACTAGTACAGACAAGCTTCATATTTCATACCATGACAATATGAAAATGCAAGGGAGAAAAAAGTAAACAAAAATAGGAAAGCAGGCTGAAACAGGCAGTGAAGTTCACCAGGGACATGCGCACAAATCACTGAGGGGGTAAAATGGAGAGAAAAAAAATAACTGAGAAATAAATTAATAACTACTTAGCAGAGATACATCAGAAATACATACTACTGACAAATCCTTCAAAAGATTATTAGAGAAGACAGATTTTCATCTTTGTCATATTTCCTCCTCCAATGGCTGGTCTCACAAACACTGAAGAAAGCAAACAGATGTTTCCCAAAGGAACTATTGCAAAGTTAACAACAGGATTAGTAATAGGAAGCTCTCAGCCTGAAATTCTTTGTACAAGTATTACCTCAGCCTCTCAAAAGCTCTGTGCTTACAAAACCAAAAATAAATGCAATAAAGAAACCTTCACATGCATAAGAATCAGGAATTAGTGAGCATTTAACTTAGAAAGCATATTTGCTAAAATACCAAGAGGCATGGAGCCTGGAGTCTGCCCAGTAGGTAAAATAGACAGTGAACTGAATGGTTTAAAGTGAGGCAGCCTCAATATTGCAGGTTGCCTACCTTAATGAAGATTACAGTGTAAAGCAAAAAATCCTAGAAGTATTATTAATGCTCACTGAATCCAGCAACATGAGAGTTTCAATCAAAATATCTGCTCAGAAATACAAAGTTGTGATCATAAAAGTTCAATAAAATGAATTCAAGAAAAAGTATCAGGTAGTGTCTTAACACCAAAGCAACATTTATTTCTAGACAAGATGAATAGTAATAATATGCTACAGCACTGAAGACAACCTTTCATAACTAAAGCTGTACACAAATTAAACAGAAACAAAAAAGCATGCTTGTAAAAATTAAACTTATAAACTTCTACCTGGTCCAAAATACAGTGTTTCTTTCCAATTACATAGCAGTCTAAAAGTAGAGCTAAATCCCAGGGGAAGAAAAACCCTTTAACAAATATTTAATTATGAATAGAAGGTCTCACCTTGCAGTTTTCCATATGCAACAAGAGAGCCACTGAATGTCACTCCACCAATGTATGTGCCAAGATATGCCACAATCTTGGTGAGGTTTGCAGCAGGATCGGTGGCAAAGTGAGGATATTCAATCATGTATTCTGCTACACAGGTGAGCACAGCAGCCAAACCGACCAAACTGTGGAAAGCAGCCACTAGCTGAGGCAGATCTGTAATCTGGATGCGTTTAGCGATTGTCAGACCTATTGAGAGTTGAAGACAGAAGGGAAGTCTTAGAAAAGACAGCCCACCTGTTCACATAGAAATTAGTACAGGATGGTTCAGTGTGCAATGATTACACATACACAAGTCTGTTCCAACTAGAAATTGCTATGGCATTGAACCAAAGGTTACACATGTGAATTTTGTGCATCATGAAAAATAGAAAGATTAAAGCATATCATGTGCTGAGAAGCTTCACTAAATATTGAGAAATTCATTGTTTTCTGTGGCAAAGACACAGTGTGAAAGAGAGAATTTAGCAGTATTTGGTCAGGAACTGAACAGAAGTATGAAGTTGGGCAAGATCATTTACCTCTGGACACAAGTTTCCCTACCAGAGATGATGTGGTCCCGTTTTTCAGTCAGCCTATTCCTTACCACACTGGGAAGCATTAATAAAAGCCCTGAAAGTTACGATATTTTGTTCACATATTTGCCAAATAATTTTGCACAAGCCACAAATGTCAGTTAGTCAATTCACCTGCAAGCTATACAGTATTTTATGTATATACAGGTTGCATATAGGTATGCATGGAACATAGATTGTTAGTTCACCATACACATACCTATGGTCCCACCAAGTGCCATTGCACCTGACATCTGTGCCAACAATTCAGGTGAGGGATTAAGGCTTCCAAGAGTTGCGGCCAAACCTCCTGCAACACCAATCATACCCAAAGCATTTCCAAGACGAGCTGTTCCTTGGGTAGACAAACCAGCTAGGGCACCAACACAGCACAGTCCTGAGCCCAGATACATCACCTTTAAAATAAGAAAAACCATCAGTATGAAGTAGTGACAAATTGCATTTCTATAAAAACATCTCTGACAGTTACACAAAATAGCTGATTTCTCCAGAATGTGTTTTAGAGTCACAATTCTTAATTGAAGTTGAGAAACTGTCATACAGAATGAGTTTTTGGCCAATTAAAATGTGATATCTATAAAGTTTTTCCATCACTTGATGATAATTTTCTATCTGCAGAAAGAATATTAACTAGAGCCAAACCGATTTTCCACATCAGTTCAGAAGCAACCTTTCTTTTATCACAAACTCAAAGCTATATGGTCCTGTTCATTATAGGGATAGTTTCAGAATTTGTTTATGGCAAATTTGAACTAAGAAATAGTTCAGATAGTTCTGAACTACCAGCAAGAGTATGGCCAGAAGGAGTAAAACTGTGATCATTCCCCTGTAGTCAGCACTGGAGGGGCCACACCTTGAATCCTCTGTCCAGTTTTGGACCCCCACTCCAATAAAGACACTGAAGCAAGTCCAGAGAAGGGCAACAGAGCTGTGAAACATCTGGAGCAGAAGTCTGATGAGGAAGGAGTTGGTGCTGTTCAGTCTGGAGAAAAGGAAGATCTGTGGAGACTTTGTTACTCTCTACAATTCCTCAAAATGAGATTGTACCCAGGTGGGAATTGTTCTCATCTTCCAGGTAACAAGTGAGAGGACAAGAGGAAATGACCTCAAGTTGCTCATGGGGAAGGTTATATTAGATATCAGGACTTTTTTTTTTTTCCCATGGAAAGCATGGCCAAACTTTGGAACAGGCTGCCCAGGAAAGTGGTGGAGTCACCATCCCTGGAAGTGTTCGAAAAAACTTGTGGATGTGGTCCTTCAGGACATGGTCTAGTGGTGACCATGGTGGTGGTGCAAGGCTGACAGCTGGACTTGATCTTAAAGGGCTTTTCCTACATTAATGATTATGTGGCATTCTATAACTGTTGTTTGCAAAAAGTATAAACAAACTTATATGAACTGAGCTATATATGTCCAGATAATTGACAAAACACAAATAGATTACAAGCCCCTGCCATAACAGTATGTTTGGATTCACTTTTTCCAAATGCACAAGGCAATATACATTGATTTTTCTTACTATTAAAGCAAATGTAAACAAAAGTTTACTATAAAAGGTGTTATAGATAAAATCCCTCTATATCCCTCTGTGCTGAAAACTGATACCATCCTTTTTTAACTGTCATGCCAAGTTGAACTTTCAGAAACATTTAAAACAAAGACTGATTTCTGTAGTTACTGTATTATTTAGACTGCAGTTTAGGAAAACAGTCCAATAAATAAAAGCACCTGCTATGTTAACACAAAACCAAACAATAACAGAGCTTTTAAAGTATGTTAGCTATGTAACTGCAAGCTTACAGTGGATCAGCTTCAGATTGGCCTTATGGGAACATGCAGCTGATGGAAAGACCTTGGATTATTTGTTATTTACTCCTTAACAGAACAGGCATGAAGAAACATAACACTGAGCACTGGGCTAAGAGCCATGAAGTTATCTTCTTACTTGTTCAATGTTATAGCCACCGCTGAGAGCAGCTGCATAGCCTCCTACAAAAACACCACCAGGGAGCAGGTACAAGTAGTTGTACTCAGGAGGGTCTGTGGGACGTTTGAACATATCCAGCATTCTCTGTGTAACTAAAAAGCCACCTGAACAAAGTAAAGGAACAATCTTAAAAAAATAAAATCTGAAATCAAGCACATTCCAAGTTATAAGAGAAATATTTAGTAATACCATATTACCACACAATTTAGCAACCAATAAAGCTAGTAACCTAGAAAACTACCAGGAAACAAAGGTATAATCAGGGTTAGATCTTTCTGTCTCTTTTAGCCTATGGAAGAAATTCAGAAGAAAAGGAGGACTTGCTCTGGCTACATACTCTACACTGACTGTAGCATATGGCTTAGTTTATGAGTGTGTTCTTTTACCCACCTGCTCTAGCAAAAGCAGTATTTCTAAGTCACTTTATGCTCACTTTACTGTCTTTTTATTATTGAAGTTGGGACCTCTGAAGCTCAAGGAAACAGACTTTTGTTCTATGCAAATTTGAACTAGTATGTATTTCAAGTAGGAAAATTAATACGAGTACAAATCCTCTACAACTACCCTCTTGAGTTATACAGGAAAATATATTGTATATAATCACCACCCGATGTTGTTGTATATAATCACCATTTCCTTTATGAAAGGAAAATGAACATTTAAATAATTCCTAAAAGAGGTTACTCCACAGGCTATGCAAAATACCTATAATAACTACTGTGAAAATTGGAGGGCCAATGCTTTTTTATTGATAAATGCTCTCAGATTCTAATCTCAGACTAGTATTTCTGGAATTATACAATTAAAGAACTAGAAGAAATTTTAAAATTACACTAGTACTTGAAGTTATAATTGGGAGAAAAGTCAACATTCATACCTGCAATATTGACTGAAGATATAAAGGCTGAAAGCACTGCTAGGCTTTGGGAAATGTTTTGAGGGAGATATTGGCCTCCCATCAGTACCAGCCCACCAACTGCAGTCAGTCCTATTTAAAAGAGAAAAAAGTGTTACTGGAAAAGGTTACTGTGTAACCTTAAAAGGCTCTATCCCTATAGGAAGTTTCCTTTCAACTGCTGGACAAGTATCAGTCAATTCAAATTTTGACCCCCACTTCACACATTAATGCTTAAAAGAAGACTACCACGGTCTTTTTCAGGAATACAAACATGTTTCAAAAGAAAAAAAAAAAAAAAAAGAGTATATGAATGTAGTTTTGAAGAACAGTGCCTTAAGCAAAGAGTTAGCCAAGTACTTGTTTATTAAAGGAAACTTTTTTTATAATAACCAAAGTAGATCACTTGTGACCTGCCACATATAGCCAAACACTGATACATAAAATTTTACTTATAAGAACTATGAATTTTATGGGCATTTTAGGATTTATTTTCTTTTTTCCCCTCTCTCAGCACATAGTTTGTGGAGATGAATAGAAGAATGTAAAAAATAGGAAAGATAAGTTGTTTTCAGGGCAATCTTTTGAAAAGATGGGAGGAAAGATGTGGTCTACAAAAGGAGACTGCATCACTCCAAGTAAAACAAACTTTTAAGCAAATACGTCAAGTGTAAAAATTACTTATGAAAATTAAAAGGATACAGCATCATATTGGCCTTTCTTTTGAAAAATCATACTCCCAGAAATACATTGTTTCAGGCATCCTTGCTATTTATGAAAGAAAAATCAAACATGCACAGCAGTACTAATTCAGGTAAAAGAAGTTGTGCCTACTTCAAGTAGAAAACAAGGAGCTGTGTGACAGTCACTTACCTGAGACAGCATTAGTCACAGACATGAGTGGGGAGTGCAGAGCAGGAGTCACACCCCACACTGTGTGGTACCCCACTATTCCAGAGAGGCCAAATGTCGTCACCATTTGTGTGAAAGCAGCATTAGGTGCTACAATTCCCAGCCCCAACATACCAGCTAAACCTAGAAGGAAAGCACATGAAAACTCTAACTTTCCAATGACTTCTTACATTTAAACTGTATAAAACAGGAGCCTAGAACTGACACAAAAGCAAAATGGAATTCTCTGCATGTACTAGTTTCAAAATCAGGGAGATAATATTTTCCAATACACTAAGTTCTTTCAGTGCTTATCTTTCCTTTGTAACAGAAAATAAAGCCATAAATATAATCCATACGTATTTGTTATGCATGGTCATAATGCAGCAAAGATAGGTTTCTACACCAACACTAAATCCTGTCACTCTCCTGTTCTATAGAAAAAATGTAGAAGTCACAAATATGTTGAGATATTGCTTGGGTTTATCAAAGCATATGTATGAAGAACAGGGATTAAAATTAAGACTACTGAATTCATTAATTACTTCATGCAAAAGTTCTGATGCACTGAGAGTAACAAATGAAATTAAGAGCCAATACGTATTTGTCAAAGCAAA
The DNA here is from genome assembly GCF_024509145.1 of Vidua macroura. NCBI lineage: Eukaryota > Metazoa > Chordata > Aves > Passeriformes > Viduidae > Vidua > Vidua macroura. Next base: position 36,310,705 of record NC_071611.1, read on the forward strand.
GTCCTACTTCCAATACTTCAGTAGACTGTGTCCATTTAAGTCTCACACAATACAGTAAAATCTGAAGAAAGCAAAGACATTCTTTCTTTGATTCTGCTGCAAAGTATGGGCACAGTCCCTGGCAGGAGTCCTTCAGAATTTAAAGCATTTTACTAATATTTAAGTAGAGTTAAACACATATATATGCAGAGAATCAGCACTTGTTGATTTTACCAAATCTTTTGGTAAAATTTCAGAAGTTTTATTTTCCCTCTCAAGCAATTCTTACACTATGCTGATTTTGCACCAGGACACACTAGCCAATCAACTGTTCTCCCAAATAGCTATTCAATTGAATGAGTTAGATGATGAGTCATTCAAAAGTATTAGTACTTAGTATTAGTGTGAGAAGTACTCTACACTGATTCTCCAGCAATGGAAGTTGCCTACCTGCTGTGTATACAGATGCAGTAGTCATGGTTTTTCTAAAAGGTGTAATAGTAGCTGCTTTTTCTGCTTCTAGCTCTGCTACAGTCTTCTGCTTCACTGGCGCTCCCTGAGGAATGTTATTTGGTGGAGGTGCTGGGAAAATCACTTTGCCATCCTGACAACAGATATTTACAGTTATGCCCAACATGGCAGATGCTTAATACTTAGAGAAGCCTTTTCTTCTTAATCAGGCAATTCAGGCAAGTGCTAATATCCTACAGCCATGCCCAGGAACAGGCTCTTTTTCTGCATCAGCAGAAGTTTGCAAGGCATGACCAAGTTAATCATACTGGTTTACACATTCTTCAGACAAGATTTGATATTAATGTCCAAGAGTACCTGGTGAAGAGACAGCACAAGGCTCCAGAGCAGAAACAAGAGAAAAGCAAAGAGATAAAGTTCCTTAAGTGGAAAACATTATGCAAAATAAAACTAAGTCTTGGAAATAACAAAATCTGCTACACATGTGAACTGTAATCACAGCCTTTCCAGACCTCAGATAGGAACAAAGGATGATATCCCACATTTCTTGTTAATCTTCAGGCCTTTGTGGAGCTATCAGCACTGAGCTGTACATACCACTTCAATGGTCTGGGAGAGCTGAAGTCTATGCCCTGAGTTTTTATTTTATTATTTTCTGATAAAGCTTCAAGTATTTTGCATATTCTAGTTTCACCTTTTTTTTTTTTTTAATCTTACTATAAAAGGAACACTTTTTTTTTTTTTTCCGTTAAAGGAAGAATGTTTTTCTGGAAGAATGTTTTGGTCTGGTAAAGCCTCAAATATGTTTTAAGTAGCTATGTTTTTATCACATGAAACACACAAACTTTATTTTTTTTCCTATTTTTCATTAGTAAATACATTAGGTTTAACCTTGACAAGAGAGTAAAAAGAAACAGAGGAATTTTCAGCTGAATAAACATACAATTACCCACACACTCTACCAAGCCACCTCTGAAGTCTGTTGACATGCAATATCTCTGAATGCTTTTTGAAGAAACAGAAATAATAAATGTTAGGTCTGTACTCACAAATTAAGAATAGAGTATTTACTGGCTTACCTTCATTACTACAGTTCCTCTAATAACATGATCCAGAGTCCCATAGTCAAAGTCATCTTTTGGATCAAAGTAGAAGTTTTCTTTGTCAGGGCTAATAGCTTTTAGAAGTTTGATAATATTATTAGAATACAGGGTACTGGCCTGAGTAGCCATTCTGCTAGGCAGATCTGTGTACCCAATGTGTGTAACACCCTGGAAAAAAAAATCCAAATAAAATAATGATTTGTACAATCTCTGAAAAAGCATAATCTCTGAAAAAGCATAATCTCTTCCAGTATATCCTTTTGGAAATACCTATCCAAACTGTACCACTTTTCTCAGTTTATAGCACCACTGAATTGCCTACCTGCAGATCTGGCACTACTAATTCAGGGACAGATCACTCACAATAGCTGCAGAATCCAACATGATCAAATCCAACACCTTAAACTCTATTAGCAACAAGACTTCAAGGAGAGGAAGATATATTGGTGCAAGAGCTTGTCTTCTCCAAATCCTACATTCTCTCAGAACCTAAATTATTTAAACAATCAGGTAACAGATTAATCTGCCTAATGCTTGGCATCTTCTCCGTTTTTCTGGAAGGCAGGCAGTGGAGACAAATTTCTGTATCCCAGTGGAGTGAAGGGAGCTCCCTCAGAGCTGTGCAAGAGATAGGTCTGAATTCATATGAATGTAAAAATGTAACCTAATATATCCTCACTGCTTAAAGAACTAATGAGAATTAAAGGATATCAGGCTTTAGTAAAGAATGGGAAGCTGAGACTGGCATACACTCTAAGTGTTCAAAAGCAGGTTTGTGTTAAAACACTGCTCCCACAACTTATAGCTAAGATATGTATATGCTTCTAGAACTCTGGCTTCCTAATGCAATGCTCTGGCACAATCCTAATAGTTCTGCTATTTTCCAGAACACAGAGCCAGTACACTAAATCCAGGGGTAATACTCCTCTGACTAAAAGTGTTCCATATAAACCCTTCATGCAAGTATCTGCTTACTTGTATTTACATTCTCTAGGTTTTAATCAATGACATCAAAAGCCCTAGAAAGCCACAAAGACAAGTGCAACATGTGATTCTTTGATATATACAAACAGAATTCTGCTTATGTCAATGACAACCATGGCAGCAGTGTCCCACAGGCAAATAAAAGTATTACATCCTTGCATTACCAAATTACTGCCTAGGAAATCTGCTGCTATAAATCTCATCACCCAGATTGCTGTAATTGTTAGCAGACTTCCCATAAGTACCAAAAACAAAACCCAAAAAGCAGAAAGACAAGTTCTCAACTGAGCAAATGAACATGAGCAAAACCAAAGTAGTTTAGTCCAGACCAAAACTGCTTACTTTAAGGAACCAATTTATGCTACATCTAGTTTGAGTTTCAAGTGCTTTGGATAATCTATGGGAGATACACTCAAGTTGCTGAAGATAAAGAAAAGCAAAGCCAGCACCCTCCTGAAGCTGAAATAATACTGAGTAAGCCAGAGACTTTGTACTGAAGTAAACACTGAGAGTCTGAACCTGCTTAGCTTTGCCTATGACAGGAAATGTTAACCTCCAGTCATGGGAGGTGATAAGCAAATCAAAGAACCTATTGCTACTGTTGTGTTTTTTTGATAGACCAAGAAATAGATATAAAATCCCACCTTCAACTCAGAAGAGACAAACACTGGACTTGGAAGCTTAATTAGCAAGAATTCTGTAATATCTATTAACAACCAAATTAACATTATACAAAGGTGTTAGTTTCTTTAGAAATATTCAAATTTATGCATATAAATAGTGACCAAATGCAAATCTAAAGGATTACTTCAGCCCAAAGCACCTGAAAGACTGTTGAAAATTCAGCTGCTTCTTTTCAGCATGTAGTTTACAAAACTCCATGGAAGTTCAGGTGAACTGAGAATGAATTGCAGATTAAAATGCTCACCTTATGAACATACATTTCTCCAGGCTTTGTAGTCTCAATATTTCCTCCTGCTTCTGCAGCTAAATCCACAACAACTGAACCTTCCTTCATTGATTCAATCATATCTTTCTTAAACAAGATTGGAGCTTTTTTTCCTGACAAAACAAGGCATAGTAAGTTAAACACAAAATACAGCTTTCTATCTGTTGAGCTTAGAGATGACTTCTCCTCTTTGCTCTATATATAACCTTTAATTTTGTAAGCAAAATTTTCTAGTAATTGGTATCTACGATAAAAAGGTTTTTTTTATAATGACAGAAGTGCTAGAACATCCTGCTCCAAAAGCATACAAGAAAGTTATGCATAGTAGTCTACCAAAGATTAGTCCAATTCTGCCAGCAAACTGACAATCTTAACATCCAATCTTACAATTCCAGCCATAAGGAAAAAAAAAAAAGCCACCACATTGCAAACTATTGAAATACAGACATTGTGCAACATGAAGCACTAAACTCTAAGCTCTACCTTACTGTGTTTCAATTACAAAGGACAATTCCATTTCAATCAGACCTGTTTCAGTGTACAAGCTGTATAGCAGAAGTAGCAGTGATGCAATAGATATGCAAGAGAATTATATATTCTCACTTTATTACTAAATACTCCTTTTTTAGTAAGAAAAACATGACAGTATTTGATTCATACTGATAGTCTTTGAAAACAAAAGTTGTTTAAGAAAAAAAAGGACTCACTTTAAAACCAGGCCTTTATCACAGAAGCGAGGCACATGCTCACACAGACATAATTCATTAACCCCTCTGTTTTCAGGCAGATGCAACTGCAAAATATTACAACTTACCTAGAAGAATGAAAATTTGCATTTTTCATATAAAACATACCTGGAATAAGTGCTGTAGTGATGATAATGTCAACATCTTGGCACTGTTTGGCAAAGAGCTTCATTTCGGCTTCAATAAATTCTTTGGACATTTCTTTAGCATAACCACCTTGTCCCTCTCCAGATTCCTTTAAGTCTACTTCCAAAGGCTCAGCACCAAGAGACTTGAACTGTTCCAAGGCTGCAGCTCTAGAAAAATAAAATTGTAGGTGAGAGAAAAACCACAACTTTAAAAATACATACCAGTGGTTTTAGTAGCAATATTCAGACAAGAGATGTAAAACTTATTCTAGTATTAAGGAGACCATAACAAAAGTCCTCAGCTTTCTGTATTTAGTGTAAAAAATAATTTCATTGATAAATTTATATTCCAGTCAGATTTGAATAAGGAATGAAGGCAGCCTATGGTTTCCTGCATAGTCAGCAGAGTTGCTTCAAGAAAAACCTCAGAGCTGAGGCTTTGCTGATTAACTCTCCTCGACATTTCTGTTGTCGTCACTTGGTAAATCTACAGGCCAAACTAAGGTGCCTAAAACGGAAGACAAGCACAGAACCCATGACCTTGTCTTTAAACAGTGAGATGGGAAGTACTAGTAAGTCTTATTTTCACTGGGAAAATGGCCAGGGGGTGGGTGTTTGTGGCTTGTTAATATTCTGAATTTACTTTGCATCATATGACATCACACTAAATAAAGAGAGTAAATTTCAGTGTTAGGTGAACAGTGACAACATGCAGAGAATTAAACATAAATGTTCTTTAATCTCAAGATAAAAGTATTTAGCGTGCTTAAGAAATGAATTAAAATAAAAATGGAAACGTTTTAGACAGATTTTAAAATTAATAAAAATTTAAGGACTAATGATGGCATAAAAATGGTAGGAAGTGAATTATGACTCAGTGTAGTACAAATTATTTCACTCTAATATAGCCATAAACAACTTAATCTTCAAGTAATTTCAGATTGATATTACAATTTTCACACCCTTACCTAGTATCAAATCCACGAACCACTGCACCCATTGATTTTGCTGCTCCTGCAGAAGCCAGGCCAGCAACTCCTCCCCCAATGATCAGCACCTAAAATGATAAATCTCATTAGCTAGCCATTTAAACAAGATACCTTGGGATAAAACCAAATTTAATTGGGCAGAGTTGCCCCATACATCCAACAGTTTAAAAGCAGTACCTCCTAATTACACATATTTAAGAGCCAACTCTTTTGTAGCTTATAGTTTTTCTCCTTGATTTATCTTACTTTTTTCTTCCTTAATTCTACTTTCATTTCTCTTCAACCCAATCAATCTGTAATTCCAATCAAGTAAATTCTTTCCATTGCACTCGTCAATGCACCAGAAATACCAGTATCTCTGAATTTTCTTAACTGCTTCCTTACCTTCTCCTATTTTGAAAAAAAATAAATCCAACCCTTTATAGCTATTCTGATGTTTAAAACTAAGCAAACTTAAAAAAAACTCAAATTATTCTATTATTCCCAAAACAAATCCAGAACAGATGTGAACAAAAAGTGGCATGAGAATAATTACAGTGATTGCTGAAGTCTCTATAAACAGCCCAAAGGCAGGAAAAAAGCCTTTTAACATAGTTTCAGCAACAGCAACCGTTGCTCAGAAATTCAAATATTCTTTTGCCACAGTGTGTATTTAATTGCACATACCTTTGCTGGAGGAACTTTACCAGCAGCTGTGATTTGACCCGTGAAAAATCGACCAAAGTGATTTGCTGCCAGGACCACAGCCTTGTAACTGTCAATCAAGGATGAACACACATCAGTGTTTTCTCAGATTCAGTAAATTCCATTCATTACATCAATCTAAAAGATGAACATTTGACCAGAATATGTGTAGGATAAAGCAAGCTTAGTATTTTATCATTGAACACAAGCTTAATAGTCTTCATTCGTATTTCTATGGAGATGTCTGACAATATCTGATCTTTTGTTTGTAACTACTATGGCAATTGCATTCACACTGAGTGTTCTTTGGGTTAGTTAGCTCCTAACAACACCAGATCCCCATGACAGACAATCTGTGTTCAAGATAAGTTAGTTCAGAGCAAAAAGGTACAGTCAAGGAATTAAAAGAATTGTGTTCAATTTTGTTTATTTTAAAAGCATTGGTGTGATCTGCTATAAAGCTAACCATAAAAAACTTTAACACCACCCTGCTTGAAACAGCTTTATGAAAATAGAGATGTAGAATCATTTTAGGTATACCTAATATCAAAGCACATGATTTTAAATTAGCTATACTTAATGAAGCAGGAAAAAAAAAAAAGAAAAAAAAAAAAATCATACCCAGCAATGTTGGCCATGGAGCTAAGTGCATCATATCCCTGAGCAATGGTGACCCGTGGAACCTGATCCATAGCCAAGACAGTAGCTTTTTTTTCTGCAAGTTTTTTCAGCAGGTCTGGATTTTGTGCTGGGTAGATAAAACTGATCAGGGTTGCTGCTGTCTTGAAAAGATCTGCCTCATGTATACCTAGAGATGAGTTATATATAGGAGCTCTCACCTGAAAAAAGACAGAAGTTTCCAAGTTAATCAGAGGAGAGAAATCAGAACACATTCCACTTCTTTCTCTCACGTTGCAGTCTTTTCATTCCCATGCAAAAATTACAGAAAGAAGAATGCATATCAAAGACTATTTACACAACTGAACTGAGTAACTGCATTTCTCAGCTGCAGTCCACGTCATGGAATTGGTTCTAGGTGGATTGGTGACAGGGCAAAAACCATCAGCACACACCTTCACAAAGATCTAATGATTTCCAACTAGCAGTCACTTTTGTAACAGACAACTACCCTCAAACCCATTTTTATGCAAAATGATTACTCAACACATATGACAATTAAGCTCTGCAAACTAAGAATCACTAATAAGGTTGCAGTGCATGACTACATACAGGGCATTTCATGCCAGATGTCCAGCAGACACTGATCTTCATCTATATTCACTTCTGAGTTTCTCATTTTTCTCCAAACAGAAACCTACTTAAAAGTGTGGTTCACAAAGCAGCTCACAGAAATTCTATGTTCAATGCTGATGGGATAATTTTAAACAGAGCAATTGAAGGAAGCCTCAATAAGGTAAAGGTCTTTTTTTTTTTCCCTTCAGGACTCTGCATAACCTAATACCTCTCAAGTAAGATTGCTTTTAGCTCTTTTCTCAATTTTTTAAACAAATCTTCGCTGTGGAGTTCAGAGAAGTCACACAATCATATTTTCTAAATCCCAAACCACTCTACTTAAAGAGTAACTAGAGTAATATGTTACCAATCTTGGATAAAGGATTTCTTAGAGCAGGTTTCTCATCTGATTAGATTACAGAACTAGTCTACCTCATTCTAGAAAACACAACAACTCTCAGGTAGTTAAAAACTTGCTAGAGATATTATCCACAATTTTTTCAACACTGTCTTTTACTTTTTTTTAGTGCAGGTGCATGCCTGAGCTATTAAAAGAAAAAAAAACAACAAAACTTGAATCACAACTCAAAATGGAAAAAGTTAATTTAAAGGACCTTACTTACTGAACTTTCCACAGATTATTAGAAAAAAATTACCTATACATTTCTCCAAAAACAATGTAGTAGTAAATATACTAATAAAGCAATTACTTTCACAATCAAGTCAGAAGCCAGAACTTCCTTGGTCCCCTGGATTTTTGCTCCAACTTCTCTGTAATGGTCATCAGAAAATTTAGAAGCTTCTCCAGCACCAGATTCCACCACAACATTGAAGCCTTGCTTAACCAAGGCTTGAACTCCAGCCGGCGACAGAGCCACTCTCTTCTCATTCTCAAATATCTCCCTGGGGACACCCACAGTCAGTTGTTTATAAGGAATTCCTGTAAGAGTGGCAGATAAGACAGCATTAATTGTACTAAACATTAATTAACTGGCATAAGGGACACTCTTCAACATTGTGCAGACACATGCAGACACATGTCACAGTTAGCAATTCTCCCTCCTAAGGGAGGAGGAAGCAGAATGCTATTTTCTATGAACATCGTTTACATTTCCTTAAATTACACCATCTTCCTAGGGATCCTTGTTCTCTCAGCGATCAGCAGGTGACCACAATCAGGCACACAAGCGGTAACAAGTGTTTGGTGCAGTTCATACTCATTGTCGTTTACACAGTTCTGATTGTGTAACTAGCATTCTGATTTACAAACACCTGGTGTACTGGTGATAACACATTCTGCCTCAGGCCAGAATTTAAATCCCTTTCTAGTCACTTCCAGGTTATTGTGAAGACAGAAATAAATGAGCTTGAACAGTGGAACTGCATTTTAACTGAGTATGTTTGTAATACATTACAAATTATGCCAAATCACTATTATTGAATGCTACATACACACCACAAAGTACACTGAAAGGCATAACTGCATCAATAAGCTACTCTAAAAGTTGCCAAAGAAATTAAAAATGTGAATTCAGAAGTAGTTGAAGAATAAAGGAATATCCAGCTACCAGTTTCTTCAAAAATATTTCTCTTCAAAGTTATTTCTTTCTCTTAACTTGTTCAAAGCTCCATTAAGTAACATCAGGAAACTGCTGAAGCTGAAATTTATGTTTTAGTTAAAGTTTTCAAATTACAAACACCTAACCTCATTCGAGTACAATTTGGGGGCTTTCAGTCTCATATCTGGGAGGTAAACTTCTCTGATCCAAACAAGTGTTCAAATACATTATTTATGAATACACAGGCTCAAGCAGAATAATCATACATAAAACTATTACAGTGCTTCAATTACACTGACAGCATGCAGTCCAACACATAGGCTGAATCCTGTACCAGCTTTCACTGACACCTATCCAGAATTTAAACCTGGATTGTGACATTACTATGCACGACATTTACAGCACATGAATATTAATGAACTATAATTTGAGCAGTCTAAGCCATCACTCATATTAATGATCAAGCAACAACAACAGCAACAACAACAAAACCCACCAAAGAAACCCCAAACCTAAAAAAAGGGGAGGAAGCGGATGAGAGGCTTGTTTAAAATTACAAATCTCTTTGAAATAGTCCAACAATACTATGTATTGTACTACAAAAAATTGTACCAGGCAAAGAATGCAAATTTTAGGAAGGCCTCCTTTTGACTTTGAGATAGAAAAAAAAAAAAAAAAAAAAAAAAAAAAAAAAAAAAAAAAAAAAAAAAGCTAAAAACATACTACAATATAAGAGCTTTGAGGAACTAAATTTAGATTTAAAATATGAAAATTATTTATCTGTGAAATTGAACCTGGACTACAATGTGCTTAAAGTTGACAATCTGAAAATGTTTTTGGTTAGAAACTTTAAAGGTACTGTCAACTTACTACGTTCTGAAAAAACGGTAGAGAGTTGCTAAGAACTGGTACTTAAATACCTACTTATAGTTCTCAGCCTACTAACACATTAAAAAAAATTAACACATCCAACAAGACAGAATGAAAGCTCACCAGACAAAGAAGTTCATTACTTCTAATTGCTGCACCAGGGGAGGTTTTACTGAGACACAGGAGGTTCAGAATTCCAGGAAGGAATTCTTCACTGAAAGGATGGTTAAGCACTAGAATGGCTTGCTAAAGGGAAGTGGTCAAGTCACCATCCCTGGAAGTGCTCAAGAAACAACTGGATGTGGCACTTAGTGCTATGGCTTAATTGACAAGGTGGTTTTCAGTCAAAGGTTGGACTTGATCTTAGAGGTCTTCTCCAACCTTAATGATTCTATGATTCTAATTACTTCTACATTTTTTTTAGCTTTGCCTTTGAAATTTGACTAGTAAAATATTAACAAATAATTTGAAGATAGAAGTGTTCTGATGTTTTATATGTTGGAGAACATTTGAAATATTTTAATCACAAGACAACACTCAAATTCAGAAAAACACACATTCATAGAACATAAAGCCAAAACAGGAGCAAAAATGCACATCTAACACAACACACCCACAAAGGTAACAGAGCTTTGCAATGATTTGTTCCACCAGCATACACCAAATCTAAACATCACCGTGCAACTCAGGCCATACCCACCACAGCAACACTGACCACTTGTTACCAGCTGTGGTAACTGTTGCTGTCACTCAAATTACCCTTCTCATTTGAAGAGACTTTTCTCCTCATCTCTTCAAATGACTACACAATAAAGTCCTGCTTCTGATTTTCACTAAATCAACTCGGTGGAAATGAGCTCTCTTGTCTTTTAGAAGCAGGAATGAAACCTAGAAAATTGAAATTTGTTAGGATAACAGAGACCAACCAGAATTTCAGAGAGGAAGTAGCTCTAGGGTAGGATAAGATGCAAAACTCTTTTCAAAAAGCACTGAGAACAGTTAAGAACTAAAGTCCTACCTTCCCTTTCTCCTTTTAGAAATTTTTGTAGCACAAAAAATGTCAAAGGGGAGGAAAGGAGGGGGAAACATGGGGGGAAATATGGGAAGGGAAAAAGAAGGGGAAAAGGGGACGGAAAAAAGGGAGGGGAAAGAAGGAGCAAACAGGGGAAGGAATAAATTATAGCATAAAGGAAATAGATAACTGCAAATTTAAAGGCACAAAGATATTCAACTAAAGCTTTTATTTTTCTCAAGCAAATCTTCTTTTAGCTCCTAAGGCTCAAATGACAATAGATGCTTCTAATTTCCTTCTGCTCATTTGCTTCTGTGTGGAGTAACAGAATAGAAGAGTAAATGGCTAGGAATAAAAGGACAAATATACATTCACTAGATGCCACATGTGTTGTCTCATTCCTCACTTGTTCTTTATTGGTACATCTTGCATGCAATAAAAATTAGTACAACTTTTTCAGATAGCAAGTATTTGCACCTTATTTAGTAAACAGAATGATCACAGACCAGCACTGAGGAACATGCTCTTCTCCAGAGCTTTGGGAGATCAAATCCAAGAAAAATATTCAACAAGTCTCATTTGCCTCACCGATTTTTCTTCTCTGTCTCACTACCAGAACTCCAGCAATCCATAAATACAAAAGCAAATTTTAGCCAGAGGACATTTTTTAAGTAGACTGTCCTGAGCTTCCACGTGATTCAGCATCAAAATGGAACAGATATTTACAGCTCAAAAACAAAGATATATCTTAAAACTACAGTAGAGGTCTTGGGAAGAAAGGGTTAAAAAGCAGGACACCAGCACAGAGGATTGCAAAGCTCCCTTTCAGCTGGAAATAACTCTTGATAAGCCTATGTGAACAGCAAATCTGTGATGATTTACTGGTGCCTGTGTCTCCATTTGTTTTCCTCTGCCTGCTTGTTTTCCTCTGCCCGGGTGCTGCTTCAGCAATACCCCATTAGCAAAGTAATGGAAATTAAATTTACCCTTTGGATTCTAGACATGACTTTGTGGCTGTCCCACCTGCCTGTCTGCGCTGACACACACAACAGGGTATGATCAATACTCTAGCTGGCAGAAGATCTGTAATTAGCACAGATTTGGTTTGCTGGATTCAGCAATTTCATCAAAGTCAATAGTTTTGAAAAGTTGAAATCTCAGATTATAAATTTAAGACCTTAATTTAGCTTTTATTTTGAGGAAGCTCATCTGCTATCCCTGCCAGGGGTTTAAAGTTATGTGAGAGTGTGAAGCCTACAAGTTGTCTCTCTAATCCTTCATGTCAGATAATCTCTTTAAATACTGCCTTGAATATGTTTTACTGACTTACTACTTTACAATATCATGGACATCTTCCAAATGCTGAGTGATACACACATACCTAGAGCACCTTTTTGACTCGTGAAGTTTTTTAATATATTGAGTAGAAGGTACACAGTACTTAGATTCTGCCACTATCAGAAGTAGAATCATTAAATTTCACAGGTCTTAGAATGGAATATACATTCCAGTGAAACACTCTGGCATATACATAACTTAGAACTTCTAAAAACTAGTAAGAAGCCACTCTCTCATTCCCTTACCACAATCCTAACTGTGTAATGAAGACATATTCAAACTTCAAGTAAACAAAACTATAACTGTGACTTTCCCCATTTAACTTCTATATATAAGAATCTTAGAGAAGATTCTAAGTCAAAACTATAGCAGAAAACACAGGTTTTTTTATTTCCTTAACCTGACTTTGAGAAGTAGTCTGCAACAAAACAGTATCAACCAATAGAAACTGACTTAGGGAAAAGATAAAGGAGAAGTTTTGACCATATGCCATGTGTTCTGGGATTGAAAACAGGATGTCTATTTTTTATGTTATGCTAATAACCTTTAAACAAACGATCTCATCTGTTCTGAAGATGAGGACATATTCCAAAGAACAGCAATATAATGTTGGCAAAAAGAAACAAAATGGTACAGAAGATTAAACGAACACCTGATCCCTCCTAATACAAAAATAAGGAATTAAAAAAAAAATAAAAGAGAAATTAAAGGAGAATATTTCTTCATTATAAATAAAATAAAGCTTACCTAGAGAACTAATTAAAAATGAACTGTTATAAGTTTAGAAAAAAATAGGAAATTTTAAGAAATAAGCCTCAAAATAAAAAATATACTTAAAATTCCAAAATAGAGAGGGGTAAAAGTCACAGAGCTGTAGGACAAACTAATCTGGAAGTATACTGGGAAGCTCAGTCAGTCACTCCATATGTACCTTTCCCAGGGCTTCAGAAAGTTTTGTATGTTTCTCAAGCAGCTGGTCCTAGTGACTACCTGGCATAGATTATGGGAATACTTGTTTACACCTGGATGAAAGTTCTTATGTTTCTATTAAGCAAGCAGCAGCATAATAGGTGGCAGTAAGAAAATTATCCATGCTCCAAGTTCACTTTTCAGCTGACTCCATATCTCTATATTTCTTGTCCTCAAGCAGCAGTTATGTTCTTGTACATAACATAGCCTGGATGGAATTAAAGCTAACCTGAGACAAGTAAAAGTAATAACTACAGCCTTAAGAAGAATCACTGAGACACTAGTCTTTTCAGAAAACTTACTCTTCTTAGTAATACAGCAATTTTACCAAGTGTTAAAATAATCAAAGCTAATTTCTGAAAGACTAAAACACAGGTATTTTGAATTTGTTACATTTTGATTCAAGAGCACTTAAAAAGAAAATATAAGAAATAGCCCTGCTTCTAATTTGTCATTAAATTGCTGTTTTCTCCTTGATTTGTCCTCTACTGAATGACAAATCACATTACCAAAGCATACTACAAGGACAGCTTAATTATCAACCAAAAGACTACCAAACTTGTAATTCTCCATATTAAATAACTGCATTTCATGAATACTACTAATCCTTAAATAAGGGCTTCCACACAACAGATTTGACAGGGCAGCACTGAGCATTTAAACATATTACCACTAATCAAAATTCTCCATCCTTGCGGGAAATTTTTTCAAAAGTTATTCTTAAAAATAAGAAAATTCATACACACACAGAGTAGCATACCAATTTCAATAAAACAGAAGAGATTCTTTAGTTTCGTGATGAAATTTGTGGTCAAAGCCAAATACAAAATTGATTCCAAACTCAAACAAGGACACTTACCTGGGATATTTGAGAAAGAACTTTGAACCTACTTTCCTATGTTCCAGTTTATGCGCCCAACCAAGGGACAATCTGCCATATGAAGACTGACAGATGTCTCTTTTATTCAGATATTTAACATGGGAAAAAAATCAAGAGCATCTCAAATCTATCAAAGAAATTCTGGTTTCAGCATGCAACTGTGATACAGATTTATCAGAAGCCCTCAGAGTAAAGAAACTTCCCCTCATGACATTTCTTCAGAGGTTTCAAAATCTTCAGTCACCAAGTTGAAAGGACCACAAAATGCACCATTCATTGTTAATACTGCCACAAATTCTACACAACACAGGCTTCTCTGAGCTACTAAATGCTACTTTTGTGACCCACATTTTCATAATCAGACACTTCTGTTTCCAACAGCACTAATTTCTTTATACTCTCAAGTACCTAATGCAGTTACCTACTGTCTACATTTGGAAGAACCAAGTATCATGTGTGCAAGCAGTCCAACTCTCCACATTAATCTTTTGCAGACTAAGATCCTACATCTGCACAAAAGCAGGGTCTCTAAATTCCAAGGAAAACATGACCCATGCAGTAATAATGGGCAAAAATAGCATTAAACCTGCATTAGGTATTCTTCAGTCTTCCTTCCAACTGTCAGGTTATATACAACATAGAATAGAGAAAAATAATTGTCAGTTCCGATCTTCATATAGCAGGGTCATACTAGAAACTGGAAACAAGGGTGCCCCCTTTCCCAGGTTTTTTTTTCCCTGAAAATACCTGAACTTGTCCACTATCTACTGAAATGCAAGTTGTGCAAATACACTAACAAACCCTACACATACAGATCATACAGATCTGGACATACAGATACAGATCAATAGTTTTTCAAAGTGATACAATGTAAGTGTTTCCTAAACAAAGTTAAGAGATTTTTTTTAAGATGTGCTAATAATGTCTACATATGCTAGCAGATGCTGTCTTTGTGAGGTCTGTATTTTCTCTCACATGCACACAAAGAGCTGCACTACCAAAACAAATGGGGAACTCAGATTTTAACTAATAAAAGCATTTATTTAAATACTTCCTTCAAGCAAGTATTAGCAGGAGTTCAAATCCTCTAACCACAAAAACAATGTGGATCTAAAGTATTCATAATAAACACAAACACCTTCTGTGTAAGTCCTCTAAAGCCAGTCTAAAATTGTGCTGCAACTGACTCAAGTACGCTGCTGACATGATTTAAGAGTGCTCTATTTTAAGTCTTTTCTGTACTAATGCAGATCTGAAAGAAAGAAAAAAAAAAAAGAAACCATTTAAATTCATGTTTTAAAATAAAAGACTGCTTACAGTACTTTAATCAATTTACCTGGCTTTGGAGCTGCCTGAGAACCAAGCACCTGGTGTGTTCTAAACATTCGCAAGCACAGCACCTTTGCAGAACGCGCCTTCAGTGGGAACACATTGCCAAAAACAGGAGCTGAGCATCCACTCACAGCAACACGCAGAAGGCTCGCCATTGCACCCAGACCTCACAACAAATTCCTTGCCACGTATGGAACCCCTACAGCAAATGTGAAAACAAATCAAGAGTTATTAATGGCACTGGACAGAAGGCATGTAAACACAGCAGGTTTAGGACCAGTCGACTGCCAGGAGCCATGAGACAATCATTCCTCACCACCTTTATTTTTCAGGCTAGAAAAAGAAATCCTTTTGTTTTTTTCCCAAATTAAGTAAGACAGCTCTTAACCAAAGCAACTGGCGTGACCAGCCGAACTGGGGATCGCATTTCTGCGACTCAGGGCCATTTTCACGTTACACCGTTGCTTTAAAACGGGAACTGGTAGGGGAAAACCGCGGCGCCCCAAAGCACCAAACAAACGACTCCAATACATGCCACAGCTCCCTCAGGAGTCACCGTGGGTGGGAGACAGCTTGCAGGCGCCCAGGAGGCTCAGCAAGCACTCGGGGCGGGACACGCTGGGCAGTGGACAGGGGAGCCAAGAATGTGCTCTTCGCCCAGAATCCCGCCGGGCCCCCGCGGCAGCGGCCCCTTCTCTCTCCTGTCGCTATTTATAGCCCGTGGCCACCGAATGACCTTGGGCGGGCGGCTCGTCCCCTGCTATGCACTGTCTCCGCTCGGGGGTCACCCCGCAGCCGCCACTTCCCCGCTCCCCACTCCCCGTTCCCGCGGGCCCCTTCTCAGGCCACCTGCTTCCTCCCGCACGTCCGTCCCGCCACGCTCCCTCTCCCTCCCTTCCCCCGACAACGCGGCACCGCTGTCTTCTCCCCACCAGCGGCTGGCCCCCAAACGCACCGGGAGAATGAGGCGGTGCCGGCGCAGCCCCTCACGACGCGGCGCACACGCCCCGCGCGGAGCCCCACACACGCTCCTCCCGCAGCCCCGCACCGAGCCGCTCCGCACACAGCCCCGCACACGCACCGCCGCAACCCGACACGACACTGCGCTCCCGCCCGCGGTACCGCCGCCGCGGCTCCGACCGACCTTGGGGCGGGGCGGGGGCGGGCCCGTGGCCGCCAACCCGGAAGGACTGAGGGGCACGCGGGGGTCGGGCGGCCGCGTCACGCGGCGTCTGAGGGGCGGTGGCGGGGGCCGCCGCGGTCCTGGCTGAGCCCGCGGCGCCGGCAGCGGGATTGCGGGATAACCGCGCCGAGCTGGCCGTGGCGGGGAGGCGAAGGTCGGGGCTGGCGAGGAGACGTGCTGGAACGCGTGTATTGGACGTGGGGCTAACGCCATAGCACGTAAGTGGTGTCCTCTTCATTATTGTTACTTCTGAAAACGCGTGGTAAAGCAGCGAGGTGGCCGAGTGGTAGGCGCAGTACGGGAACAGAAAATGGGGAGCTGTGTTAACTTTGGACATAAGGAAGAATTTCTTCACAGAAAGTGTGATTAGATACTGGGATGGGCTGCCCGGGGAGGTGGTACAGTCACCGTCCCTGGGGGTGTTTAAGGAAAGGCTGGACGTGGCATTCAGTGCTCTGGTCTGTTTGTCGTGGTCATAGGCTGGACTCGATGATCTCAGCGGTCTTTTCCAATTTAATCGATTCTGTGCTCCTGTGATTCTATAGCTGTTGAAATAATGCATGGCTGGATGAAGAGCACATGGGACTGGAGAAGCAGTTCCAGAGGATAGCCAGCCACACTGCCCATTGCATCCATACATTGTCTTCACACAGTCCTGCATATGTTGTCTTACTTCACACGATCTGTGGGTTCCTTCCATGTATGAGGCATAGTTTGGTTTGGTTTTTTTTTAATTTACTTAAGTCTGTGTAGTTGCTCAAGCAAACTGCATGTTGCTGGAGATGTCACACAACTTCCAGACTTGTAAATGGTGACTTGGCAAGTAAAGTTAAGCAATGAAAATATGAGAGTTATCCTGAAAATAATAGGATTCTCTACTACTAAATGTTCATTACTGTGCTTTTAAATAAGCTTGTGTGAAATCTGTAGAGCTTTAGAGCTATAGATTATGCCTGTGCTTTATGTTTTGGGCTCAAAAACCATTGACTCCTACAACAACATGCCTCATCGGTATGGTAGCGGTTGGAATAATTCCAGCTATTAACAATAAATTACACTTCAAAAGCTAACCAGCCCTCTCCTTTTTTTCTAATTAGAAATACATTATCAGCATTTAAAAAAAAATAGAGTAAATACCTATTTTCTGTAAAAATGCCTGTGTTCTGAATAGTGACAAGGTTACAGTGTGTGACTTCTTGGCACCAGGCACTGAAGGTGTGTGTGGATTTGGTTCTGAGCTAAGTTTTAGATTATTAGGTAAGACACTTAGGACAAAGCAGGTATCTCCTAGTGGCTGCCTAGAAGTGTTCATAATTGTATTTGGTGAAAGTTTCAATCCAGTCATTGGGTGCTTAGGTTAGGTCTGCCTAGTTTAGTGATCTCTGGGGTTCTGCTGTGTGATCTCAGAGGCTTGAAGTAATTCACAGGACTTCAGCTACTCAGGCCAAAACCTTCTAAGCATAATGTTAAGCAGTCTAAAGGGGTGTACTGTTGTAGGTGGTATTTGGGGCTTGTTATTTTGGAATTAACTACCTGATTATTTTTCTTAATTTTGTTTTAGGTGTCTACAGTGGGGAGAGGAAATTGGGTTCCCAACCAAACTCAACTGTGTTCATGCAAACTTAAGTAGTGCATCTGTAAGAAATATGGATTTCGGATCACATTCCACTTTAAATGGTAAGTAGTTGCCAAACATTTATTAAATTAGTATAATATAAAATGTCCACTAAGTGTAAAGAATTCACATTTATGTCCAAAGGTGAAAACTTGTCTTGTTCAATAACTTAAGGTATTCAGTTCCTCTTAGGTGCAAACCTTAAAGAGATTTGCTAAAGATTGGCATATTCATAAGTGATCTCAGTATATAATGATGGAGAAATTCATTTTTCATCTTCACATCAATGTAAAGTTTTCATTCTTCTCCTGGTAAGGCAAAGTCTACAGATGTGGACAGAGGTCACAATATAGGCATTAAAACTGGAGCTGATATAACACAAGAAGACGGAATATTTTTAGGGTAGAAATTTAGTAGCTAATTTTTGATCTTTAAAGAATTGGTAATACTACTGAAATTAGTTTTGACAATGGTTTACACAAGTGAAATATTATCTTTTTTTTTTTACAACTTATTCAAAACATCCTGCATCGGCTCACATTCCAGTTGCAGAGTATAGATTTATTAGTTTACCATTCTATATTTCCAGAAGGGTTGCCTAGGAACAGTTTCCCCAGGAGCCTCATTAATTTTAACTTATGACACCTTTAATGTCTGGCCACCTTTTTATCTTGCCAAAAATCAGTCCAATTCATGCCTTGGGAAGCTAACAAATATTTTATACCCTGCCCCTCCCCTGTTAATAATTGAAAATGGTAACATGTAATAAATAAACCCAATAGAAACTTGACTTCTAAAGGCACCATTTTACAATCCAATTGGATTTTAAATACAAGACAACACTATTCTGATTTTTTTAATAATGTTTCATACATACTTGCCTATTTTTTTCACCCCTTCATGAGTGGTAGATGGAGCTGGACCCAGTGCCACACAATCTTTTGATTTTTTTTCTGTGGCAGGAACAACTGGCAAGGACAGCAGACACCAGACTGTTCAGGGAGACAAAACATAAACTCCCTAGCAGGATCAGCTGAGGTATATTTGTGGCACACCAGATTACAGTTGTCCTCCTCATCTTGAAAGCTGATTGTAGTACAGAGTTTGCAAAACAATGAGAGCAAGACTTTGGACTGAAATTGAAGAGTAGATTCATTAAATTGTAACTGGACATGTGAATTGAACCGTTCTCAGTTTATGTGATAATATTAGGAAAAATGCATTACATGGACCATGTTCTTCATTTGGTTCCTATTGGTGTGGAAGGTGGTTTGTTAAACATTAAATCAGAACAGCATTTGTTATTACATCAGCATAAATTATAAATGAAAATATATTTTTCTGAACAAACATAGTTTTATTGAGTAGCCCTAACCGTACAATAATATGGTCACGTTGAAGGCTTAACTTTATGGGGTTAAATTTAGAATTTCGCCTGTAGCTTTCCCATCCCTTTCTGGTGGAAACAGCTGTGTATGCACAGCGCGTGATGCACCTGTGGCTGCAGGTCTCCTGTTGTAGCTGAAGCCTTGGCCCTGGCACGGTCACCTCGCCCCGCTCGTTACCGTGGAGATGCAGTCGCAGGGAATACGGTGCCTTTGGAAACGCCGTTTCCGGGCTGCCGCGGGCTCGGTGCGGGCGCGGCCATCGCGACGCTGCACGGGGGTGAAACCGAAAGTGCGGGGCTGGGGCGGGTCCGCGTTCCGCCCGCCCCTCGCGGCCCGCCCGCCCCGCTCCTCTCCGCTCCGCTCCTCCCTCCCATGAGCGCCCGAGCCGCCCGGCCTCAGCATGTCGGAGAGTTTCAGCCGAGCGCCGGGTGCCGGCCGGGGCCGCGGGTGCGGCGCGCCGGAGAGCGGCGGCGGGGCCCGCCCCGCGGGCAGAGCGTCCCGCGGCTCGGGCTCAGCCGAGGAGCAGCAGCACCAGCTGGGCGGCCTCTACCCGCAGCAGGAACCATTGCGGCCTCCGAAGACGGCGCCCCTGGGCACCGGGATGGCAGGTACGGGCTGCTTTCCCCGCTCTTTCTTTTCGCGGAGAACCTGCGCGGCTCCCTGCCCGCCGCAGGGGCACCGGCACCTGCCCTCGGGAGCGTGGTCCTGTTCCTGGTGTGCGATGCGTGCATCGCGCTGAGGCCGGGTCAGCGTGGTGAGCCCTGGGGGCCGGCGGACAGCTGCGCGACTAGAGAGGGGCAAGAGGAAGAAAACCAAAGAGAATCATATGATGCACGGTGTAGTCGCTCACCACCTGCTGACCGATGCCCAGCCTGTCCCTCAGGAACAATTGACAACTCCTGGCCAACTCCCCCCCAGTTTATATACTGAACGTCACATTCTGTGGTATGGATTATCCCTTTGGCCAGTTGTGGTCAGCTGCCCAGTCTTTGCTGCCTCCCTGCTTCTTGTGCATCTGCTCACCATCAGAGCATGGGAAACTCATGTTATCAACACTTGCCTCATACTGAATCCAAAACGTAATGCTGTACTAGGTATCAAGAAGAAAATTAACTCAATCCCTGCTGAAACCAGCATACTGGGTTATGGACCTGGACCAGGTAAAGGTGTGATGTATTGTAGCTGCTTGCAATACTCTCTGTCCTTTCCCCCTTTTTGTGCCCCCACATCTGAGTGTGCTTTTTATCCATCTGTTAATCTGACTGCAGATGGTCTCAGCCTTCCCCCTACTGAAGAATTCCAGCCTATTTGCAAAAAAATAAACCAAACCCAGCAGTAACACAAAGCAATGTTTGTTGGTCAGCTTTTTCAGGTAGGTATCAGGTTCTGTTTTCAATAAACTTAAGAGGTAGTCTGTAAAGAGAGGTTTGGAAAATAGTGTTTTAAAAACACTTCAATTGGATGTTTTGACAAATGGTATATAAGAACAACAATGGCCAAGTGTCCCTGAGCATTTTGTTGAAAATAAGTGTTGGTAAAAATCAGTGATGTCTGTCATTTATTGACCTGACAAATGTATCTTGTATTTGTATCTAAAATCTATGAAAAATCACAGGATAATCAAATATACTATAAGCAGATTTACTAGTTGCTTAGGTTAACTCTTAGACAATGTGTTTACATGGAAAAGGTTTTTTCTCTTGTCCCATTTTTTTTGTTCACCTACACTGTTTACTTTCTACCATGTAGAAAGGCATGTGGCGTGTGCTTAAATGAATATCCATACCTAAGAATAAACAATAAAACCTATGTATTTAAAGTAAGCCTATGTATTTAAAGGAAGTATATTTATAGCAAAACCATAAAAAATGTAAAAAAAACAAAAGTGTTTACTCTGTGTGAATACATACTAATTTAGTGATTTCTAAGAGAAGCTGTTAACAAAAACTTTTCAGAGCACCTGCAAAAGACGGGAATTCCATCTGGATCACAAGATAAAGTTTCAGTTATTGATTCTGGACCAGAAATGGCTGAACCTCAGTTAGCTGTGGATCCTGTAGCAACATCAAACTTGTCTGCTAAAGCACCTGAATTCTATCCATCAGGGTACAACCAGAACTTCAATCAGAATGTCACAGTGAGTGTTTTAACTTCATTCTTTAGTATGTGCCAATTTACTTGTATTCAGACTAATAATGTTTTCTTGAAATCTTTTATGTCAGATAATTTGAATTCTGTATTTGCTGAAGAGATTGCAAAAATTCTGATTGTAACCTCCAGAGTTGCAGCCAGGATGTTAAGTGTTAATGGGTGAATATTATGATGTACATGAGAGCCTCTGCTGTAGGATATTTTGCCAAAGCTTGCTGCAGATAATCTTATTCGTTTTGATTACACCAGGCATTGGTTACATTCAACGTGAGAGTAAGCTGTTTTTTTGGTGACTACCTCTGTTTTAGTTATATCTGTATTGCATTTTAAATGAAAGCATAACTTCACTTTTATGCAGAATTCACAGGTTTTTGAAGAAAGTTTGGGAGAGAAAGCTTGAACTTTAGCTTTTCTGAGCACAGGCTTTGCCTTTCCTGAATTTCCTGTGCCACAGGTACGACTCATCATGACTGCCTAAGCTAGTGTACCATCATGTGTCATCAGTGGTGTTGTATCACCAAAGGGCAAAAAAAGTGTTAGACTCATTCCTATGAGTAACCTACCAACACTCCTAGTAAGAAATGCATTTCCAGCCAGACTCAGATCAATTTGTAGATGCATCATGTAATAAAAGCTGGTATTTCTATTTTCTACTCCATTGTCTTCCATGTTACTGCTTCAGTAATTCTACTCCAGGGAAGATCTCTGTGAATTCTTGGCATATCCTTTTGTTATGCAAACAGTCAAACTCTGGTACTATATCTAAACAGGTGGGAACTTTTACAGATACAATCAAGTGATAAAAAAAAAAAAAAAAAAAGGGATGCTGAATCAAATTGATTTTTGATAACTGGTAGAAAAACTTCATTTGAATGCTGAATATGGTGGTTTGGTGTTTTGAAATCTTTTCCTCACCAGTAAAATTGATATTACCTTAATGTTACCAGCTTTACCTGTTTACTGAATGTAATCACTTTCCTGTATAATAAACCCCACAGCCAATATACAACTGTTAACAATGCCAATGTAAACTTGCTTTTTGGCGAATTGATAATCTAGGAAAAAAAATAACTACTTTGCCCCAGCACTGGTTACATGTTTTCTATAAATAAAGTGTTTCAGTTTCAAGACAAAGAAAAAACCCAAACAAACTTTTGAATAGCATACATAGTGCACTCTTAAAATTGCAAAGTTTCAATGTCAACAATGTTGCTTTTCAGCTGTTTTGCAAAAACAGACAAGAATGTGGGAGTTTCTGGTTGCTATGTTGTTGGAATATGCTATGAATGTGATTCATCTATTAATAAAACTACCTCTGAAAACATTAGCAAAACATGTTGCAGGGACTATAATCTAATTAGAATATGACACACATAAAACAGTGGTATTTTTCTTTCAATCTTTACTAATACAAAATCTGTTGTTTTTTTAGTTTAGTAACTGAAGGAATTTTTTTTTATAAACTGGGCTTACTTGTCATAAAAATAAAAAAAATTAGCACACTTTACAGTTACACTGATTTTGACCATGAGTTTTAAAATTTGAATCAAAACTAAGTTTTGAGAAACTTATTTTTTTACTTAAAATTAGTACTTTATAGCTTTCATTTATGAAGATCCCTGAATTTTTAGATCTGAAATATAGTATTTCTCTCATAAAATACACAGTTGTTTTGCAATAGCAAAAAAACATTTATTATTTTAAAAACAGTGTTGATTCCTTATTTGATTGTGCACCATTATAATCACTGTGTCTGTCCATGTAACATATGCTATTGGGTCAGTTAATTTCCAGTCTTCCCAGTTTTTGATACTCAAAACTATCAATTACCTGTGAAGATGGTTTAAGGAGTACAGCTTACAAGGTTTACTAGAATTTTCAGAAAAACTTTACCAGGACTTTGAAGAAAGGCCTCCATGGAATTCACTGTTTGCATACAGAGTCCAACCCATGGAAATTGTAGATGTCTGCAGCAGAACTAGTGACTAGGTAGGTTTGAATTGCCAGTAGGAAACACCAGATTTGTTCCTTGGAATGGCTGTATGATAATAATATGGCTGTCACTCCATCAGATGGGCATAATGACATTCTTACTTCATAGCTTTAGGAATGAAATTTTTATTATCTTAGGGTTCCATAATCCTTCCCTCCTGCTTTTTTCTTTTTTAACTTCAGTAATTGCCATCAAAAGACCAAGCATGAGAGTGCCACTTAACCTCATTCAGCATGAATAGGTGATTTTATATATGCAACAGTCTTTTTGTACTTGGGTTTGCAATAACTTTGTTGGAAACTTGTTGAGTTCCTGTAACTGAAGGGGAAAAATCCTTGTTCCTAAGAAACCGGAAGAAAAATCAAATCAATGATAAGTTATTAGTGACTAAGTTTATAAGTGGAAATGTGAATTTACTAGATAAAAGAAAATGGCAATCAGTACATATACAAAAACTGACTAAGAGCAGATTTGTCTCGTGAATCTTTGCTACAGACTTTCTATCTTTATGTAAATCAGAGGAGTTTTAGTACCTATTTAGCCTTCTACTCTTCTATATGTAAACTCATGAACTGACACATAATAAAAAAGAGTCAAATCTATAATCTTTTCATCAGTTACTCTTTTGTTGTGAATAATCCAGGATCCCATCCTATAACTATCAAAGATTAGAGAAAGAAATTGGAGCACTGGCTTGTTGGAGTAATTATTGAAATTAACAGAAAATTTCTGGTTGACTTTTGTGGCTTTAAATTATAACTTTGTAGTGATGTGTAATCTCACAGGCTTCTGTTAGCCAGCTCCTCCTGAAAAATAATCAAGAGCCATTTGCTTTGTTTTCCTTCGTTTGATACATTGTGTGGTTCATCTGACAATGAGACATGCAAGTACTTTATGTCTAGAAGCTATTGGGCTAAATTTAGTTAGTTTCTAAAGTATCAATTGTAAATAATTTTAATAAAGTTGTATATTTCTGAATTTCTAAAGTACTTATTTTTCTCTCCCATTTGTTCAGTTCCCTGGCATAGTTTCTGAAATCTAGACATCTTTTGAAGTAGCTTATTTAGTACAGGTAGATTAATATGGTACAGAGTTTAGTTCTCGTGTTTAGCCTCTTAATTACAAACTGAAAATAAGAGTATACAACAGGGACACCAGTATACCAAATGGTACTGGAACCCCTTACAACATAAGGATGTTCTCCAAGACTGGTTTCTTGCCAAGTGAGTATGAGAGGAAGATAGCTTCCTTTCTGCTGAAGGAGGATCTTGCAACAATCTGACGGCTGTCAGAAGGAGCAGCTTCTTTTACTAGCTACAGCAATTGCATACTCTGCAGCCTGGCTAGAGAGTTTTCAGACAGGTTGTTTGCAGAGATGCTAGTTCAACTGTATGTGATTAAGCTGCAGTAGCTGCACAGTAATGTAATAGCTCCGTGAAACAAAGTAGTTTTAAATTTATTGTACAGAACTCCTACCGGACTGTTTGAAATTGCCTTATAAATATTGATTTTCTTTAGTGAAGCAGAGTATGTAGCAAGTCATACATAGGCCCATTAGCCTTTACTTTTTGGATTTGTAAGCTCCAAGTCATTAGAATCATGGAAAACTTTCAGTTAGAAAGGACCTCTGGAGTAACCATGTTCCAATCCTCAGGTTGTCAAAGGCTTTATGTAGTAATAATTTGCCTTTATTTCCATAAACCCATATTTTTTTTTCCTATTGATTGTGGGCAACATTAAGTTATTTAGTCTTTAGTGTTATTAACCAGCATGTCTTCTACTTAACTATAGGAAATCATTCTATTTTTACTTCTGTTACACTGATGTATGCCCCACCTCACTAATTTATGACATGTCTGAATGATTTTGAAAAGTCTGCTTTTTTTACCCACACATTCTTTACAAGTCATGAAATTAATATCAGGATGTGATTTTCAACAATGTGTATCTTGTCTTTCTCATAGTTCATACCTAGCTAGGAATTTTTCACAGATCCATATTACTTCTCAGTAGAGGAGAGATAGGCATTTAGAAGACAAAGTAATGAAAAATCCCTATTAAGGGAGTAGAAGGGGGAGGGGGGAAAATATAGTTATAATCCTTGTTGATATATTTATGTACACTAAGTAAAGGAAAAGTGCTTTATCATTTTAGCTCAGCTTTACTGTAGATACCCTTTAAGCATTTTTAAATGGTAGAACAGTTGATAACTCTGATTTTCTTTATGTTACTCTTATGTCTTGAATTGCTAATTTTAAGTCATTTTTTAAAAGTGCCACTTCGGGCTCCTTCTTGCATTTCTGAAATATATGAGGTGCTTTACACAACCTTTTGTGTAGTGTGACAAAATTATTTATTTGGACTGTGTTACTTCTAGTGACATCACTGAGTATGCTGCTTTCTTTGCTATTCCCTTCATTTACCTGTATTATAATCATCTGGAACAATATTGACTTTAGATGCTCTCACATAGATTCATTTCTGAATGGACAAAATCGGTGTTCTTCTTTTCCATCAGTGGGAGCATAAATATCAATAAAGTGATACTGGGTAGCCCCTCCTCTGTTTAGAGAGCAAGTGTGTTTACTGTCTTTTCTGGTTTTAAACCTGTGTAGCTGTAAATTAATGCAATTCAATTTGAATAGTTTCATTTCATGCCTTGTAGTCTTTAATCTTTTGCCAAGAGATGCAAATACTCTGACTTTAAAATAGCAGTTTTTCTGATTATACTTCTTACATGGGAACAGTACTATGTATTTATTGTATGTCTCTAATTACTCTCCCTTCTGCATATTTTTGGAGCACTATACACACTATCTAAGCCCAAAATTTTTCAATGTTTCAAATTTTCCATTCTTTTTCCTCTACAGTTTATAAATCCATAGTATGGTTAGTGTCCACACCAGGAATGGGTGTTGAGCCTTAGTTTGGTAGTTCTACCCTTAACAGATAAACTTACTTTGTTTGTTAGTTAATCTTGCAACCAACTTCTTTTTAATCCATCTTTTTATGTATTTTACTGGGAGACCCTAATGTCTGTAAAAATGTTTTGCTTGGTTCTTAAGGTGATTGGTGTACAAGAGGCTTCTGAAGTCTACACTCCAGGAGGCATTGAGGTCTATGCTCTGTAAAAATGTTGAAGTGAACTGTGTAATAAAGATCTCTATCAAGCATACAGAGACTCAAAACTAAGGGCTGTATGGTTATTTCTGGAGACAGAAGGTGTAAAAATTATTCAAGGTTATTTTTAAGTACTTGCCATATTGTTTCACTTCTACAGGATTCTTCCTTTGATGATAGATGTGATGGCTATCTGACCCTGGCAGAGTATGTACAAGACTTCCTAAATCACCTCACGGAGCAACCAGGTTGTTTTGAAATGGAAATAGAACAGTTTGCTGAAACACTGAATGGCTGGGTTATTGCAGATGAAGCTTTACAAGAACTTGTTGAACTTATCTATCAGCAGGTAATGTATTACAAGATGGACATTATGCCTCTGTTACCCAGTGCTCAAGACAGGCATTCCAGTTTTTGTTACATAATTGTATCAATGTAGTGTTTTTATTATTTGATATTTTTTCCTTTTAGACTGAAATATATAGGGAAGGATTTTGCTCAGTAAATTGAAATGGTAGCTTAGATTTGTTGTGTGTTTGTATCTCCTGGGTAACATACTACAGCTGAAATTATGGTACTTAATTAAAGGAAGCTGTATTTTAATTTTTGTTAGTAAAGATTGAAGAAACTTATACAATATTATACAGTTTTATTCTCTTGTGAAAAAAAAAATTCATAGTCCTATGATACTTTAATTCCTAGGTATTTAAAAAAATTAAATCCATACCTACTGTACACACCATCCTTTGGGAAGTACCTCTTTACTGCCAGGCTTTTTTCTTTATTTGAAATATACCTATTTCAGAAAAGCATAATTGGAGAAAAGGAAAGCTCCTCTAAGGGTAACTAGGTCCAGTCCCATTGATGGCATGGAAATGAGGACAGAGACCTTGAGCTGAACTCTGCACTAATTGGGCAAGCCATTGGAAAGAACATCTTAATATGTGTTGCTTAGCAAATGAGCTGCTGTTACTGTCTTTTGGGCTCACTGCAGAAAAGGAAGCCATGCTTCCGGCTTGCTCTTTATTATGTTGGGTGTCTTTCATAGGTTTGTTGCTTTCACGTTCTGCCTTGAATAAAAGTAAAAATCAGACTTTTACTTAATTGAAGATACCTGCAGAATATTTTAATCTGGTGTATGTAGAAGTGGAATGACTGGTTGGTCATTGTATAGAACTGTAGAGTCTCAGGTTTCTCATTACTATACAGAATTAATGCATATTTAATTGAGACCAATTTAGTTAGACATGATGATCACCTGTGTTGCATTTGGCAGCATCATTTTCCCATTCTTTACTGAACCCACGGAGGGTAGTTTATAGGAAGGGGAAAAAGAGGATTTTATGCTATTCTTAACTTCCTGTATTTTAAATACATTGACTTGCATTTAATAGAAGTCTCTAATGTTGCCTCTTCCTTTCTATCCCCCTTTAAAAACAAGTTCAGCATTAGGATTTACTGTGACTTCCTCAACTCAGAAGTTCAATGTTAGTCTGAAAAATTTACATGAAACTAAGTTACATGAAAAATAAAGCTTAATGGCAAAAAGCTATACTAGTATCTAAAAGCATCTAATTTTATATATCTTGTGTGTCAGGCTAGCATAGTGACTAAGCAAAGCCAACTACACTTATTATTCTTCTGTCTTGAGCAGAGGCTCAAGCATTTGTCTTCTGGCTTTTCTCAAAACAATTAAAATTAAATAGGTTTGTAAAGGAAATACACTGAAATGAAATAAACCCACGTCCTGTAGGGTCTTCCCATCACCTCTGTGTAAGGTATCTTAGCCTGTCTATAAATAGTAATTATATACTTACATTCTTATTTATGTCTGAACAGAGTGAAGTGCCAATTCTTCTGTCTTCCAAAAGCTGGACACGGAATTCATAGTTTAAGAACCTTTACTGTTGTCTAATTAATGCAGTGGATTGTTAGAGCAGCTACTGTTTCTCAAGATATGTGTTGGTAGATTAGCCTTCATGCTTAGATTGTGACTTTTTTGGATTGGAGATAAAGTGGTGTTACCAGCAAAAATTGTTCCAAGAATATGATTTTGCAATGTAATGATTGATTATTAGGAAGATACAGGGTGTGTGCTATGCCAGATCATAATATCTAAAATTTAGTTATTTCAATGTCTGGTGCAACCACAAGTACAGACCAACTAAAAAGGAAGATAATGTTTAAAAAATACAGATGAGATTTGAAGAATTTTTGTATATGTTTGGATGTTAAAGTTTTTGTTTGCTGGGAGTTTGTTGGGTTGGGTTTTTTTTTTTTGTTGGAAAAAGTATTTTAAAGGCTCACCGTATAAAAAAGGGGTACCTCTTCTAGTCAGAGCAACTGATTGAACCACAGCATCAAAGTCTATTTAGGTAGTTCCAGTAAGGTGCCCCTTACTGGAAAGTGAATTCCATTTACTGTATCTTCCAAAGACAATTTTTTTTTATGTACTATGCACACAGTAGAATTATGTCTTTTTCTCTACCTGTAAGAGGTAGCTAGGTATAATTGCATTAGCAAGAGTTTTTTTTCAAACATGTTGGAACAGCTCAAACATGCAAACATATCTGTAGTACTGATAGATGCTACAGAAAAAAATATTCACAGATTATAAAGCCAAAGTAGAAGTTTACTGAGTTCTTAGTATCCTCATTTTCTTTTGAGCAGAGTTGGTGAAGTTATTTGCAGCAGAACCTCTTTTCACTGAAACTGCATCTGAGAAATAATCTGAAATTCAGGTGTTGTTAGAGGAGGCTTGAAAATGAGTGAACAAAATAAATTTCCACCTCTTTAAAGTTTGAATTATAAAGATTAAAACATAAGATTTGTTACACAATATCATTCCTACCACCTTTTTTCAGATGACAAAGGTATAGATGTTCAGCAGTAACAGGACTTGTTTTAGAAAAAAAGGATACATCAAGAGCTGTTAATTGTAATGGTTTAGTCTTACTCTCTGATTCAGAACTGTGCAATTCTGCAGATTGCTGGAGCATGAATGGGAGAAAGTATTTCTCTTTACTTGCCATGTTCTTACACTCTTTCCTTACACTCTTACACTCTTACACTCTTTCCAAAAAAAGATTATGGAATAAATAGCTTATAGACTGAAAGAAGACAAGTTTTTACGATGTTGTTTGAATGTACTCATTGTTCCTTGAGAGAGTATGTGTTCTTGAAAACGTGTCTTAATGTTCAATGTTGATTTTTTTTGTATAAGCAGTCTGTAAGTGACTTTGAGATACTCTTCCATTGCAGATCACAGTACAGAAGTAGAGTTACATGAAGACACGTGGCATAATGGTGGTTGTTTGCTTAGAGCCACAGAATCACAGTATAATGAACTTTTAAGTTCTGCTGAAATGCATATAACAACATGCTGAAGCAATACAAAAGTGAACTTGGCAAATAATAATTATTAATCATTCATTTTCTGCTCTTGAGTTGTCTGATCAGCATTAAGCATGGATTTCAAAAAAGCTTTTAAAAATATTCTCTGATAGCCTAATCATTAGTTTTATAAATAATTTATTTTTCCGCTTTTATTTTGGAAGGCCACATCTGTCCCAAATTTTTCATACATGGGAGCACGGTTGTGTAACTATCTATCTCACCACCTAACCATTAGTCCACAAAGTGGGAACTTCCGACAGTTGCTGCTTCAAAGGTCAGTATCAGTCTTAAGCCTTAAGTATAAGTCTTTAAGCCTTATTCTCTTCAGTTACATCTTTCTGGTTTGTGTGTTAACTCTTTCTGTTGCATACAAAGAGATATTATTTAAAATAGTAGTACAGATTGAGGACTATCGAAACACAGGTACATTCTGAGTATTGAACACAGGCATCTTAAAATATTTTAATATTTTTAAACATAAAAATAGGACTCCATTTGAAGTTCTGTAGGATCTTTTGAACTGAGTATATTAGATTGATCCCCAAAATAGTGCAAATTGGAAAGTTAATCTATTTTAAAATATACTAAATGCACATATAGGTACTGTCCTTGTCCTTTGACTCTTGCCAGTACTTACTTAATTGTGTTTTTTTTAATTAGTGCTTTTGTTTTTTGCCTGGAATTTGTGTGTAAGGTTTATTCACTGATAGGTTAACTGACATTGTATCTATGAAATAGTTGTATAAAATCCAGAAGTTCTTCAGTTTCAGTTATTGCAGATTTCTGGGGACCTCAGCTTAATAATGATTAGACTTTGTAGTTGACAAAAATGCGACATTTTTAAATTGTTATACATCCTCTCAAATATTACTGCATGACATTTGAAGGAATACTGTCTTAGACACTTCAGAATTCTTTATAAATATGCCTCTTTTTTTGTTGTTTAAAGACATCTGGCTTTCTAAGCTTCAGGTTTGCCTCTTGTTTGAACAGTTTTTACTTAGTCCAGCAAAAGTGTGATAAACTTTTACTGTAGTGCATTCCAATGGTCTTTTGTCATGAGTGGAATGTTGTGGTTTAACCTGGCAGGTACCTAAACAGCTTGCAGGCCCACACTCAATTTCCCCACCCTCCCAATGAAATAGGCAAGAGATTTGGGGGCAGAAAAAGTAAAATTCATGGGTTGAGATAAAGATATTTTATTAGGCCGAAAGGGATGTGAATATAGTAACAGTGATAAAAGAATTAGCATATAGCAAACAAGAGACACACCATGCAGTCGCTCGCCACCCACAATGCCCAGACAGTTCCTGAGCAGCGGCCCCCGGGCAGCTTTCTCCCTGGTTTATATGCTGAGCATGAGGCAACGTGGGATGGAATAGCTGTGTGGTCAGTGCAGGGTCAGTTGTGTCTCCCCTCATCTTCACCCCAGTCTCCTTGCCGGTGGACTGGGGTGAGAAGCAGAAGAGTCCTTGATGTAGAGCAAACACTGTGAAGCAAAAGCTAAAACGGGGGGGATAGAGAAGCTGAAAACACTAATTTTTCTCTTTTTTTTTTTTTGTTGTTCTCTCTTTTTTGTTGTTGTTGTTTGTTTTGTTGTTTCTTTTAAAGTCATTGCTTATGATTTTTTTTTGAACTGTCTTACTTGAACATGAAAGGAAATCCCTGTTAATGTTGCATTTTCTGGTTCTTGGTTTTGAGGCAAACCCAATGGATAACATTAATGTTAGTACCCTGAACCTATTAATTTAAAGTTGCTGATGTTTTGCTTTCTAATATGGATGAAATTGGGAGCAAGGAGGGTGTGTGCAGATAAACAACCTAATAATGTGACAACAGAGAGGTCATCTTCTGTTTCTCAACAAAGTTTCTAACTGAAATTTTGTATTTCAACTCTTTAAGATGTTTCAATTTCTCCACTTTTTCTCAATCCATTACACAGTCATTCAGAATACATTAAAATTTGTCTGGGTTTCCTTTTATCTCATTTTTTTTTTAAATTTTGTTTTGTACGGTTATGTAAACTTGTGTATTTTTGGCACAGTTGCTAAATACTAGAAAAATTACTTCACTGCCATAGTATTTTAATACTATTGTTGTATTTATATTAAATTACAGAATCATAGAATTATTTGGGTTGGAAGAGACCTTAAGAATCTAGTTCCAAACCTCTCTGCCATGGACAGGGAACCTTCCACTACACCAGGTTGCTCAGAGCCTCATGCAGCCTGGCTTTAAACACTGGGATGGGGCATCCACAGCTTCTGTGGGAACTTTTCTTGGTGCCTCACCACACTAACAGTAAAAAATTTCTTCCTAACATCTAGTCTAAACCTGTCCTTTGCTAGTTTGAAGCCATTCCCCTTCGTCCTGTCACTACATGCCCATGTGAAAAGTCCTTCTCCCGCCCTCTTGTGGGCCCCTTTTAGGTACTGGAAGGTGCTACAAGGTGTCACCAATGCCTTCTCTGCTCCCCACTGAGCAGTCCCAGCTCTCTCAGCCTGTGCCCATAGGAGAGATGTTAAGGGCTTATGGTCAACTTAGTGGCCTTCTCTGGTCTCACTCAATATGTCTGTGTCTGCCTTGTTCAGAGGACCCCAGAGCTGGATGCAGTGCTCCAGGTGGGTCTCACCACAGCAGAGCAGAGGGACAGATTACTCTCACTCACCTGCTGCCCACGTGGCTCTGGATGCAGGATACAATTGGCTTCCTGGCCTTCAAGCATGCGCTGTCACATTGATCTTCTCATCACCCAACACCCCAAGTCCTTCTTGGCAGGACTATTCTCAACCACTTCCCTGCCTAAGCTGTTCTTAATGCTTGGGATTGCCCTGACCCATATACAGAACCCTACACTTGGCCTCATTTAAGTTCATGATTTGCACAAGGCCACCTCTCAAGCCTATCAGGGTTGAGCATGTGTGCCATCCCTTCCCTCTAGAGTGTCACTTAACACTGCTCAGCTGGGTGTAATGAATTATGTATCACTGTCACTTAACATGGCAAGATAAACAATTTATCAAATAAGTGTAAAGGCATCTAAGACAATGTGGTAAATACCCCAAAGAGGGAAACATGTCTACTTCATTTCTTTGGGCATTGGCTGCGTTTGTTACTGTTGCACATCCTAGACCCATATTCAGTTGTATAAATTCAGTTGTGTAACTGTATTCATTTTTACATGTTTTAAGTTGTTCTATTTTGCTTTGCTGTATCAGATACCTCAGTGCTTAAAGACATAATCATGCAATCATATGTGTTTCTCTAAAAGGATGCAAATCCACTGTTTCTTTGTGAAGGCCTCTCATTCCCTTCACAGATCATACATCCCAGCATTCAGCATGTAACAGTTTTCATGCAGTTCATAAGTTCTAAGTGTTCCTTTAAATAAGTAGCATGTTACATATGTTGGAATGACTACAGATGGTGTAATTGCGTATTAATTTTTACAGGTGTCGAACAGAGTATGAAAACAGAGATGAAGCAACCAAAGGGGATGAGACTACTAGAAAACAATTTCATGCCTTTGTGCTGTTCTTAGCTGAACTTTATCTTAACTTAGAGGTGAGAAGAACATGACTCCTCGTACATTTTTTGTTGTGTGTAGGTAAACACTGAAGTAGACTGTAATTTGAGGTGTTTTTCTAAAGGCAGAGTGCAGTAAAGTAAAAGAACTTTAGAACTGTTTCATTATAATGCATATGTCCAAGAAACATATAAACAAAAAAGGACAAAATCATTAGAAGAGAAATGTATAAAAATGAAAGTGTAGGAATTTGTGGGAAGAGCCAACCACAAACATCTTCGAAATGAAGCTTTTATTTTCTTTTACTGGCAAAACTCCTAGATGGCTATACTTGACCAACATATTAAATGGTATTAAATGCCTAGCAGAAGCAGATCAGGCTCAAAAACATGTAATTCAGTATTCAGGTACTAATAAGAGGTGTTAACAAACCCTTGAGGCAGATGTGAAAAATCCTCAAAATGAGGAATTAAAAATGCAGACTTTTTTAAAGATACTTCTTCTGATAGTTTAGTCATTGGCTGATGCATGAATTATGCAATCTTGTATTTAGATTTGTTTTCTGTATCTGTGATATGTACAAAAATGTGTACAATTTTCTTTTTATTTTTATGCCTGTGCATTTACCAAGTTCACTTCCTGCTGCAGTGTAGGACGTTTGACTTGATTGTTTCAGTGGTTTGATTTAAGCAAACACTGTAAACAGGTTCTGCTGGCATGGGGAAATTCCTTCTCTGACTCTTCCATTTCTGGACCATATGTGGTCCTTGAAATCTACTTTTCACTTGCTAGAAATAAAAAATGAAGATTTTCAAAGACTTTGGAACAGGGGAGGTTGTCCATTTGTGGAGTATACCATATTCCTTGAAGTATACCATTTGGTTTTAAACCATTTTCTGTAATTTTTTAATTATATAAAGACTGCTTTCTAGAACTAAGCTACCATTGTTGTAGAGAATATGTAATGCAGTGTGGAAAAGAGCATGAGGTTCTGGAAATTTGGTATTTTTTGGACCATTAGGCAGGCACTTGGTAGCTTTTCTTCGCAATTTGTTAGCAGAGAAACAAAATTCTAGACATGCTTTGTTATGCCAGAATTGCAAGGAGATTACTCAGAGTAAGTTTTCCACTGACACTGAGCTGTGTGGTGCAGTCAACATGCTGGCAGGAAGGGATGCCACCCAGAAGGACCAAGACAGGCTTGGGAGGTGGGACCATGCAAACAAGGTAAAGTGCAAAGTACTCGTCTGGGCCAGGCACAAATACAGGCTGGGTGGAGAATCAGTCAGGAGCAGCTCTGCTAAGAATGGTTTTGGGTGTTGGTGGATGAGGACCTCAACCTAACATTCATCAGAAGATGTATGGCCAGCAGATTGAAGTAGGTCATGAACTAGATGATGTTTAAGGGCCCTTCCAACCCAAACTATTCTATGATTCCATGAAAGTCAGTGTTCTAAAATGGTTACAGTATTTGGCATATAGATGTCAACTATGTTGATCACAAACCAAATAATACAGCATTCAAGAGAGAAAATGTGCCCAAAATAATTTCTACAGCTTAAGTATTTTAAATATTAGGGGGATTTTGATTATGTTTTGCAGATTAAAGGATCAAAGGGACAGGTTACACGGGCAGAAATTCTTCAAGAAGGCCTTCGGGAATTACTGAATGCACTCTTCTCTAATCCTGTGGACAGTAATTTGATATGTGCAGTGAAACTGCTGAAGGTGAGACAGTAGTTTTAAAAGAAAAAAAAAAAATCTGTCTTTTTAAACTGCCTAGCTTTAATATAGGGAATAGTAGGGTAAATTACAAGTGAGGAAGTATTTATAGGGTTTATGCATTACAGCATTAGCAGAGCAAACTACTTTTTTTTTGTTTTCCTTAGTACCATTAGGAAATTGAGCCAGTAAAAAAAGTAACAAGATGCTCTAAAAATACATTCAAGGCCATTTGTGTACAAGTGAGCAATAGAACTGAAGTTAAGCTGCAAATGAGTAAATGCTTCCTCTAGATCTCATTTTGCTGCTTCTGGTGTGGGAGAAAACTGTAACCACTTTGAATGAATTGTGATATCTTAGGTGTGCTCTGTGTTCTGAAGGACATGTGGCTATTGGGGTCCACCACTTTTTGAGGCAAAAGGTTCCTAATATCTCTTACTTCATTCTGTGCTGTCTGTGTCATTACTATTATAGAAATAAATAGATTTCTCTTTCATGTTGAAAATAAACCTCTTTGCTCATAACCCATATCTTTTCTTATAAAATGGTTAGCCTCTATGTTGGAGAAACACTTATCTTCAGTAGGTATCATTACACTATTTTTTTTTTTTCATTCTTTACCCTTCCTCATACTCCACTGCTTCTCAGCCTGTTCTATCTTGAATTTCATTTCTGACAGCTTCTTTTGATATCATAGAGTAGGGAAGAGAGATTTTTGTAATTTAAAACCTTCATTTGAAGTTTGGATGTTTAAGGAGGTTGCTTCACAGCAAGTGTGAGATTGTGCTTAATGAGCACTTTCACTCCTGTGGTCAGTCCTGATGTTGGCAAGTGCTTCCCTGAGGCAAGGCCCATTGAAGAACCTTTTTAAGCAGCAATACACAAATCAGGAAACTTTACAGTGCAGTAAAGAAGAAGAAAACCAGTCATCTAAATTTTTTTATGACACATTGCTATATCTAAAACGTGGTACAGAACAGAGATTGTTTTTTTCAATCCAGTGTTTTCTGATGTTTATAGTATCTCAAGTGTTGAATATATATGTAGCTAGACTGGGCTGCCTCATGAAACCTTGGTTTCACTACTGAAGCAATAAATGTGTCATTTTATCTTTCCCATTTAATACAGTAGTAGAGGTTTTCTCTGTTTGCTGTGCAATATGTTTCTTTTTAATTAATCTTGATGCTATTTCCTAATTATCCGGGATTAAGGTGAGACCACTGTGGAATACTATGAATGCCAAGCAATTGCTGACCAATATACTTGCTTTTCTCTTGGGATTTTATCCCTTTGTATCATCAAGTGCCATTCCAGGTGTTTTTGATTATGTAATATTTATGCTGAGGAGATGGCTATTAGTGGCAAACTATTTTTTTTTTTTCTGATTTAACTCCTCCTGTGCAATTATTGGGCAATGAAGTACAATTCTTGTAGTAAAAATCTTTCATCCACAGGTGTTCTAGAATGACTTCTGCTAAAGCTTTAGCCTCATACACTTTTATATATTAAAGTTCAGGTTGGCTTCTTCAGATAATTCTCATCTCCTTTATATATACCCAGAAGAAATTCTCTGGCATGTGTGATGCTGGCCAAGTTGACTGAAGTGTTTCTAAAGCTCAATAAAGTATTATCTGTTGTGTCAACTGCTGGCATCAGCTGCAAAAATAAGATTTAAAGGAAATAAATAATGGTAGTATGTACTTAAATTAAGTAAGATCTGACCAATGTCACTGAAGAGTTGTTTCAAAATCGTATTTCAAGACTGAAACAAGTGGCTGTGAACTTCTAGGTAACAAATATAGGACATGGAGCTCCTATACTGTCTGTAGTTTACCAATAACCTATTTATGAGGTCTATTAATCTGTTTAGCAAAGAGATACAGCTGGGAGTGTCAGCCATTGAGTAGTCCAAGTGTCATGAATTGTTACAGAATCTCTTGTTGACTGTTTATTAAGGATTTCTAATTTTCTTTTAAAAAATACTAATCCTTTTTCTTTAGTTGACAGGTTCCGTTTTAGAAGATGCCTGGAAAGAAAAAGGAAAGAATGATATGGAGGAAATTATTCAGAGAATTGAAAATGTTGTGTTGGATGCAAACTGTAGCAGGTGAGAAGATAAGTTTATGTGCAGTGTTTTGTTTATATGAAAAAGAACACCTTGAAAAAGCTTCAACTATAATGAAAAAATTATCTTTGAAACTTGTATTTATGAAAATTGATGTGTTTGTAGGTCATTTTCCATGTTAAAAAAATAAAAGTTGTTTTTCAGTTGAACGATAATGTGGCTTTCTTGGCAGTTGGGTTGATTTTGTTTTAGGGTAGGGTTCTTTGTATTTTAGTTTTTAATAGAGATTCAAATTCCACTGTTCAGTTGGGTTTTTTTAACCTATTAGGTCTCAAAATCTTCGGTAAGCGCTTAGGCTCTTAAAGCAAGTATATGCAAAGAGGAAATAGGGGCAATATCTCATAGTTTATACTTTTAATTTTGAATTGAACAGGCTTAAATACATACAAGCAGTACTAAATATGTAGCTGTATTAAATACATACAAATTACTATAAATGTAAAGGCAAAATGAAATATACTTTGTGGCTTGATTTTTGTTTGGTTTTCTTTCTGGAAAGCACACCTTTTTGGCAAGGTCTTAGTTTTAATCTGGAAAAAATGAGTGGTTGACTATCTATTAGTAATAGATTAGTGGTTAACTATAATCATAAAATTGTCATAAAACCACCTGTATGCATGAGGTTATCTGATTCTGCTGTGCTTCATCCTCAGCTTCTTGCACACTTACTAAAAACCTGTAGAGGGCTGAGGGCTCAGACAGTGATCTCTTGCCATATGGAGGGGAGGTCAAGAGTGGCTTATAACATCTATGGGTTGTAATTGAGCTGCCCCCAAGGAGGATGAGGAAATTTTTGCTTCAGGAACCAAAATAGATGGCACAAGCTGAGGCTTCAAAGATACAGAATAACAAACTAATTTTGATGCCTTTTCGCTGGTCCTAAAATCATGAGCCAGACACAGCTAGGTGACAAAAAGGGGTTATCTTATAAGGATCCTTAGGTGCTCAACTCACTAGGTGGAAAAGTGCTGAAGATGCACACCCAGCATAATGTGTATACAATTTCTGTACATTTAGCAAATTAGCATAGCTGACAGGGATCCCCAGGTTGAGACATAAGTGGTGTGGTAATTCCCCCCCAGGGCAACCCTTTCTGAATTCCTCCCCCTCTCAGATAGGAACTAAACTTTGTTTATGAAAATGTGTCTAGGAGAACTTGGCTTCCCAGAGAATCTAACCTTGGACCACTGGCTTGGAGCTGCTGAGGAATTTCTTCTGTCTTTCTGTCTAATAGAGTAGATGAAATGCTAGCTGCAGATACTGGAATAGGCTACAGAGCTACAAATATACGTGTAAAGAATATAGAGAATATATAAAAGAAAAAAGGCAAAAATCAATTCGGCGTCAATTTCAGCTGGAAAAATAACCAAAAAAATTATTAATTTATGTATTCTTTAATGATACTCTTCCCCATAGACTAGCTTAAAAGAAGAAGGAATTTTCTCTTATTTTAGGGATAAAATGGGTGTTGGTATCTAATGTACTGGGGGCATTACTTCTTACTTTTGACTAAAACATTTCATTATGATGAAGACTAAAGTTAGGACCATAGAATAGATAACTAAAATAAAATTTGAAGATCATCTCCCTTTTTTTCCCAGTATTAATCCTTTTATCAAAAAGGATTGTGTTCTTCAACTTTTACTGCAAGGTGTAGTATCTCAGTAAAAACTACAGCAATTTTCTCTTTCATATGAGCTCCTTACTTAACAGCAGAGGAAGTGGAGAGGGTGAATATCTCATAATTGACACATAAATCATCTAGACTTGCAGTTGTAAAATTGAATTCATAACTATCTACATAATGGACCAACCTTTATCCTTCTTGAACTTGTTTTTTTGGATGGATTTAACTGTCTTGTATTTGCATGGTAAGAGAAGCCAAATTTCTTGCTTGGTACAAATTCTAACTTTTGTAGTGCTTCTGTATTTCAGAGATGTGAAACACATGCTTCTGAAACTAGTAGAGCTGCGATCTAGTAACTGGGGTAGAGTTCATGGAACAACTCCACATGCAGAAGCTACCCCTGAAAATGACCCAAACTATTTTATGGTAAGAATTATATGGACATTTCAGTTCCTTAATTTCATGTGAATTTGGTTTGATTCATAGACAACTGCATTACAAACCTTTCTCTCTGAATACATATAACTTTCTGGATGACTTTATTTTTAGAATGAACCAACATTTTACACTTCTGATGGCATTCCTTTCACTGCAGCAGACCCAGGTATGGCACAAATTTAGCTTGCCTGTCTTCTCAATCTTCTTTAAAAAGTTTTAATTAAGTTTACAGCCTGTTGAAGAACATAAAATGTTACTCTTCAAGAGTCTAAAACCTATTCAACTTAAAAGACAAAATTCTGCTTGAATCCCTGGTTTAGTAGAGCATGTGATTTATTCTGTGTTAAAGAAGGTAGATGTTTGAAATGGAGAATATGCATTTGAGTTCATATAAGTCAGAAGAACTTGTTCAGTAGTCCACAGCAGCTGACCGTTCTAGAAAGCCAGAAATATTAAAGTCTTCTTTTGTTTGTCCATTGTTACTATCAAAATCAAATCAAAATCCTTAGTCTCCTTATCTGTAATCTGACCACAGTGTGGCATAACATTATTTGAGGTAAAGACATCTGTCACAACTTTTACAGTTCTATGGGAAGTTAGGCATCATTCCTAGACATCCATTCATGTCCTGAGAAAACATTGCAGAAGGGTCTTTTCCTGTTAATACATTTCCTGCCTTTTATGATTTCGTTAACCAGACAATTTTCAAACTTTGTATATTTCTGTTAATTTAGAGGACTAGTCTTATATGTTACTCAGTCTCATTTTTACTTTGCCAGATTATCAAGAAAAATACCAAGAGCTGCTTGAAAGAGAGGATTTGTTTCCATATTATGAAGAAAATGGAGCAGATCTGTCAGGACCTGGAGAGCTGTATGTTTTTTTTTTTTTAGTGATGTATTTTTTAATAACTGTTATTTTTACTGTGATGCTGTGATAGTTCCGATTTAGGATTCCAATGTCGACAAAAATGGAACTAAATAATGTAATTGTTACTTAGTTCTACAGTGGATGTATTTGTTCAGGTTTAAATTGGTTTTTAATCACACAAGTTTGAAACCTATCTCATGTTTATTCTGCTGAGTATGGTAATTACATTTCAGATGTTTATGCACATGTACAAACATACTTCTGCACTTAAGAAGAAATTTGCAAGCAAAATGAAGCACCAAACCTTCAAGTGTTTGTAGTAAGGCAACCTAAATTTGTTTGACTGATGTGCATGAAAATCCCAGCAAGAGATGATTACTGAATTTCCAGTGTCTTTAAAAGGGAGAAAGTGTTAACTTTCTCTCTTCAGCCTAAGGACTATTCCCTGCAATTAGAGGGCTACTCAGTATTCCTGTACAGCAAGAAAAGCAACCTAATGGCAAAAGGGGAAGAAATAGTTGAGAATATAGCCTGACTTTTTGGCATCAGTTTATAAGAAAGAAATATGTAAAATAAGTAGGAGAAATATGGTCTAAAATAAATTGCTCTGAGCTTTATCTCACAAAAGAGGACTTTCAGACCATGATTTGATACACACAAACATTTTCAGTGTTGTTTTTATGCATTATAAGAGTGCAGGCCTGGATCAGTATTTTTTTAGTAAATTAGAAAACTTTCAGTATGTATCTAGCTGAGGGGAATATCAAGAACTTTGGAAGATATATTAGAGATGTCATCAGAAATCAACAAGCTTATACTGAAGGGAAAAAAAGACCCATGTGAACCTCTGTTTAGAAGAAAAAATACAAATTGAACACAGACATCAGTTAAAAAACACAGCAAATCCTAAGTGTGACGTGTAGAACACTTGAGTCAACCTTTAAGCACAGTGACTGTAACCTTCTTTGTTGAAGGCTTAAGAAAAGCTTAGACAAATGTCTGCTGATTCTCTGTCAGCTATTTCTCACGATAACATCAGGGTGGAGGGTTCTGTGTGAGGGCTCTTTCTTCTGAAGGCTACACTTCTACAAGAACAAAGGACCAAATGAGAAATATGTAGACTGCTTCCTCAATGCACAACATTTTGAAGCAAAAAAACTTTTCTTACACATTTTCTATGGCCTTCTTTTACGTATCAACAAACAGGAATGCAGGGTTTCTATATTCATGTATTCTGACTTTGAACTAGAATGTTGACCAATCAAAATGACACTAATATGTTAGTAATTATGGTTTTTCGTAATTGGATCAGTAGAGATGCA
Organism: Vidua macroura; assembly: GCF_024509145.1. Taxonomy (NCBI): domain Eukaryota; kingdom Metazoa; phylum Chordata; class Aves; order Passeriformes; family Viduidae; genus Vidua; species Vidua macroura. The sequence goes on from NC_071611.1 coordinate 36,352,407, forward strand.
TTATTAAATTTCGGGACGTGTGGATTACATGATTGCATTTTCTATCATCTTGGAAACTATTTCTATCTTTTAAACTGGACAGCATAAGATGATCTAAAAAGGTGGCAAACACTGTAGGTATTTGAACATATTTGTGCTGCTTTGAGGTTTCTGTTTACTTGTTTTCCTAGTACCCATTATTTTTTTCCTTTTCATTCCCTTTAGGAAAATGTAAAAAATAACAGAAATTTATAAAACCTTGTTGTAGATGTTTGACATCTACACAAATTCTAAAAATCTGTTGGCTCTGAAAATCTGTATGTAAACTTAACACCTTTGGTAATTTTTTTTTTCTCCCTCAGGTATTTTGATGAGATTGATGATGAGATGGATCCAGAAATTGAAGAAGCATATGAAAAATTCTGTCTAGAATCAGAACATAACAGAAAACAGTGAGATGTTATGTATTAATGTTAGTTTATTTAACCACTTTAGGTATGGTTAGAGTGAAGGGGGACACAAAACATTTGTACCAAAATGAGAAACTTGAGTTTCTCCAAGTACTAAAGTTACACAATTTCCATTTTGTTTAACAGAACCTGCCAAAAAAATGTAAACTTAAGCCCTGTAACTTAAAATGTTGTGTATATAACATAGTTTATTTTGTGAAAAATGTTTTTGAACAATGTTTTGGCTGCAATAAAAATTATTTAAAAGTTATAATTGAAATTAAAATTTAATGGGGAAATGTCCCATAAAACTTCCCTTGAAGAAGAAAGGGAAAGAATAATAATCTGAATTTGCTTGCTTGTTTGCTTTAGTATATATTGGGATTTACTCATCCTTTTTACCATATACAATATATCTTGCATTTACTTCCTTCACTTCCCCCCCAAGAAGAGTATGATCCAAATAAGAAAGAATTTTTTTTTTCCTGTATATCACAATCATGAAAAGTGGCTTGTGAAAGTTTTGTGTATGAATTTTTCTTTTGTTCATTTCCTTTTTCTTCTTCTTTCAAAACACACATGGTGAAGTCTGGACTTTTCTTTTTTCCTGGAATAAATGTGTTACATGTTGATATGTGAAAAAGCAAGCAGTATTTTGGAAGTGAGGTGCTTTCAAGATCTTTGGTTCAGATAAGCTTATTTTCAAATCTACAAGAAAAAGCTATTCTGTAATTTGTTGTGTTCTTCAAGGCAATAGTAATACAGTTGTTTTCTAAACCATGCTTCTCAAGAGTATGTGCAGTGCTTTTTTTCTTTTGCTTTTTTTTTTCTAGTAATGTATCTAACACGTCTAACCTTTCCCAACCCTTGTAACTTTCTTTTATTCTTCTAATTTGATGTAGTTTGATTTAATTTTGTAGTTGGAGTAAATTCATATATTTCATAAATGTTAACATTCTGAAGCCAATTGCTCTTTTTTTGACTCCATATAATGATGTTAGTTTTCTTAGGATACTCCATTGTTGTTGTTGCCAAACTCAGTTGAACTGTTTCCTGCTACCTGTTGCTGGTTAGACTTGAGTAGAAATCCTTACCAAAAACAAACACAAGTATTTCCCAACAGTTACGTACTCTAAAGAACACGCATAGTAAATATGCATGTAAATAATTCTGATAATATTTCACTGTTATTTGTTTGATTAAATAAGTTGTGCATCTGCTAATAGAGTAAGCAGTGGCTGTTTTCTGGATGTTTATTTAACATACTTATTTAGTTTGGAGTTTTGGAAAATAAAATTTAACTAGCTTTATTTCCTTTGGTATAATATCACTACCTTGTCTTCTTGCTTTAAAACAAAACCAATATTTTATCTTCTTCTATCTCTCATTCACTGAGCACTCCTTTCTCTTCTTCAAAGTACACAGTTGCAGAGTTTATTATCTTTTGATTCTTGCTGGAAAAATAAAACTTACCAAAATGCAGTATGCACATAAAGACTGTATTAGCATTCTGAAATCTTTAGACTAAAATTCAGAAACTAGAAATGTGAAAACTAGATGATTTTTAAATACATATTCTCTAAGTTGAGCACAATTTTCATACAAAAATTTTAATCTAAATACAGGTCAGACTTTCTGCTGGCTTTACAAGCAGATTGTGGAAATTATATTTATTCAGAACTTAAAGTCCCGAGGAACAAGCATTCATATATGCTTTGCAGTAAAGTAACTGTGACTCAAACGGACTGCACTTTACATGTTTTAGTTTTGCATGATTTGTGGCGAGTTGTCTTTTTCTGTCAGGTAGCTGTCATCTCTAGATGTACTGTCAGCTTGTGGAAATAGTAATTTTATGAGTAGATAAGAAGCATGCCAAATCATATGGTAAAAAAAAAATCAGGAACTAGGAACTGTATATATAGAGAGCAATTCAGATCAAGTTTGCAATAGTAGGTTTTTCCTCACTGAAAATACTAAAAATCATAAAGTGAGACTTTTGTTCAAACTATTGTAGAAGTCTGTATATATGAACTTTGTAAGTGTTTTCAGTCTTTACTGCAGCAGGGAAAAATTTATTTTAACTCTGTCCTGCTGCATTAAATAAACAAGATAATACTTTCATTAAACAGTCAAGTATTTCCTACTTGTCTTAAATCTCACAGAACTTCAATACAAGCTAGTTAATGTGAGAGAGCAAGAGAAAGCAGCAGGTTTCTCACTGTCAGGATCCCTTTGTCTGCTGCTTGTTTGTCCACTCTTAATCGCCCATCGTTCTGTGTATGATAGAGATGAGTCACGAGGGGTTTAAAGGTTATTTCACCTGAGTTTTAGCATTTACTAATTTCAAATGCACTGTGTAAAAGTATTTCTTATCTACAGGTTTCTGAGCAATCCTTTGCAGAAGTACAACTTTTTTAAAAGATGTATTTTCTTAATGGCATAATGGTAAATCAGTGGAGGCGGAGAAGCATGGAAAGCAAAATTTGTGGGAGATGTGAAGCAAGGTTCTTTAGCACTCGTTCTGAAAAGAAACAGGCTTCACATTCAGATTTGAGCATGAAACCCAGGCTTTGCAGATCAGTAAAAGTATGCACACTATTTCCCACTCTTGACAAATTATTAAGATTTAGCAAAAATGTTTAGTATTTGAAAATCACACTTTGTTTAAAGGAATCTCAAAATGGGCTGCAAGAATTGCTGCTTTGCATGTGCTTTGCTGTTGCGTGATTTCCATATCCAGTAACGCAGCTAGTTCTCTGTACTTTCCTTTAAAATCTGCAAAGTTCTTGTTACTGGCCTTTGGCTTTTTTTTTTTTTTTAAACAGATGAGGTCACTGGGTTTTAACTGTTGGGTTTTAGAATAATTGTACCACTACAGAGAAGCAAGACTGGCCCAACCACATCAGGTATCACAAACTGCACATAGCTAGGATTTTTTTTTTCAATAGAATAATCCATTGTGGCACTGAATGTTAGTGACACTTGGTCTAGTTTGTACTAGTAATCTTTATTTTTCACTGGGACATTATTTCCTTATCATATTCTGCCTTTCCTTCCTACTACACACAACTCATTGAATTACTGACAGCTCAAATTTGCAACTTCTCTCTGACTGAGTTATAGTTCTAATCATCCAGTTGATGCCTTATAGTTCTGATCATTAGTTGATACAGGAACAGAAAATTACATTCCAGCCAAAACTCAGGGAAGATACTACACTGTATCCCGAGCTGATGATTTGCCGCCTCTACTTCAGCCTGTGTGACCTACTTCCACAGTTCCTATACTGAGGGTCCCAACCAGAGCAGTGAGATTGTGATCAAAATGCAATGTATCATCCATAAATAATAATATTCATAACTCATTCATAATCCCAATATATACTTTGAAACTTGCTTCAGACAAATACTGAACAGAATAATACTTATTGAAAAGGAGTATTGTGAATAGAATCAGGTTATTTTGATGCATGGCTGTGTCAGCAGCCACTTGACTGGGTGTTGATCTACTCTCTGCCGAGACAACAACTGTCAGGAATGGAAAGTTGTACTGAATGCAGTCAATCGATGATTGCACTTATCTGAGAAACCTGTACTTCCCTAAGCAGGTAAGGAAGCTAAGAGAGCTCATATGGACTAGTGGGGATATTCAACTGCACTTGCTAATGTCTGGGAGTGGCGGTTGATAATAACTGTCACTTAGCTGTGAACTGCCAGTCCACTTAAAACAGCTTTGATTAAACTATAAGTATTGGTGGGGAGTGGAGGGTATACATAATAGTCAAAAAAAGGCAACTAGGCATCATGTTAAAATTGTCCTTTAGCATCTTGGTCTTTCTGTTCAGATAGGGCTTCTACTGCCCCGTTCTAGGTATAGAGCTGTGTGTTGGCTCACCGCCCCCCCCCCCCCCCCCCCCCGCTTTCAGCAAATAAAAATTTATTAAGAAAAAAAAAAAAAGTACAAGGACACCGTGTGCAGTTCCCTCAAGCTTATTTTCCAGATGTGTGTATGGAATGCACTCATCTCGCCTGAGAGAGCAGGAAGGCGCGGTTAGCTCACTGACCTATGGAGCTGGGGAGGAGTTCGGCAGGAGATCCGGTCGGCAGCAGATCCGGGGAGAGTTCGGCGGGAGCTCAGGCGAAGCTCGGCAGGAGTTAGGGTGGAGCTCCGGCGGGAGCTCGGGCGGAGCTCGGCAGGAGTTAGGGTGGAGCTCGGGCGGAGCTCGGCGGGAGTTCTGGCGGTCGCCCCGCCCTGCGGTTCCCGCCCTGCTGCGGCGCGGCCGCCTCAGCCGCCTCGGTCCGAGAGCTGCTCGCCGTTCTGGCTCGGTCTCCGGTGCGATGGAGGCGGAAAGGCTGATGGTGCTGTTCGAGGATGGCTCGGTGGAGGTGCACTACGCGGGGGGGTCCCGCCTGCTGCTGTCTCCTTGCGGCTCCGAGTATCTGTACGAAGCGGCGCTCCCTGCGGCCGCCCACTCGCTCCAGCCGGCGGAGACCACCCGCCAGCGGGTCGCCTTTGTCGTCAGTGCCTACCGGGTATGCGGTGGGCAGTGCCTTTGGGGACGGGAGCGCTGTCCCTCGTCCCGGCGCCGTCCCTGGGAGCATCCCATGGGCAGTGTCAGACTTGCCTCCTTGCTCGGAAACGGAGCGGCCCGGGGATCACGGACCCAACAGTTCTTGTTTCTCTCTGTAAAAAACAGAGTGGGTTTCATAGCCTCAGCTCCACAAAAAGTATGAAATCAGCATAAATTTTTATCACTGCATGTAAAAAATCGTAATAGGTTTGTTTTTCTCTGCACTTCAACAGGAACAACTTCTACGAGCGCTAGATTTCCGGAACGCGTTTTCTTCTCGCCCGTACTTGCCTTCGCATGTTATACCTCCGGAAAGAAAAAAGGTGGGATTAAACATTAGGCGAGTAATTCTTTCGTAAGAAAAACTTCTCTGTTTGATTTAATATAATTTCACATGCATGTGTGTGGGTACAGGCTGTTGAGATCTATCGAGTGCAGTTTGGTTAATGGAGCTGTCATCTTTCTTAAATTACTGCCGTTTTAAATTACAGTTTTAACTGTTACTTAGACTCGGTTAATGCTTTTTTTTTTTTTTTTTTTTTTTTTTTTTTTTTTTTTTTTTCCTGTGGAAAGAAACACTAAAAGCTAGTTTATTCCTAGCAAGGATAAAACCTAGGATTTTGTACGTTGTTACATTTTGGCAGTAGAAACTTTTCAGGGTGGTCACAGTGCAACAGGATGGTGTTTTCCGAGGCTGTCAGATCTCCCCATTGGAGTACCCCTGTGAAAACGCTGCTGGGGTCTGTGAGAGGAATGGAGCAAAGTGTCTCTCTGTGGGAATGGCCGCTCCAGGTCAGACTGAACATCCATGCAGAGATTAATTTAGTATTTCTGGAAGCTTTGCTCCAGATCAGCATCTCTCTGGGTGCTCCCACTGAATATGAACGTCTGCACAGCATGGTGAGAATCCTAAGACAACGGATTAATCAGGCAAGTTTTAAAGTTTTTAGACTGACCCTTCAGTAGTAATACCCTTCATGTTGGTGTTTAGCTGCCTAAAGCACTGTCACTCAGTGTCACTATATACTTCATTAAAAGACAGCAATCCTTACCAATCATGCATTCAGTGCAAAGTACAGTAGCAGAGCTGATGCTCTGTTCTTAGCACTGAGGAGTAAGTTCCACCTTCTCTCAGGCCTTGGGAGATCTAGCTCCTTTGGAGGTTGGCTGGGTTTCTAGACTGTTCTTAACTTACAGTATCCCTTGTGACTACTTGCTTCAGGATGCTGAAGGATAACTTTCCTAGGCCACAGCAAGCACCTTACCATGTTGGTTGGCTTCTCCCCCACACCCCTTTTTTGTTCCTTTGGTTTCTTCCCACTCACTTTGAGAAAAACTGCTTTTCTTAAAGCCAAAATAGTCTTTTTAGAAGTCCTGAGATTGTCCTTCTCCAGCAATTTACTGTCACTTTATTGTTCTGTGGCCAGTTGCCAAACAGTGCCCATGTTTTCAAGGACCTTGTTGTTTCCCACACTCCAGCAGTCCACCTTGATAAAGTAAGAGTTAGCAAGCTTCAGCTCTCATAACAAATTGTTAACGAGCCTGACAGGCCATCCCGGGGCCTAGCAGAGTTAACCTAAGGCCTGAGGCCTGTTACTACCATGACAATACCTTCATGGGCACATAAACACTTAGACTGTGTTACTTGCCTTATGCTTGAGTTCAAAACAACCCATTCCTGTGGTGTGCTTAGGCTCATTTTTGGCCACTCCAACCATCCACATATCTAGACAGCTCCATGAGGCGGATTTCGTCAGTGGTCTGGCTTGTTCAGAGCTGCAGCTAGTATTCAAAATGCAGGTTAGCTGTGACTATGTATTCAGTAATATCGCTATGTCTTCTGTTTGCTCTTGTTCCATTCCTAGTACTTTCAAACATTCCGTACTGATTAAATTGCTGGTGAGTAGTGAGTGTGTTTTCATGGGACTGAGAATTACACCACCAGGATTCTGGTTGGTGGCAGTCAGCTTGGAGCCCATCCTCCTATATACAAATATATCTAATTATATATAGTTAGGATTGCCTTTCTCCATTGAGATCACATTATGTTTATCTCAACTGAAGTTTTACCTGCAGCCTTGTTGTCTGGTACTGATTATTTTTTACTGTCCTTTTGCAATTCTTTATCAATTTCACTGACAATTGCTATGAACAAGATAATTTTGCCATTCACTCCCTTGTTTCTGAAGAAGCCATTGGAAACACAAACATGTACAGTTGTGCCTAATCAGTTGCCCATGTACCTTACTAATTTAGGACTGGATTAAATTAAAACATTATTGCTAGAAAGAACTCTGTTAGTACAGGAGGAAGCAGATATGAAGATTAGATGTTTTGCTTCCTCTGAGTTTATACATGCAGATAAATACAGAGCAACATTTCTTGCCATACATCACCTTGCAGAAGGACTGAATTAATTTAAATGTAAATGCTCCATTGCAGTTTCTGGGAGGAAGGTCATTTTTATCTTGATGCACATTTCAATCTTTTTTCTTGTATTAGATTCTCCTCAGTGATATCTTAGAAATTAAATGGCCTGACCCTGTGATAGCTGATCTGACAAGATGTTTTGACAACGGCAGTGTGAAGATCTCATCTGTAGATGGCTATGCTCACCTTTACTTGTCAGAATTGCAGCAAGAATTTACAGTGGAGTTTTTATGTAAAGTCAGCCAGTCATCTGCAGCATCCTCAGGCTCCTCTGAAAAGAACAGCAACTATCAAAGCGGAGATCAATGTGGAAAACCAAGTAAAAATTCTGCAGCAGAAGTCTCATCAAAACAAAGAAGAATAGAGAATAGGAATAAATGTGGTTGTGCTGAAAGTAGATATAGGGAACCAACCAAACCAAAGGACCAAAGAGATGGAGTGCCTTTGTTCCACACAAATTGTTCTTCTGAATACACGTGGGTTACACAGCATTGGAGTGTTTCATTGTGCCCAGAAGAATGGAAATACCCTTTGTCCTTGGCCCTAAAATGCTGTAATGTACATACTGTGGAAAATGTATATGAAACAAACAGCTGTACAGCTGTTGAAGGTGATGTTTTAGCAGACCCTGAAATACATGAAACAGTTTCTTGTTTACCTACAGCTTTGCCACTCAGCTGCAGAGCCCCACATCTACACAGGTAATTTAAACTCTTTACTTTGTAGTTGTTAACATATGCTTTACAATTCTGCAGTTTGGAACTTCACCTTCTAGCAAAATAATTGAATCCTAGCTATTAAAAAAAAGTTTAAAATTATTATCAATTGTGGGTTTTTTAGGAACTTCTTGAAATATGACATTGTAAAACCAACATTCTGTAACCTATTGTAATGAAGCTATAGTAATTAGTTCAGATTAAAAAAATATTTTCAGACATGCTGTATGAATATGTAAATGAAAAAGTGAATATTGAAAAAAGAACACGGGTTTTGTATTGGGGTGGGTTGGTTTTTCCCCTTCAGTTTTGAAAAGATAATATTTTTGAGGGCCAGTGGCATATATTGTCTGTCAGCAACACTAAAAATAGCAAAAAATTTGCAGGATTGAGAAGTTTAATTTGGTAACTAAAGTGGATCACTAAGGAATTGGAGGACTCTGAAAATATGTGTCCATTTATAATTTGAATAAGTGTGCATGCATCAGTTCTACATACAGAAATGATTACCAGCAAACACGCTCACACAAAAGAACAACCAATATATGGACTTAGTGAGGCTGTCATTGTGTTTTACACACACAGGTGGACATTTTGTGACTTCTTTCAGAACGAAGATACAGACAAATATTCATTCCATCAGCTAATTCAAGTTGTGTGGTGCCAGGGTGTTTTCTACAGGTATGTAGGAGATCATCTGTGTTATCTGGAAGACTTTATTTGTATGGGAATTTAGATCTAAGATGAAATGTCTTACTTTGTCCATTTCTCACTCTTTGAGAAATGGAACACAGTCTTCATGTCAGAGTCTGTTTCTGCTGTTTGTTCACTGTTCTGCTGTTTGGACTTCACATTTTCTAGCACGGTATATTACCAGACCTGAATCTGAAGTCATGTTTAAGTGATCTGATAATCTGATTTCTTAAAGGTTTACTGGACAGCTGGAGTTCCCACAGATTTCACTGAAAATAATGGTACTTGGTATCTTTGCAAATTATGTCTCCTTTTGTTGCTGAAGATTTCACAGTTTGGAAATGTTTATCTTGGTGACCTACATAATCCACATGTTTAGCTGTGGATTTTCCTGGCAAGTCACCTTGTCCATATGGTTATGGAAAAATAAAAGAAAAAAACCAACCAACAACAGGACTTCCAAACTGAAATTGCTACAACTGCTATTAGCACCTAAGTCTTTCATAAAAGCATTACTGGTGTTTAGCCCTTTGATCTTTCTGCTGAGTGTTCTTAATTTTTCCTGAGTGTAATTCCTAAATTTTCATCACATCTAAACAAAATGTTTATCAGTACTTCAGATTTTTTCAGAGCTTTTTTTCTCAATTAAGACTTTTAGATCATGCAGAAATTGTTCCGTTCAGCGGTTTTCTGTGTACACAAGGTGTGGCTGGTCTACTAAAAAAGTTGGGTTTTTATTTTCAGGATCACTATGTTTTGTGGTCAGTGGAATGAGCAGCTCTTGAGAGGTGTTTACCTTGACACAAAAAAGCTTTCCTTAGCTTATTTAAATCCCACTCCCATACACGTGCAAACAAAGAGTCTAGTAACGTTAACATTCTGTGTTCAAAGACATTATTGCTACATTCTACTGTTTGTGAAACAGTAGAAATTTTTTACATCTGAGTTGCTGAAAATGTGTCTCTGCTTATTGGTTTTTTTCAGGTTTAATAAACTGTTTTCCTTGTCCAGTGACACAGCATTTTAAATACTTGCTGAAAATATTGTTATTTTTCTTAGATTTATCCATGGTAGGACAAACATCACAGAAATTTATCCTGGTGATAACTCATTTTTCAAGTCAGAGGGAGCATTTTTGGGAAAATATTTCATACGTTATGCAATCCAAAAAGGAACAAAAAAGGTATGAAATTATTTAAAAACTAGAACTATTTAAAGGGTTGTTCCAAATTCCTTCAAATTAGCAGCTTCCTTAAGACATTTGGCTATGCAATGTGTAGTGAAGTCACTACACTGGTAATTACTATAATGCCTTAATCAAGCCATCAGTCATACAAAAAGATGAGATTATTCCTTCTGTTTCAGAAATTATTTTTGTAAATTTTACACAATAAGAACATTCTTCCTCATTGTAACATTTATTTTATCAAACAACCATTTCTCACAAATTTAGAAGTTTAGTCTTGAAGCTAATGTATTGATTAGAGTTTCATCTCTTTGTACTTGGAAGTGTTCTCTACTGTATGAAGACAGAACCTAGAAGATGCAGGCTTTGTTCTGGCTGTGCTGCAGACCAGCTGTTCAATGCTGGAAAAGGATTTTGCCTTTGTGCATGTCTGTTAAGTTCCCCCAGAGGAGAGGTCCTCTCAAGTGCTAATGCAACACCTTGAATTTTTAAAGCAGAATTAAGGATAAGATTTGCAGTCTTGGAACCCAGCCTTTAATTTGTAGTCAATCATTGCCACTCAATAGACCTGTAGTCTACTGTCTGACAAGAGAACTTACTGGTTCTCACTGAGTTTAAAGAAACTGAATATTTCTTCACACAGACATAGGCTTAAGGATACAATTTTCAATCAGATATTTGTCTATGTTCTGTGGCAGATTTAAATGTGATTATAGTTGGCTTATGGGAGGTTAGAAATTCCATAACTTGCTCTTAATTCTGTTTTCATGCTACAGTACCTGTAACTAACTCATCTTCTTTCTGCTCTTTATTCAGGTCGAAGAAAAGATGTATTCAGTGAGCAGCCTACCTCCAGATGTGCCAGGACATCCATACTCTATATCCTCCATTATTACTCAGGCAACCAAGTAACTTTACCTTTGTTACGTTAATTCCACTGACTTAGAAAGGACAGGAGTTAAAATTACACAAAACACTTATTATTACTTTAAGTATAAAAATTAAATTTTCGAGTGCTTAGAAGACACAGTAGGAATTAAATGCTTAATACTTTGGGGTTTTTTTCTCTCCTCAGAATTCTTCAGTATTGCTGCAAAACAAAACTGTCATTAAGTCATAATTATTATCTCTGCTGCTGGAAAGTGGTATGTAGCTGAAATTTTTTAAATCTTGCAGTGTTATAAGGATGATCGTACAGACTATAGTGAATAGGACTTAATCTAGAGGGAAGAATGGTGAGTGTATCCTCACAGATTGGAAGGCAGATATTTGGGAACCAAAAGCATGCATTTAAAAGTTATATTTAAGAAGCAATTGCATGATGAAGAGAGCTGGTTGTGATCTGGAAAAACAAGTGAATTAAAAATCTGGAACAGATACAGATGGTTGTAATGATGTAAAATAGCCTTTCTTCAAGTTTTTTATGTATTTGTTTGGTTCTAGGTATCTGAGACTGATGGACGAGAAATGTTGCCAGTTTTTCTGCATGACAAAGTTATTCCCAGCACAGGAAGACTGATTGTGTACTCAGATCATAAAGTCCATGCTGTTTTTTGGGATAGGATAACCCTGACTATGGTTTGGGATTTCAGCTCTTCCTGTAGTGAGATCCAGGTAACATGTGACTTAGAGGAAGGACTATTCCTAAAAATTTCCAGGAAAAAGTGTTACTAGAAAATTAATGAGAATACCAAACAAAAGTTCTGCTGCCAATAAAATTAAAAAAAATAATAATTGAGATTTCTGCAGGCTTGGAGACATTTTTACACACTTTTAGAAATAATTTATTCTTGAATAGCACAAAGCAAGAGTTGGGGCTTTGCCAGGTGTTTTTCCCCTGCCTTTGTTATAGCAGACTATCCCTAAGAAACCAGAGACTTGTAAGTTTTTAAAGATATTTCATTCTTAAATTGGCATATTATACTTGCTTTTTTTTTTCCTTTGGACTGCAGCAGAAAATTAATATTTGTTTGGTTTTTTTTTTTTCTTCTAAGATAAATGAAGATGTAGGCTGGTGTAAGTTAACTACTCCTGATGGGCTACAGCAGCTAATACAAATAAGTCGTCCTGGAGTCTATGAAAGGTAATTTAAATTAGTTGTTCAATTTAAACAATTTAAATATAAAAATTATTCTTTATAAATCCTCTTAGATGAAGAAACAGTATTTACTGACAATAAGCTGGTAGGGATGGACCAAACATGTAATGATAAAAGCTCCATCTTATTTCTGGCAAAGATTCAAGACCTGTGTGACTCAGGGCCACTGCATGCTTTGATTCCATTATAACTGTTACGGCAATGTCTTTTTAGAAAAATAACAGAGCTGCAACTTGGCATTTACTTCAGTAGATAAAAAAAAAAACAAAAAAAAAAACAACCCAAAAGCATTTGTCCTATATAGAGCTGATATATAGAACTGAACAGCACTTTATCCAATTTTTGTTTTATTACAGATAGTGACCTTTGCCTGCAGATTGTTTTCTAATCTGCTTGCTGTAATTACAGCATCATTATGGGAATTATCAAAAGTTTTCTGTGCTGCATTTTAGCAAGCAGATATTCACAAACAAAAATTTACACTTGTATGCTATTCATTGCAAAACATACAGCTTTGTTATAATTTGCTATAACTGTATAGAGCTAAATATGAAGAAGATTCTAGACTAAAAATGGCAAGGCAAGCTAGAAGAAAAAGCTAGATTTTGAATCATGGCTTTTTTTCTTTCAGATCCAGGTGCTTTGCTTAGTACCTTCAGTTCTTCGCTCGAAATTGAATTTATTTCTCATATAAATAACTAATTTTAAAAATTTTCTTATTAACACAGATACATCAGAACAGCAATAGAATGGTGCAGAAGTTTGAATGAAAGGAAAGAGATTGCTGAATATACTGCACACTCTGTAACTGAAGAAAATTGGTATTCATCTTTATCCCAAATACCTGACTATAAATAATGTTGAAAACAAAACCAAAAATACTATAATCTGAATTTTATATCTTGCATTTCCTAATGTTCAAAAATGAAAATTTGTTTTTAAAGTCCATTTATTTTGTATATGGTTCCACATTTTTCATTCCATGTTTAAAATGTTCAGTGAGTTTCAGGTGAAGGTTGTTTCATTGAGCTTTGCCTGTCTTAAAAATCAGAATTATGGCGACTTTGTCAAAGGACAGTTAATGTTACAAAAATAATGTCTTGCAGTAAAAAGATATCAGACTAAGAAAGATGGTTTTTAACAGAACATCAAGTGCGTAAAACAGTACTTTGAACTGCCTAATGACAGTTGTATCTCTTGCTGATGTATTTGTCCTTTTTAATACATGCTACTGACCAAAAATCTATTGACATCATCTCTAAACATATTAGGATATTAAAAATGTGCTAATTGAAATCAATTGCAGTTGCACTTGCTTCTTACCAAAAATCTACTGACATCATCTGCAAACGTTGGGATATTAAAAACATGCTAATTGAAATCAATTGTAGTTGCACTTGTTACTTAAATTATAGCAGATTCAGCTGATACATTTTATAGCATCAGCTATATTTATAGCATTTTATAGCTGATGAAATGAAAATTCTGTCTATATTTATACATACAGCAAAGAAACTATTCTTAGAGTAGAGACCAAATTTCTGGAAACACAAATAATTGACAAATGTCAGCCATTGAATAGTGATATCAAAGACAGAGATTTTGCTAATCTAATTCTCAGTATTGCTGGAAACTATTAAAAATTAAAATCTGAAGTAGAAAATATCCTTGAGAAATAACCTTTTTTTTTTTTTTGGACAGGTCTGCTGATGCTGAGCTTGAAAAAATACAGAGATTTAATTGTATCCTTTTGAAAGCTGTAAAGATTTTTTTCACTTTTATATTCTGCTGTTTATCTGCATGTTCAAATCTGCAGTTTAGATCGTCAAAGGCTCTCTATCCTGATCTTACCTTCTTTTACTGTCTCACGTCTTAAAACCAACCTCATTTTCTTACTTATCTTTTTTTTGTTTTATCATTTATTTTGTGGTAAAGATTTTTAAAAAACCCCAAAAACAGTGTTGAAGTACAAAACTGAAATGAAAAGTCACCAGAAAACAAGGCCCTTTAATGTGTGTTGCATCAGTTTTGCTAAGAGTCATCTGCCGATCTGTTCTTGAAAGAGGAACAACACAGTTGCCTTTGGGTTTGTTGTTGCAGTACAGTATCTTTCTGTTTATCAGCTACCTTAGTATTGTTCTATTGCGTTCAGCCAGCTGGAAGTGTGCACTGTGCTGAATCTGCTTAAAGCCACTCTAAAACTGTCTTCAAGCCAGTGTTCAGTTCTCTTAGTATGAAAAGTGCATGCTGTTAAAGTGTAACACCCTTTTTCTTTTCAAAGTACCTTTTGGATAAATTGAAGTCTAAAAGGCATTTTTCTATAAATGTTTTAAGTAATACAGTCCTTTTTTTACCATGTATGTATGTAATTACTGTATGTAATTGCCATGCTACAAAATGTGAGACTTTGCAAGGCAGAATGATGAATACAAATGCAGAGACTAATTTTTCTCTTTAGGAGGAAGAGTCTCACATTTTTTTCTTAACAAAGTAGCACTAGTTTTATTAGACAATAGCAACATTCTGAAAGGGACATCTGCTGCAAAATCCAATCCGTCTGGTATCACTGTCAGAAAAAAAGAAAATGGGGGTGAGACAGAACTCAATGAAGGTTGCGTCTTGGAGGCATTGGAAAAAACTTCGAAAGTCATTCAGGATATTGAATCTCTGCTTGCTACTTCTGGGAGATGAAGCCATGTGTTCCATGCCCTCACAGGAGCAGTCCCAGTTGTGTCTGAGGAGGCTTTGCAGGGAGAGAGTAATAAAGGCTGAAGCCAGAGGGAGAAGTTGCTGGTATATTCCTGGTGAAGTCTGTCAGGTGCCAGTGTAATATCAGTAAATAACGCTGGTGCCATATTTGGTATAGGCAAAGAGAGCAGTTGAGATAATGGAGCACTACTGTATAAACAGATCAGGCCTGACCTGACAGTGCTGATTTTAATGTTTGAAAATATGTTCAAATCAACTTAATTGATCGATTGCTGCTGAAATGACCAGGGTAGACACGGGTAGTTTTCACTGTGAAAGCGTGCTTTTATTCAGGTGCTTACACAAAGAAGTCTTAATACCGAATAAAATGTTTCCCAAATGCTTTCTATAGTGCTTTCTTTGAGTAAATAAATACTAACTTGAGGGCAGAAGACACTTCTCTGGCTCTGTGGTCTGTCAGAGGCGCACCATGTCCTTCATGACAAAACACTAAACTCTCATCATCGATTTCCCTCCCAGCACTTAAAGGACCCAAAGCGCGAACACCCAAATCCTGCATTTAATAATCGAGGAAACACTTATGCCTCACAACCAAGCCCAGCTGCCCGCGCTGGGCGGGGATGGGAGGAAACGAGGCGGCTCCGGATCCCAGCCTGCTCCGCGGCCACGCATGCTTCCTAACCGGCTCCCTGAGGCGCTTCCAGCCCGCTGCCTCAGGGCTTCACAGCCCGCTCCGGCCGGGATCGGGGCGGCCGAGCCCCATGGGGTGAAGAGCGGATGGCGGCGGCCGCGCTCCAGGTGGGCTCCGGGGCGGGCGACGGCGGCTCTGGCGCCCCGAGGCCCGCGCCTCCCCTCACGCTCCTGCTGATCTCGGGTTTACAGCTTGATTTCCTGATCGGTTTAATTTAGTTCGTTCTTCAGCGTCTTGGTAAAATCCTCCCGCTTCCTTCTGGGCTTTTGCCCTCTCCAGCCCCAAAAATGCATTATAATTATCTGGCCCAAAAATATTTCCTAGATCACCGCAATGATGCATTGTAATTATTTGGCTCAAAAATATTTGCATGATCACTCCAATAACGTGTTATAATTATGTGATCCAAAAATGCTGGCACTATCAGTTGTTCACAGATAGTCTTAGGCTGGGATCTCCTTTTCCATGAGATTGTATGCTAAAGGTTTGAGCTGGTGTCTTAATTCTGCTTCATGCAGTTTGTTATATATAAATTAACATCCAATATCAAATAACAAGGGGTTTAGGAGATTATAGAATTGTAAGGGAATACAAGTCTCTTAACTTCTTGTGTAGGATGCATAATTCTGTTAGGTGGCAGGGTGTTGTTCGGTTGTAGGTTTGACTTGATCTCAGATGTCTTGCCCAACCTAATTGATTCTGTGATCCTGTAACTTCATGCATTCCTGTATGTATTCACATATCTGATAGCGTCGTGCAAAACTGGGGCAGAAATTATGCAGAGCAATATTTCTAAGTGGTGATTCCAGTCATTTGATTTTTGTTTTGCTCATACACCATGGCCTCTTAGCTGTTTTCTCAAAAGTATATTTAGAGTTTTGATCTAAATATCTTCTTGTGACAGTAATTTAAAGTGTTAACTCTGTGTTCATAAAAATTACTTGGATAATTTCCTTAAATTAAATTAAGCATATCTACAAAATTCCATTTTGAGACTATGGACAGAGATTATGCTCAGTGCTTTATCTCATGTAAAAATGTCATGGGAAATCACAACTCAAAGCTGGGTTACTCTATCAGCTGTTGTGTTTTATGTAAAACCCACCTAGAACTTCCCTTCAGGATGTTAACTATACTGACCACACAGAGGTTTATAAGCATTTTTGTGTGAATTATTCCCCACTTTTTTGTTTTAGCAAGAACGTAAGCTACACAGCTGCTTTCTGAGATTTATAGGTTGGAAAAATCGATGCTGTATTGTCATATTTTGTAAAGAGCCTGAAAAGCATAATTTTTCAGGGAGAAAAAAAATGTTCTAGTTTTACATGAAAATTTATAGTTTCAGATTATTTTGGTTGACCAGAGTTTTGCCTTTTCTGGTCTGATTTCCCTCTTGATCTGCAGAATAATTCTGGGAAATTCTGTTGTACCTGGGAATGCAAGTTGATTTTTACACAGGCAGCACTCATTTTTGTCTGAAAAGGAGGCTGAAATAGACGGTTTAAAAAGAACAGTTGGACATAGCTCTTGACTACAATCAACCTGAAGCCAGTTTTGCATCCTGTTCTTCATTCCGGCTCAAGAAACACATGCTAATGCTACCCATGGCAAAAGCGTAAGCCTAACACACAACTGACATCAACCTTTGTCGTTATATGAATTTCTAGATCTGTCTTTATCTATTCCAAGGTCACTAAGTGATGGGGTGGAATTTAAAAAGAGGTCCCTGAATGGGACTAAAAAATGTTTCATGGGGTGGGAATCTTCAAGGCACAAGAAGAAATTATGAAAATGGATTGCTCTATCCATTGAAATGCAGTTGTGTAGAAGACTGGAACAGTTGTTTTTTGGACTTTGTGTTTTATTATTTTTTAGTTACTATCATGTTTTTATTTCTGCTCTTCTCTTGGTTTACAGTCTTTTTTCTGCTTTCTTTTGCAGAGCTTCAAAGCTTAGCTGAAGTTGCTTTTATCTCAGCTGTATTTGTTTACAAATTATTTAAATATATGTTTATTCTTTCTGTTTTTTTTTTTTACTGTTGTTCATATTTCATGTATGCTGTTTTGCCTAATATCGGTGCTTACTGGTGCCTGGTTCGTTTCTATTTAGGATGGAACAAACGGTGTTAGGTATTTCCTGCACTGGACTGGGCAGGCTGGATTCAGAAAGCACAGAGGCTCAACCCTGAGGTGTAGACTGTAGACATTTCCTACTGGAGTAAGGCACCTGCGATGGAAAAAAAAATGTTCTCCTAGTCACAGAGGAAGTTTGATTCTGATTACTGGTGTGCTTTTTAAAGGTATGTTGCTACACCACCCCTTCACAGACTGGATTTTTATACAGCCTTTTTGGTAATTTTAAATTAAATCAAATCTGATGTGATGGCCATATAGAAGAAACATTTGTGAAGAGATTGCCTTTTTTTTCCTTAAAAATGGTATTTATTCAGCAATGGCCTGTGTAGCATAAGGTCACCCACCAGAAAACAGCACTTCCATTGTTTCAGGAAATACTTTGTGTCTACACAGTCATTCAGAAGAGGCACAGTCATGGTTAACAGACTCTAAACTTGACCCACTTTTTTATCTCTGTGCAAAGTCCGTGTATTATTCATGCTTTCTTCTCTTTTACTTTTTAAAATGTTTTCTAAATAAATTATTCAGTGGGCTTTTTCTTTTCCTACAGAGACTGCCAGTAGTTCTGTCTTGTGGATAATTCTACAACAGGCAGGCATGTAAATAATCTGGAAGAAACATTTATGTCTTGTGAGATTTATAATATGTTTAAAATTATGAATTATGTGTCAGCTTATAAAGTCTTAATACATTTTAAAAGGCCCTTCAGAATAAGAATTTACCTAATAAAGAAGGATTGTCAAGATTTAATATATTGCAAAAAAATGGCAAACTCATGGGAAGTATCCATTTTTAGGATATAGGCTTTAAAACTCTGGTCTGTCTGTATAACTTCCCAAAAAGACTAGCATAACAGCTGGGACAGTTAGAACTTCTCTTGCAAAAAGAGGAGTTATGAAGGTAATGTGGCAGACAATAGGTAAGTCCTAAAAGTAACAGCCAATTTCTCTGCTAGAGCACATGCTGAGGAAAAGCTTAGGTGGTTTTGCTCTGTAAGGAGATGGTTTTGATTACTTTGCTTTACTAAAAGGTTGTTGTCTTTGTGTTTATAATAAATAATGAAGGTATTTTAGTGGGTTTAGTTTCCTTAAGGTTTATTCTATGTTCCAGTCTCCAAACTAAACAAGGCATTTCTCAGGAAAGGGTAACAGGGGAATGCTACATACATTAGCAAAGAATGTAAATTAAAGGAGTGGTTTGGATTATAGATTGAAAACTGAATTTTAACAGTTGTTTTATAGAGCTATCTGGGATTTTGAGCATCAGTCCTAAGAATCCTCCAAACTGAATCTTCTTTTGTTATTACAATGTTAAGTATTTCATTGGATTAAATAATGTATTTAAGATCAGAAGGAATCTTGAAACACATTCAGTATATTATCATAGATATGTTTCAAATTATTTTGTAATATTTAAGATTTCAGTAAGTGGAATTAGAGTTCTCCATGGTACTTGAGCTGGTTCTAATTAAAACAGGGCAGGTGCTTTAATCCAGAGTTGTAGTGTTCAAGTCAATAAACTAATTGAAATAAAAAATTCCCTAGGAATGTTAAATGCAAGCACTGCATTTGGGGTCTTAGTGCCCAGTTGTCGCTGTGGTAGCATATGTTTTGTGCAAATGGATTTTCTTTGTTTAATAGTTTTCTTTCTGATCTCTGATATTTACAGAACAACTGATGATACAAAGGACAATGCACAGTGTGTATCCTGATGACATTTTGTGTGCTGCAACATGGTTCTTGTCATGGCATCTGAGACTGAAAAGGCGCACGCTCTTCTCCAGACTTTCAGCACAGCATCAGTTATTTCTAGTCTAGGTTTGGGGATATTCTGCTTTGTAGCAGACAGACTCCTGCAGTTCTCCTTCATTCAGCAAAATGACTGGCTCCGAGCCTTATCTGATAATGCAGTGCATGGTATACTGGGGATGTGGTCCTGGGCAATAGTGATTGGACTCAGGAAAAAAAGTGACTTCACTGAGGTCACTCTGGCTGGCTTCCTTGCCTCTGTCATTGATGTGGACCACTTTTTTCTTGCTGGATCTTTGTCATTAAAGGTAAGTCAATAGATCAGTAACTTGTTAATTTATCACTGTTTATGTTATTGTTCTTCTACCATGTCCTAGACAAAAAAAAAGTTCTATTGATAATTTAATCAAATACATTTCATAGAAATACAGGAATTATGTTTTTATGTAGTTGTTACGATTTTAAAAGCCATAAAAATATTTTACATCTAGTGTTCAGTTTCTGCTACTTAGAAAGGAAAAAAAAAGAGTTTTGTGCATGTACATGCTATTCTACATATATCAAGTAGTTGCTATGTTATCCAGCTTGAGTTAAGTGCTGTGTTGCACACTTTTGTGAAAGCAGATGAAGCGGATTATTCCACTTCTCTTTACAGTAAGGGTTAGAGCTATCTGAAATGTGGGGTAGAAATATGAGAAACATAAATGATAGAGCTTCTGTTTAATTTAATTCAGTCATTATGAGTAATACATTGGTTTTAGCCAGCCCTAAATATTTCTCCTATGAGCAAGCTATATGTGAGCTGTCACATTTAAAAAGGCAGTCTGAGTTGCATTTAAATATAGTTCATTGGAAAAAAAAAAAAAAAACAAACCAAAAAATAGTAGGAAAGCAAGCATCAGCTTATTAATAAAAGTTAAAAGGTGAATTTGCTCCTGTAAAGCAGTGAATGGATCATCATCTATTTGCAGAACTGCTTGTTAGGACAGAGTTTCTCAATAAGATTAGTTTTACCAGAATATGGCACTCTTTTCCAGTCAGTTTCCTCCTCTAGTGTGCTCATAGGGAAAGGGAAAGGAAGGGAAGGAAGAAGGAAGGAAGGAAGTTCTGTTTTTTATATTCATGTAAGTAAAGAAGAACAATGGTTTACCAATTTTTAAAAAATATTTAGGTGACAGCTAAGTGCAAGAGGCAAATAATTGTTTTTAGTTAAGATGTAAAAATCAGACTTAAAATGGAAAAATATTTTTTGTTTACATACAGTATCATTATTTATTGTAGAGAAAAGATGCTTCTTATTTGTGCATTTGGTCAGGTTTCCCCTCTTGACTTTACCAATGCTGAGGAGAAAGGGAAGAATTGGGTCCCTCAACGTGCTGGCCCCATTCACAGTGCAGTCCAGGATACCACTGACCACCATTTTGCTTCATGGACAGTCAGGCTCCAGCATGTCCTGGTGCCTGGCATCATTCTCCCTTAAGCAGTCCCTGGTTCTCTCCTATTCTGTGCTTCTTGTACGTGGAACTTCTGTACAATTATTAAAACTATGTAAAGAAAAGGAAAGTTAACTTGGTTGATTAATGGGTCATATAATATTATTACTGAATAACAATATGGAATAGGATTTAAATCTCTAATTATTCTCATCTGTTTTTTCTTATTTTAAAATCAGTGAATGCAAGTTAATGAATGGCTAGATATTAGAAAGTATTAAAATTTTATTGCTGCTTTTTCATTCATTTGAGATGATTACCAGTATTTTTCTCAATTACGACCACTAGATGTCACACCTCACCGATGTCAGTTTGAGAAGTTGACTGTTGAATTGTGTTATGGAATTGGGAGGTGACCTGCCACTTGTTAGTGAGGCAAGGTTAAATATATTTACACCTTCCGTAATGGGGAACGTTTGTGTAGCCTAGACTATCCCTACTATGTGAAACCAAGTAAATTTTTGTAATTTTGTGATTTAATTTCTTCCTGTGCTGTTTTAGTTCCCAAGCAGATAGCAGTTCATTTTCTAACTGCTGATGACAGTTAGATCTAGTTCTCTTGTTCTTTAACATTTTTTTTTGCAAAAGACAGCTGATTTCTGTGCTCTCCCCCAAAATGTTTTTCAAGTCAGAAACACAAAATATTGCAGGTAGAATCATAGCCCTTTTAGTAGCCAAATGTATTTAGCTGAGGTAAAGAGAGGACAAGATGCCCAAAGGCCTTTTCAAAGTGATTTGCCTACCAGCTCCTTTCCTTTCCCTATATTAACTGGGCTAATAAGGGAAATAATCTGGTGTAGGTCTCCTGACTCTTAGAGCAAAAGCATCATTAAAACTTGCAAAGCCAGTATGCTTTGCAAAGACTCTCTTCTCAACTAAATAACTTCCAAAAAAATCTTAAGGAAATAAATTTACGTTTTCTAAACTTCATGCTATTTTTCTCCTCTCCTATGTATTGCATTTTTGCCTAAATTACCTCTAAAGGGTCCAATCCAAAACCATGAGTAGTGTTTTAGGTGAGACTTCCTTTGAGGTAAATGCCGTAGTTTAATTCCTTTCAGTGGTACAAATGTACAGTGCTTCTGTCCTATAAAAAAAGAATAATAATCTGTTACAGGTTTTGTCTTCTTACAGTGCCATCAGAGTCCCTTTGGTTTGTGATGTAACGTAATCCCCATAAACTTTTCTTCTGTGTGCTATCTGGCCAGCTAGATCTGATTGCAATATATAATTTTTCTTTCATTGGCTTAATATGATGTGCATGTCAGTTTCTTGGCATAATTTCAAGCTGTCACTTATATTATTTATTACTTCATGGGATACTTTTTACTACATATTTGGTAGTTACAGTCCCATTCTTTGTATTTAAATTGCATGGTTAAGAGTAACTGCTTTAAGAGACTAACATGTTTACTGCTTTTGCAACACATTACTAAATAACTAATAAATTAATAAGTCTAATTAACCAACCACACCACTATTACTAATTTGTACCTATAGTATATTTCACGTTACTTTACACAATCACCTATAAAGCTCATAGTTATCACTTTTAAATCTGATGACAAGTTATTTTTTCTGGAGTAACCTTTCTCTGCAGCACAAGGTGGTGCTGCCTTCTACCTTCAATTGTTACCTTCACACTACTCTACTACCTACTTCTGTTCCTGCTGACGCTACTCAGCGCTTGGATTATTTGGCCATTGGTCTGTTTTTCATGGTCATCATTATTTTTCTGCAGTATTCAGGGTAAATAGTCACCTGTGGTGTTTGTATATTTGCTCTGATAAATACTTGTGTACCAAGTACCATGTGATCTGACCTTTTGCCCACATTATTTTTGCAACAAGTATGAAGTCTACAATGACTCCACTATTTGGAATTTGTAGTTCTTTGTGCTCCATGTGGTTTTTACTGTGCACATAAGTATAGAAGAACCTGTCTCACTGACTACTCCAAAGGTGGTAGTTCCTGCAGCCTGTTGTCAGTCAGGAGTGCAGGTATGACATGATGGGCTGCTCCTGGACTCCACCAGGATTGTAGCCCAGACACTCATGTTGTGGAACAGACATGCAGAAATTGCTGTCTTGGTGCTAAAGACTCATCAAATTCTAGAAGTGTAGAACATGCAGTTGGTGGCAAACATACATAATACTGCTGGAAAAGTGCTGCCCCTGACTGACCTGGGCTGTACAGGAGCATTTCTGAAACTAGCGAATAAGCTTTGCACAAGCACAATTGATGTAGCATTGAATATGTTACTATATTGTTAATATTACTACTATATATTACATTGAATATGTTACTATGAACTAAAGACTTCAGGCTTGTGAAGCACCACAGAATATCAGTGAGGGAGCATCTGTTGTTTTATAACATCCATGGTGTCACCATGAGCATTAAAGCAGATAATTTGCATGGGTTCTTCTGCATGCAATTATTGTCTCCTGTCTCCAGCTGCTCATTGTAGTGAGAGAGGCTGGAGGAGCAGCAACTGCAAGATAATCTTGCATCTGATTGCATATGTAGGCAAATGGAAAAGGTCATTTGCAAATAAATTCTGTTTGCAGTTTTTCACAGGAAGTTTAGTGTGGAAAAGGTTCCATTTTTTTGGTGTTTTGCAGTGGTTTTTTGGTTCTGTTGTTGGTTTTTTTGTGGTTTTGGGTTTTTTTTTTTTTTAAGATCTGGTGCTTTCTAAAGGCAAACAAATTTGCCTGTTAAGAGAAAGAGAGTGTAGCAGCTTATATTAGCAAAACAGAACTACCTGTCTGTCTTCAGGGCTTGGCAACTCAAGGATGTAAGTTCTTTTAGTCACAGAATGTAAAAGAGGAAACAGACTGTTCTCTCAGACCTTGAGCAACAGCATATCAGCTGTACTGCAGTTACAGATAGGATTTTCTCTTGTTGAAATTGAATACTCAGGTTTGCTATATGAACACACCTGCCACCTGAAATTTATATGGAAAGAATTTAAGCATCACCTTGGCACCAATACCAATAAACTGAGTACATTAGTAACATTAAACTTTTCCTTACTCACTGTGTTGCTGTTAGCATCTAATCTTAATAGTCCAGAGGGAAAAGACTAATTTGGACGTCACTACTTTTTTTTTTTTTTTCAAAGTGCAGAAATAGAGGCCAGTCAATAGATTATCTGCCGAAACATACCACTATTCAGTTTTTCTCAAAATTAAGTTAGTATCTACTTTTGAGCCTCTTGTTGACAGTAACAAAAATCGGATTCTTTGTAAGGCAGGTGATAAACAGTTTCATCATCACAAGATTTTTCTACCTTAATCCATGAACAATCTGCTTGTGTGAAACAAATCTGAAGTTGAAGAAAATACAGTTTTTGCTCCAATTTAAAGGAATTGGGTCCACCACATTAGAGTTAAAAATTGTTGAGACTACTTACAAAGTTTTTAAATCCCATTACCTGATCAGGAGTCACGGACAATCATGTGGTGGGAAGCTAATAGAACAAGCTTTCTGCAAGCCTTTTAAGGTGGGTTGTGGTTTGTATTTCAAGGTAGTCCCTAACTTCCCATGTCTAATCAGTTAATAAACTGGCTAAGGCTACATCAAAGTTTCCTTGCAGAGATGATAGTGTTACATGCAGTTATCTAAATTATGCATGAACGTGATGGACCTATTCCAGAGTCCCACTGCCCAGCCCTCTTGCTGTTGAATCCTGCAAAGATTAACACATTTGAAGAATGAGCAGATTAGAGATACTTTGTTTGCTTTCTGGAGTAGGTGCAGTGAGGGATGTGTCCAGTCTCTTGGGCCTTGTTGCAGGTTTTCTGAGTAATGAATTGAGCCAGTGAATATCACATCAGCACTTCTGTAGACCTTCTGGTAGCGTGGTGTTGTTTCTTCTGTGCTTACATACACAATAATGTAATTATTTGTCAAATAGAAATCCAAAATACCATTACAGTTTTTTTAATGTGTTTGAATTTGTGCTGTTGCTACTGAGTACACCCACGGAATACCTTCTTAGACATGTATATTAAATAGACATTATCACTTCTTAAAATGGCTAAATCTCATCTCACTAGCTAGACATTCAC
The DNA here is from genome assembly GCF_024509145.1 of Vidua macroura. Classification (NCBI taxonomy): domain Eukaryota; kingdom Metazoa; phylum Chordata; class Aves; order Passeriformes; family Viduidae; genus Vidua; species Vidua macroura. Next base: position 36,377,377 of record NC_071611.1, read on the forward strand.
CTTATTAAAACCAAATATCAGGCTTTCAACTGAGTTACTATTAAACAAGTTGTTGATACAAAAACCCCGGTCACTAATGTTTCAGATCTTGGTTTATGAACTTTGTTTTGCCTGTCTTTGAAGAATACCGTCTCAAGGTGATCAAAATACATGTAACTCATGTAATTTGCTCATATTTTTGTGTTTTAAACACTGTGCAACTAAACCAACTTTACAGGTTACAACTGTAGTAAAATACAGGATGTATTTTTGGGAGTAAATGCCATTAAAGCACATTATTTATTTCAAGTAAAACATATTAAATATTTCAAGTGTATTGCATGGATTTTTTTCCTTTTAATTGTCTTGAAATTAAATACATATAATCAGTGCAGCAGATTATACAAGTTCCTGTGTACCGCCTGACTATGGGACAAATAGGATTCCTCACCCCTTTCACTCCCTGTTTTGCTGATGATAGTAAGATGCATGATTCATGTCATACAATAGAGACTGGGCAGCACACAACTCTCATGCATAAAATTGGCTTTAAATTAATTGCAATGGAAAGGAACAGTATGTTTTTCTTTCTGCTTCCACTTAGTCACCTGACAGTGCACCTGTAAACACTCATTAAACTTTTCTTCTCTTCCCACAGTTGTAGCCATTTGCTGTAATATTTTTCTCTTCTGCAGGCTGCTCTGACTCTTCCACGGAGACCACTTCTTCATTGTTCTACGGTGATTCCTGTGGTGGCTCTGACATTAAAGTTTATCATGCAGCTTTTCAGGCTTAAGGACTCATGGTGCTTTCTTCCATGGATGTTGTTCATATCCTGGACTTCTCATCATGTCCGTGACGGGATTCGTCATGGCCTCTGGATCTGCCCATTTGGAAAAACTCCTCCCCTGCCGTATTGGCTGTATGTGGCAATTACAGCATCTTTACCTCATCTATGTTCATTTATTATGTATTTAACAGGCACTAGAGAATTAATGTCCATAAAACATGGAATCCGCATTGATGTATAGGAATAATGGCTTTTAAAGGTGGTTTGCGCTAGCACTTGAAATAACCTGCCTGTCTGTCACTGAAGGGTTTCCTTGTGTTTCCTACACCTTCTGAATTAGGCATTTTAAGGTTGTGTTTACAGCTCTCGTGTCAATTCCTTGTGGTTACAGAACCTATTTAATGAATGATAATAATTTTATATCTGTACATTTCCCTTGTACAGTGTGTGGTCTTCCATGATAGTTCATGCATAGCGAGCTGATTATAAAGTACTTAGTTCCTCTCTGTAGTAATTACATTACATTTTTACATTTGATCACCATTCACTTTGGATTTGTATTCCACCTCTGGAGAATACATTTCATCCAGATAGTATTTGTATAGCACTTTAAAAATGTGAAGTTCTATATAAATACTAGGTATTATTGAGGATTTAATAGTGTATGGCAATTCTAAAAAAAAATCCCTCTGTTAGCCTTTCAAATTTATTAATATGTTAGGAGTCCTGCTGGACTCTTGTATTCAACCATTTTAAAAGAATACCGCCTGTATTTCACACTATCTATGCACACCTCTTTGAACCTGTAATCACAGAGTATTTTTCTAAATTCTACATCCCCCAGTAGTTGTGTGGTACTAAATTTGCAGATAATTACTAGCTTCAAAATTAGAAAGGAGTAGACAGTTTGGTTATAGTATTATGGTGTGTTGGCCAAATTGTTTAATGTTTAAAAATACATTCATTATGAATACTGTTTAATTTGGAACCAAGGAATTTTAGTAAATATTTAAGAATTGTGTGAAAATTCATGGAGACACAAGAAAATAAAAATTGCTTGTAACACAGGTTTGCTTAAAGACATTACTACTCAGTAAAGCATTTTCCATTAAGTGCAATATCATCCTCATAAGTGTAAAATGAAATGCATTATTATTATTATTATTATTGTTGTTGTTGTTGTTGTTGTTGTTGTTCAGAAATATAAATTTCCTCATAAAGAAGATCCATAAGGAAAAGTGATATTATGCTGCAGTTTATGAGGTAGTAATTTGCACTATGGACTATTCAGTTTTCATTTATGGACATCTCTCAGAAAGAGTCCCAAATTAAAAGTTGTCTGGTCTTGTCTAACTAGACAAGACTGTCTAGACTTGTGTAGTTTATGATGTACAAGCTGAGAATGTCTATTAATAATTTTTAAATTTTTTATTCACTGCCCATTAAAGAGATGGGGCCTTAACTACTCCAGCTTGTGATGAATAGCTGTCAAAGGGGATCATTTTTATGGAACTGCATGTATAAGGTAGCATGTGTTTAACTTAGGTTACCAAGGAATGTAAGGGTTTACATGATGTGTACATTTACATTATTAAATGTATATTAGAATAAAATTTAAACAAAATTATTAAATGGCATGCCTGTCATAATGAATACCAGAAACTTCCTGTGGCTGCAGAATACTTAAGGCTGTTCGCAGCACTCTATGCTAATCACAGAAAACGTTGCACCTCTTTTAAAATGTGTCTTTGCACCAAAAGTATAGTTCTGGTCCTGTCTGTTCTTCATATTAGAAATGAATGCCAATGCAAACTTGCCTGATAGTACAGTGGGCCTGTTTAGCCTTTATTATAAAATTAATAAAAGGGTTTTTGTGTTGGAAAGAAAATTGGAAGAGCAAAACATTCCTTAGATGGTTATCTTCATGCTGTGGATTTCTGTCCTTTAGAGTTTTCCAGAAATAGCATAAGAAATGTCTTGCTTTAGAGCCCTTAGATCACAATTGGTTTTTATTCAAAGGCGTGATGGTGTACTACAGGTGCATTTCTCATTCATTTACTTATATCCTGTATGTTAAACTGCAGGCTATGAAATGCCAATAATGAATAAATTTTGTGCACGGGGTAAACACTGAAGCCTGTGTAGAAAATTTTCTGTATACTTGTTTCATGGTGTAATGTTTGTATAATTTTGTGCTTTATCTAGATTATTTGCAAAGGGAAATGTATATATGAACAAGATGTACAATTACACTTTCTCACTTTCAGACTGTAGCTGTAGCATTTCTGGTAACTGTATGTCTACCCACAGTCCTTAAGGTCAGTACTGTACTGTTCTAGCTATGTTTAAGGACCAGTTAATGGATACATCTTCAGTAGCTTAAAACTACGTATTTTAATTCTCTTTATGTCCAGATATTTCTGTGTGTTCAGTAACTTTGAGCTGTATTTCAGAACACTATTTTTTCGAGCCATGTTCTTACACCAATTCTACCACAGCAATAGCTGAAACCCACTCAGACACATATTAGGGAAAGTAGCAAGTATTTTGTACCATGATTTCTTTCCCTCCAGATAGATATGGCAGTCTCACACCTCAACCTGACATTTAGGCAGCTTTAGCTGAGGCCATGGGCAGCTTTTCAAGGTAAACTGACACATGGCATGTACTGCTGTATTTTGTGGGTGCCACGGTAGGGCACAAAGGGGAAGTTAGGTGTTTAGGTGTTTAGGTGTGTTGTGGGCAGAGTGGGAGCTACAGAAATTATAGAGAAGCCTCCCTCGGGTTGAGTCACAAGGCACAGACAGGACCCTCTTGCTTTCTAAACTCCTCATAGAGGCCTCTGGGTGCAGCTGGATCCAGCCTTAGCCCAGACCCTGTTAATGGTTTATGCTAATGGATTAAGTAGGCATTACTGAACCTTTTCACAGCCTTGTCCCACAGGATTAAGGATGACAAACCAGAAGTACTTATAAAAAAATAAATTAGAGTTATTATTAGGGTTATAACTTACTATGATAATGATGAGACTAAAAGATCTTAATCAGAATTATTTACTACGCAGTATAGGTAGCTATAAGTATGAGTCTAGTTCAGTCCACTAGTTTTGAAGCAATATTGAAGGAATTATATCCAAAGTAGCGAAAGAAATTATGAAGTAGAGATTGATTTTACTCACCCATAGCAATGACTGTGGGCAAATCTCTTTCCCTCAGCTTTGAGGCGTAACCTTGAAGCAAATCCCAACTCAAGGAAGGAATCTCCAGAAAGATTGTTGGAAGACCCTCCCCACTCATTAATAAATGGGAGTGGGCCCTATGTTTCCAGGCCAGCTGTATCAGTTCAGCATCTTCAGATAAGTTAGTAGTAGTACCACTTGTTTGTTGCTTTATCCGGTACTTTTCCAGGTCTGCCACAGCTTCACCTTTCTCTGAAGAGTATTTAGCTCTGGGATTGATAAATCAGGCTGGTTTCAGCATTATTCAGCACCAAAAGCACCAGGACAACCCCCTCCTGCAATCACTAGTAATAACTTTGCAAACAGGGCATTATTCCTGCTGTTTTACTGCCATCCAGGCAGAGCATCCTGCTACATCTCCTCACCCACCACCTATCTGCTACAGGTAAATTGGCCAACAATTCCTTACTATCATGTGCATTTCAAACTCACTGATCTTTCCAACTATGCATCAGCACCATGTCTAGCAAAACCATAACGAAAATAAACCAAGATACTAAAAGTATAATGACTTTGTGCTTTACTGCATGCATTACTATAACAGGTAAATGTAAAATACAAAAAGCATGTGAATTGCACAAAACGTGGCTTGCAAAGTCAAGCTAATGGTGTTGTGCACAATGTATGATACGTTGATATGTATGATACATATCACTAAAATATTAGGTTTTTTCCTTTAATATGCCAACCTAAAAATTTTCCATGTATTTTCAAGTTGAACTTAAAAAGTTGAACAAAGTGTTGGGTTTTTGTGACTTACTTTGTTAGAACTGTGCTGCTTTTCTTTCTTGCTTTGATGGATTTCTGCTGTAAAAAAAGTAGGTACTAATAGCCCAAGTTAAAGAAAAATGTTAGACTGTTTCTTCCCCAGTCCTGGAGAAAAAAGACAAACTTTCTCCTAACTGCCTAGTGGCCTTAACAGAATGCGTGAACATGTTTCCTATAGTTTTGTATTCTACTTTAAAATCTAATCTGTATTTTCACCTGACTGTTGGTATCACTTTTTACTACAGTCCAGTATATATTATATTATGTGCCCTTACTAAGTTATTGGTAAGTGAATTACTCATAATTGATCCCATGTCCCAAGGAAAATGATGATAAGTTTGAATTAAACTGAAGTAATTTTTACAGCAGGCCACTGATACTGACTTATTATGAGAAGAATATTTCCTCCTTTAATGGAAATAAAGTTCCAGAAAGAGAGAGAAGGGGTTAAAATGCAGTCTGAAGGAAATGTTAGTACACAGTTAATTTTAGACACATACATTTTTATTCCGTCACTGTCAGTATGAAGCTAAGTGATTAAATGCATCAGAAGAGTACATGTCTGTTTGTGTAATTGAGCCAATCTATAGTCTGTCAATTATGCAAATTTATTCAGGGCAGAAGAAATTTTGTATTCTCAGTGTTTTTGTATTCTCAGTGTTACACATTGTGAGCTTTGATCAGCTGTTAATTTTGAGTCCACAAACTAAGTTTTGTTTCCCCACTATGGGCAGACCTTGCATTGAAGCAAAGGAAGAGCTGTCAAGTTGAAGTACTCTTTGTGTTCATCACAGAAAAAACAGTAATGCTTTTCCTCAAAATTATAAGCTGGTGCCCTCAGTTCATTCTTAAAATTTCCCAAATTTTACACCCTCTGCATTGACTTTTTGAATTTATATTTTCAAATTGTATATTTGAATGCTGTATTGTAGAACTGTTTCCTGTTATTTAAACCCCCTGTTAAACAGTACTTGTATTTTTGTATATGCATACATATATAGATATGTTTATGTATATGTAAATATATGTATCACACACTGATACATATATATCTTTCCTTCTATGTTCATATAATAATTTTCCTTTTGTTTAGCCAATTTTGTATTGGCTTTTCCTGGAGTGAGGAGAAGTGTTTGTCTCAGTGTCTGGGGAAAACAGGGCATGCTACAACTTAGCAGAAACATTTTAGTACAAGGAAATCTTCAGAATATTGAAAACAAGAAAAGATATACTGTCCTTTTGATGGAAGCATTCAAAGGTTTCTAGGCAGTTCTTGAAAACAGATTTGTTTAATCAAAACTAATAGACTGAAAACATTTGTCTTAGTAAATATGAGTGAACAATCTGCATGAAATTGGATTTTTATAATGAAACTGTTGCAGGGATAATTGGCTAAGTTGCTGTTGCTATATCCACCACAGAAACAACTCCTTTGGCCTAGGAATGTTACTAATATCCCTGGAGCTTTCCTCATGTTGCCAAGGGAATTTAGTCTTACTTTGATCTCATTTTTCCTTTTAAAAATTAAATTCAGCAAGGGTTTCTTGCCTGGTTTGGGGTAATTTCTTTAAACTGCTGTTGAGTCATTCACATCAGTTTTTACAAATGAGCCAAAGATGCTCAATACAATAACTGTGCAAAAGAAATTAAATCAAAGGTAGTGGACATAATATTGACATAAGGAATTTAGAAGGTAGAATGCTTCTAGTTTCACATTTCCATTCAAATTGCTGATAATCAAAACCACCTTCTTTTTATGTATTACTGCCAGCAATTTAGAAGTAAAGTTTGAGGTGACTGCTCTAAAAATGTGAGGTTTTTCTGGGCCAAGTGAATACCATAAGATTCAAGTAGTAAGGCTTAATGAATGTATTTCCAACAAAATCATCTGTGTCATCTTGTTCATGTAGCTATATACAATATGTAGCTACAAACACTCAATTATTTCCTGGTCCTGTTGTGGAAATATGGTTGTGGCTTGGGGAGTTTTGGTAGAAAATGCTCTAGCTAGCATGACCTTTTTTGGTTTCATTAGTGCATGTGGAGATAGATCTTCCCTTCTATTTCATATGATTTGTTAAGGTGAAAGTTTGAGAGCTTTGCCACTATCTTTTTTGTGAGTGTTCTGTATGCCTTGTACAACATGAATAAGCAAAGCAGAGGCACTCAGAACTTTAAAAATGTGTGCACAGGATTTATTTGTCATTTTTCCCCATGGTGAAAAATAGTTCCACATGCTTTAGCATCATGCATCTTACATTTAAATATCTATATAAATGTTGACCAAATGGTATTTCTAGTAATTTTATATGGCTACAGAGACACTGTTAGTGTTTCATGTGCTCTCCTGGTGCTTGACTTAACTCAGGTTGGATGATAAGCATGATCCTACTGCCTCAGTGTACCAGATTGCTCAGCTGGATGTAGCAAATGTAAATGGTAGACATCTGTCTGGTAGTAAACAATCATAGAGACCCTTTCTATTCAGTGTGTGACTTCTCAGTCTATTCAGTAGTGCTTAAAAATGTGATTTATATCTTCCTAAGAGAGATGTATGCTTCTGGTGTACTGAATTGCCTTCCAGTCATCACAGATGTTTACATGAATATAATTACATGAACATTATATGTTACATGAATATAATTGGGATTGTAGATTGGGTGTGTCTTCCTGTCCTTCATGTGATTTCCCCTTGCTGAAGAAGGAAACTATTTCTTCAAGGACTATATCCAGGGGTTCTTTGACACTTAACATAATAACGTAAACATGAAAAAGTGAAACAACTAGAGGCAGTTCTCAAGAGGCATTGATGCTATAGTTGCTTCTGGACTGGCATATTTCAGTAAAGGGATGACCAGCTTTTTAAAATCAATTTTAAAATGCAGATGAAACATTTATTGTAAAGTTAGATAATTTTGTGAACATCTGTCCAAACACAGGAGTGTCTCTTTGAAAGATTTCACTGTTTCAGTGAGAATATTTATCATGGCTGAAGTTTTCAGTGCTAAATCTTTGCTTCAGTTTACCATTTGTTCTAGATTCAGTGTATGGGGACTTAGACTAAGAACATGAAATCTGTTAAAAGTTTGCACCTTTTTCTCCCTTGAAACTTGATACAGAAGAGGCTCTGTTTAAGTTTCCTAAAGTAGAGCTTGTATTAGGTGGTCTAGCTTGCAGTCTCTGTGGTAATATAGAAAAGCTGACCGCCTGATACTGTCATGATATCCAGTTATTGCAGTTAGAAACTCCTGCTACTGCTCTGCAGCACTGCCAGGGAGGTGTGGGCTGTATTTGCTGCTGCCATCTGCAGACTCAGTGTAAAGAATGAGTGCTGCAGTGTTAGTTAAGGGAAACCATGGCTTGAGTATATGCTTTATGGGGCTCCATGCTTCAGTGGTTTCTGTGGGTGTTAAAACCTGCCTCTGTTGCAAAGAAAATCATGAGTTTCAAAAAAAGAGGGATTTTTCCCCAATGAATTTCAGCCACTGGAAGTCTTGTTGGATGATCAAATTTCTTGAAAACTCATTTCAGATAAGAAAACCAGTTTGGCAGGGACTTGATTTACAAGTATATTCCTGCTGTCTGTTTCAAAGTGAGGAATGTTGGCACATTTCTGTTCTTCTCTGTTGCTTGGATTAGCTTTGCAGAAAAGGAGGTTTTCTTAGTCACCAAGTGTGAGCATTTCCTCTCTTTAGTGAGCAGATAGGAAGCTTTGAAAGTGTTGAGGACAACTCTTTCTGCCTTTGGCACATATTCACAAGCATTTACCTGTCAGGTTATGAAAGGTATTCAACAAAAGATGGAAAATGCCTTGGACTAGGCATGCTCACGTAACACACCCTAGGTGGATCTCCTCTGCAAGAAAGTAACTGATAGTGTGAAAATGTCTATTGGGAAACAAAGCATTGAAGAGAGAATTGCTTTGCTCTGGCTTTTTTCTTCACCCAGTTGTTCTACCTCCCTGCCTTGCAGGAGGATTGGCCTTTGAGTGGGCTTGTTCTCATTGCTACACAGGGCGCACATTTACCAACCTTATTTAAAAGGGGAAAGGTTTCAAATGCACAGGGGAAGGTGAGTTGCCTGATGGTAGCAGAATGCTCTGTTCCTTAGTTGGTGGTTAGTGATACCAAGAGGGGGTGGGGGAAGCACCTTTCAAAACTATTACTATTGATTGAAGGTAGAGAAAAAATTCTTTCCCTGGCTCTGGTGATACTTGAGGGAACTTGGCAGTAGTTACTTTACTGCTGGAGATAGAAGCTTTACGTTTCAGCTGAGATTCCATACTGACATAATTACATCTACAGCAGCAATAAACACTGATGTTCTCAGTGTAATGAGAACAGCTTCTACTAAAATTTTCCAAGTTTGTGCTGTATCTAGACTTGTAAAAAAAAAAAAAAAAAAAAGGCAACAGAATGCTTTGCTTTGGAGATGTTGTTTGAAAACACTCACATCCTGCCATGTTTACAAAGGGTGTTTGCTGTTTCTGCCTCCTATCTCAAAGTTAACCATACTTGCCAACCTTTAGCTGCTTCACACAGAAGGAAAGAACTTGTAGAGTTAAATACAGAAAGTTTGGTTACCAGTGTTCTGAAGGCTTTTTGCTAGGGGTTCAAAGTCAAAACAATTGAGAAGAGGTGTTATGGGGCATACAGAAAATACATTTCAATACTATTGAATGTTTTATTCCTTCATACTTTATCAAAATAAAACTTCACTGCCACTTGTTTTCTTTCCTCCAGTCCATGACTAGTCTTTTCTGTGCTCTATCTCCATGAGTTTCCTGGTGGTAACATTTCACATTTGTTTCCAATGTGCTTTGTAAGAATTACCCAATCTCACTAGGTCCCTAATTAGTTTACAGGAGGGAAAAAAGCTTATTATATAAATGAGGTAGCTGAGGCAATAAGTGTGTTCAAAGATAAATTCTTTGAAGCTGAAGAAAGAGAGCTGAATGGAGAATGCTATAATGAAATGTAGTTCTTCAAGAAAAAGACTGATCTATAGAGGAGCTTGTTTCAAACTCTGTAAGGACTAGTTTGGAGTTTCATGGTTAAATGGTATGTACCAGTCACTTCCTGCTAGCTGACCTAAAGTGGTGAAATAGTTTGGGTTTTAAAACTACAAAAACAGAGCAGGTTTTGCAAACAACTTTGCAGTGCCAGGAAATGGGATCTGGAATAGTGATGAGGAACTAAGATATCAAATTCACTTGCCAAAATAAATCAACTCCATGCCCCAAGTTACTCAATAAATATAAATATGCAGGACTCTTTCCATCCAAGTATTTGATGGACTGGAAACCACTGGATAATTTGAAAAAACAGGCATTGAAAGAGATTACAGGAACACAATGTGTGTTCCCCTTCTGGAGGGCACAGAACTACCCCATGGCAGGACAGTCAGCATTTACTTGATAGATTTGTCTCTTATTCCTGTTTGATTTCTGTTGCAATCCAAAGACTGGATCTCTGAAGAAGTGGACAGTTCAGGGTGGTCCATCCTTAACTAGAAACATACAGTCAGTGGTATTGAAGTGTAAATGAGATTAAACAAAAATTTTACTTGCCCAACTTTAAGTGGTTAACATAACCTAAAAGGCATTTAAAGTGCAGATTTATTCCTGTGTATTTTTACAAATCAAATTAATTCTGTTACATCTGTGCAGCCTCTATCTGCTGGCTGTGAGATGAGTTTGGTTTGCTGTGGTAGTTTCATGATGTAACCTTTACTGTAAGTGAGGAATATTTGGTGACCACATTTCTTTAAGTGGAATTCAGAAGAAAAGCAGGCTAAATCCAGCAACCAAAGTCCTTTCGGTATTAATGAGCAAGAACTGTAGAGCGTGTTATTACGCATTATTAATAATGTCCTTATTAATAATTAATTTGTCTGGGTTCATGCAGGTGGGTTTCAGTCTCTCATTGTGTTAGATGCTGTTTAACAGTAGGACAATCTGTGCTCAAGTAGTCTTACAATGTAAATAGTTTGGCTTATATCATGTAGGTAACATTTAACTGTAAAAATATGAAAATAGAGGAAGTGATTATAATCTTGTTTATGTTCAAGTAACAGACTTTAAAAATGTAAACTAAAGTTAATGAATGCAAGTGAGTAGTTATTTTCTCAAATTGTTGGCATTTCCCATATCCCAGGGACTTGTGAAATTCATGCTTCTGGTATTCCAAAAGGAGAGTGGCCAAGAATCCTCCCACATTCTTTGTACTTTTTCTTTAAATTCATGTTTTAAAAAATTTCTTAAGTATGTTTTCCTGAGACAATGAGCTCATGGAGAATGATGGGGAGGATCTATATCCAATTCATGCATCATTTTACTATTCAAAAATGTACTCTTTCTGTGTCCTGTTATTGGTAGAGTGTGGCCTCTTTTGAAAATACGGCAAATCTAATTTTTTCTAAATGAGACAGTAGAAATTAACCCAACTGCAGTCCTGTCTACTGTGTTTTGTCATAACACATGATGAAATTGTACACTGTAGTTATTTTGTTCCATTCTGTGGGGTAAAAATTAACCAAAAGAAAATTAAGTGGCATGGGGAAGAAGCTGTTTTGGATGACAGCTCCTTCCATGGCGAGTTTCCCCACTTGTGCCAAGCTACCTGACATCCCCAGAGACAGAACGGGCATTGATAGGAAATTTATGTAAAGACACCAAGTGAAAACACTCTTTTACAGTGGGCCACAAGGCCTGTTCAGGAAGGAAAGATCCTTCATTAGTATCACCCTCATATTTCTTAGCCTGGGCTGTAGAAAGCATGAAAGAAATCTTTGCTTCCACTGGTCTAAAAGAAACTGTGAACTCATCTCTAAACGAAGAACCAAGTATGCTGTGCGAGACTGACAAGTGCAGCATAGCCTCAGAGGCCTCAGGGATGTGAGGGGACAACTGCCTGTTACCTGGCAGACCTGAGGTCATGTGAAGTTGTATAAAAGCCTCAGTGCTAGCTAAATAACAAACATGTAACATGAGGACATGATGGTTTATAAAACAAAATTTAATCTCCTGGTATAAACAAGACTGCAAGAGATCATAGTTCAGGGTTGGTAGTGACTTCACAAACTACTGTCAGAGTGAGTGAATTTGGGTCAGAAAAGAGTTAGAATGACATTTGTTCTCTGTAAAAGTGGTGCAAGGCTGCTGTTCCCCACGCGTTACTGCAATGTGTTGCACGTGCCCCGCACACACTCGTGTTGGTATAACCTTGTCTGCGGCTATATTTGCGCTCGTCCTGCGTAAGCCTCCCTTACTGCAAACGTGTTCAGACAAACTGTAACACCAGAACATTTCTGTGTGTATTTATGTTGGTAGAAAACAGCACCAGCCTTTTTAAAAAAACTTGACTTAATGTGTTTCCATTGAACAGTTGTCACTCTTGTTATCATCCTATGCATACAATGTTGGGTTTTAAAAGATAGGGAGATAGAACAGATGCTCAGCATACATCTTATCCAGAAAGACAACTTCAACAGGAGAAGCAGGTTAGAAACAGAACATCCTGCTGATCTAGACCACTAACCTGTGTGGTCAGATACTGCCTCTGTAGGGCATAAGCTTTCACAGGTTTGTGAGTAGGCCATCTGTCCATCCCCCATTTTGGTTTTTGCCTTTTGGAATCAAAATCACAGACTTACTTCCTCATTCAAAAAGTCAATTAAGGCCTAGGGAAAAAAACCAAAAAAACATCCAAAACTTAGAGGTACCTGGCCTTTGGCACTCAGTTTTGTCATGACAGAAGGCAAAGTCTCCTGGGAGGTAGAGTTGGAAAGAGGCTGTGTGGACACCCATGTAAATGTCATTTTTTAAAATTTGGTTTCAAGAATAACTCAGCTATGTATTCAAGAAAATACATTTCTTTTTAAAATAATAAGGAAGCATGCAGAATTTCTGGTCTTTGTTTTGTTCAAAAACACAATTCCCAATGTACTTATTTCCTGCTTGTGCCTCTCAGCATCAGGTTTTCTCCTGAGCTAATCAGCCATGGAAAACATCTGACATTCTTTCTCTTCAGCACTCACCTTGTAATCCTCTAAATTATTATTGTTATGTTTTTTTAAACAGAGATTGAGAAGGGAAGGGTCTTCAGTTTGTCCTTTTGCTCATTGCTTCAATAAATTAGGTCCTTCTTCTCATGCTGCATAATAAGGTATTAGCCTTAAATATCATAATGGATATATGGAAAGGGTTATAATTTGGCTATCTCAGTTCATGGGAACATGCTATTAGAAGCCAATATTTTCAGTTTACCAGCAATAATGTACTCTTTGGCAGTCTTGATGTAAGTTTCTGAGGTGAATCCTGGGGCTTTGCTCAGGGCTGACTTCCCAGTCAATATCTGCAACATGATGCTAAATACAGCATTCTATCAAATGGTACTCTTTGCTTCTTCAGTAGTTGTTTTCTGGGTGTCTGCCTCTCTAGTCTGCAATATTTTCATGGCCATCTTCTCTTCAGTCTGTTTCATTCTTTCAGAGAGGAACAGAATCACAGAACTTGTATCAACCTCAGTTTTCTCATAGTTCTCACTTCAGAGAAATTTTCACTTCTCTTTTGAATGCCAGTCATCTTCTCTTCTCTGTTAGCACCTGTGCCACAGTATTCTCTCCTCCTCCTGTGGTCTGGCCTCCAAAACACTGCCCTGTGAGGAACAATCCCTTGTGCTGTGTGGTAGGGGTTTCCTCTGTGCTGTTTCCATTGATGATGATAATTGCTGCCACAGGAAGAGGTGAAGTACATACAGCACCTTCAGGTAAAATGCCTGGGGGGTGTATATGTGTCTGTCTGTCTGTACATGACTTTGTGTGTTAGCTGCTCCAGATGGAATTCAAAATACCCATAGCAGAGCTTACTGAAATGGACAATAGGAAATAGTAGGTATTTCTCTGAAATTCTAGCACTGCAGCTAGAGCTGGTACCTTTGTCTTCTTGGTCTGTAAGGCCCAAAATGTCATTTCAGGACAAAAACCTGCATCTTCTTCCCAATAACTTATCTTTCATCCTATTCTGTCAAAATTTAGTAGTCAGGGAATGGGAAGTCCATGCCTTGAGTGCCAGGCAACAGCACAGCCAAGAGACAAGTCTTTCAGCAATTCCTGCAAGTGCTGCACCTCCGTCACCAGAGAGTCCTGGGGAGGCTGAGCACAGCAGGAGCATGTGAACATCATCTGTGGGGACATTCATCTGGTACAAGGGGAATGGGTGTTCCAGTCCCTCCTCAAGTTTCTTCCCTGTTTTATGCACCCATAAGATGTAGTGCTGAGTGTAAGATAGATCCCATGAGGCCCTAGCTGGATTCTGGGGAGCTATCCTGATGTGTGGGTGTATCCATACCCTCCCCCTTGGGCAGAGGAGTGAATCTGGCTTTCATATTGTAATTTGCATATTAAGCACTAATAATTTTCACAGCCCAAAGTTTTCTCTGGGACTCCTCTTTTTTCCCCAGAATGAAGTACCCACAAATAAAATATCTGGTATGGAGAAGGCTGAATGAGTTATGCAAACCATTTTAAAGTCAGAGGTTTATGGTAGGCACAGGGCCAGTCGATGCAGTCTGGAATAGGGGACATCTGAAGAGGCCACAGTTTTGGGTTTTGATATGCACATAAATAATTGAAACATTGCTAGGAAGTCCAAAGTATATTTCATTGTGAAATCTGTCCATTCATGATTTAAGCCAAACTAGAAAAAATATTTATTACTGTGAGTTGGTTATTATGATCATTTACAGCGTAGTAAGTACTCTGATAAGCCTATTGCACCTATCAATGTGTTAGAGGCCTTCATCAAATTAAGTCTTGCTAGAAACGGTAAAGATCCAAAGTTATTTTAACATTAATTATCCTGCTTTAGCAAACTGGATTTAGTCGTCCTCAGCAATCAGCACTCCTGTGGCAAAAGAACATTGTTTGACTGCAAGGAATGGGTGAAGGAAGGAGCATTTACTCTTGCCTCGGCTTGAGTGACTGCAGAATGGTATATATAACTGAGGGGATTATATTACAGTGCACACTTAAAAAGAAGAAGTTGCAATCATTAACCTCTGCTCAAAAACTGAAGGCTCAGATTAAAAGATCAGTCAGTTTTAGCCTTGCTAGCCATTCTACTTCACAAAAAAAATCCTTTCAAAAAGGATTTTAAAAAGCATTTACTTTGTTTCTCAGGATAGAAGAATGACTAGCTTCCCATTTGCAACAATTTCTACCTGCAGGTTAGTGCTTTGTTTTGAGCTTTGAATGCAATCCAAGTCAATATGTCAATAAAACACTTTGCCTTCTTTCAGCTATACTTGTAACTAATGCCACTGTCAACTCTTGTCAGCCCAATTCTTGGAAAAGAATTTCTGGCTAACTCCTTCTTCCTTTGTAAATTGGATGTCTGCCTGCACATTCATGTGGAGCCATAGCACAATATTTGCTATTGTTCTCTTTGTTTTTATTATTAATTTCTCAGTCTCATAAATCAGTGTTGTTTCGCCAGTATACATTTTGTCCTGTTCCAATAGGTTTAGCATTTTAAATTGTTGACACATGATATAGCCTCCATAAAGTGGGAAGCATGTTCCGGGTCTGACACAATCCTAATGTCCTTGCTGCACTTTATGTTGAAGTAAATGGCCATTTACTTAATTCTGTACCTATAAATGACACCATGAACATAAGGTAGAGGAACATAAGATAGAAAACTTGAGCTCAAGCTGAAAGAAGTAAGTTTTATTCAGTGTGCTGTTGTTTGTTGCCAGCAGCAGAGAAAATAACACCCAGATACCTGTATTTATTCCATGGTTCTGAGACCATAGGAGGTGTGCATGTCTGAGTTACTCCTGGGGAGCGCTTAGAACCTGTCATACAGGAACAGGTCTTAAGAAACACAAAACACTTTGGTTCTTCCTCCATCCCCATCACTGCTACAGCTCCCTGTACTCCATACTCTCACTTTGGAAAGAACCTTGAAAGCTGTATCAGGTCGTTAAAACTGTATCATCCCACGTGAAGCATTTGCCAGGACAAACTAATTAATTATCTGCAAGGAAACAAAGCATTCTGATTTGCAGCATCAACCAGACACGGGAATACAGAATCTAATACTGACTGAAACTGTTTCTTTAACATGCTAGTCCAGTAGCAGCTGTCTTACTATATTTCTTTTAATCTAGTTTTTTCCTCCGCATGCTACTTTGAAGAACAATAATGCTGCTAATATTCTTGTCCTTATGTAGGTTCAGGTTAATAAAGCTGTTGTGATCTGTCTTAGTTTTGGCCAGGATGGTGTAGCTGTTATAAACTACATGAATCAACTTGCTGATTTCAACATAAATGACTTCCTCAAAATCATACTTTAAACAACACACATGATTATCTTCTACTCTTTTTCATTTTAGACTTTTATTTCAAAGTGTAGTAGTCTGGATTTGCCCTGGTCTCTTATTCTGGTAGATAACAGTGAACAGCAGAAACAAACAGCTGTGAAGTAAAAGACTGATAGTCGGAAAGGTTGATTGCACTTTATTAATTTATTATTAGAAGAAATTGCAAAACCAGTGTTGGGACAGTGCAAGTATAGACTAAAGTCCCCGAGGTTAGCAATTTCTTCTACCTTGTGGTCTGAAAATTTAGGAATAGTAAGAATGATGTAATGAGACAAAGCAAAGATGAGCTTGGTTGAATAGGTAGGAAATTCCCAGACTGATTTTCTAGTTCAGCCCTGGGAAAGGTCAAAGTAGGCAGCCTTCACTGCACTGCCTGTGGTGGAATACAGCAGCTGCTTGCTACTCTTACAGCCACTGTGCTCAGTTCAGACTGAAACCACACAGTAATATTTTTAAAGGTTTGGAAGCTTCAAAACAGTGCTGAAAGCCAAGTGTGACAGGAATAACATGGTCCTTACAGACTGAAAATGCCTAGGTCAAACGCAAAGCTAGGGCAAGGCTGAGGTCTCCTTGAGGTTGAATTTTTTGTACTACAGCAGGTTTGGCCCACAGCATTGCACATGTAGCTTCTGTGCAGGTGACACCTAATAGCAGAAAGTTTTTTTTCTTAATCCTCAATCCTGCAAGTACTTGTTTCTGCAGTACTCCTACCCTTGGCAAGTCTGTTGCTGTTGCTGTGAGAAGGACTGCGAGGATCTGGCTGTAAGGCAGTACCTTCTTGGGGAACTGTGTGGAATACAGCCTGTCTTCCCATCTGGCAAAAACTGAACCACACATCTTCACGTAAGAGGAGGAATCCTGCTGAAGTCCATAGTGCCACACAGGACAGAACTGATGCCAAGCTGCTGCTCAGGGTGGGGCTTTAAGGACATTCATCCCCAGCAGCCAGTAGGTAGGGTCAGGTGTTAGGTGTTAGTCCTGCAGCTCACCACCTGCTCCGTGGCTGTGCTCCCGCAGCTCCAAGGAGGAATGGATGTGAAATTTGTCACGGTTTTGGTTGTTCTAGCAGTCACAGTTAGTCAGACGTCTGAGAGTAAGTAAAATTGTACTTTATCTATTTCTATACTTTAGTCTCTTAAAGATAAAAATACCTGAAGTGTGCCTACCTGGAACTATGTCTGCTTGAGCCTCTGCAGCTCTGCACAGGATCAGAGGCAATAGCTTAAATGCTGCTTTTCTTCAAAAAGTTGAACTTGGGTGTCTTAACTGCACAGAGCAATTCACATTTTCAGTGGATTCAGGGCTTCACCTGAGAATTTCCTCTGCAAACCTGATGTTTCCACAACAGGTGTGAGCACAATATAAATCTGTGAAGTGGCTTGAGCAAGGAAAATCCATGTGAGCTATTTGTCATAGGAAACATTATCAAGAAGATTTTAGCTGCTGAAGATGTAAGACCTTTAAACCAGTGATTTCCCGAGGTAAAATGTCAGTATTTGTTCAAAGGGATCTCTCAAGTTCAGGTGTAAATTCCTCCTTTTCAAGCTTCCCAGAGGAAATGTGTTTAGAAAGTCACTTGGTCTTTTTTCTTTAAAGTGAAGTTGCCCTGGGTGGCAGAGATTTCAAAAAAACTTTTTATGACAAACTTCCAGTAACAGATTTCTCTCAGCAGAAAAGCAATTTTGCATGCAACTTTGCTCTCTGTTCAATGCAGCATGTCTCAAGGATTCAGGAGATCTAATAACACTTAAAAATTAAACTTCACTTTAAACTTAAAAAAAAAAAAAAAAAAAAACATTAAACAACTTTAGAAGTTTTCAGAACCATCTAGGCAATGCTGTGCTTAAATCCTTACTTTTTCTTTGTCATTTTTTACTGTAAAATAGACTGCGTTCACAGAGAAGGTTACTCAGATTCTGGAGCACTTTCTTCAGGACGATCCTTTCTCAGGCTCTGCTGGCTTCAGTAGGAGTAGGAATTGTGGAATTCCTTGAAGATTTAGACAACACATGGACAAAATCTGCATTAGAATTTTATGCTGTTAAAATGGCCACTGCACCTGCTGCCATGGGAATGCTCTGCAAGTGCTTTTGGTCTAGATATATGATCTGGCCAGTCAGCAAGGTCTTGCGCAATAGAACTGACACATACATGCACAGGTCAAAGTAAAGGTTCTCTCAGAATGTGTTCTTTTACATTGAACCACAGCTGAAATGCCTTTAACACCCATTTTTCCTCAAACAGACATGCTCCATACTTGACTACAATACTCAAATGGCAGAACCCACAATAAAAATATGCAGAAATTCAGGTGGCTGGCTGGGTTACAGACACAACCTACCTGAGCTAAACCAGATTTGGGCTTAACTCTTCCTAGGCTACCACTCCTAGGCTTCTTAGGCTCACCATTATGCATCCATTTATTTCAGGGTGACAGTAGACTTACAAGTAAGATCTGGGCTGGTACTTGCAGAAGTTCCTTTTGCTTGTGGATGTGAATTGGCAGCTGTTGACAGAGGCCAGGAAAGCCATCTATTGTCCAAAATCACACCTAGCTATAGGCTCAAGTATGGCCCAGCCAGGCAAGGTCAGAAAAAAAGATCAAGGTATTCTGTAGAGTGTGGTGGGGATTTCCCCCTCCACAAACTCTACCCCTCTACCCCCATTTCCCATAATATAATTCAAAATAAGTTTTTGCAATTTTACTTCAAAAATCCCAGTAATCTTCCATGATCACATCTCAGTGCCAGGGATTTACCGGGTGCCACACACACAGTGAAGGAGGCAGCACTGCATGAAGTATGCAGCAGGCTGGACAACAGAGCTTATTCCAAAGATGGTTGGTTTGAATTTCAATTTGAGAAGACAAAAGTTCTCTTCTGGAAGCTCCTACATGTATTTCATCTTGAAGACATGAAAGGAGAAATTTGGTAATTCACATACAGTAACAGCATCCTAATCAAATGTTTGATGCTACACCATAGGAATAACAACCAAATAAGACTGTCTGAGACTTCCCAAAGGAGTCATCTGCACTTATCCTACTGAAGGTATTCCAATAATGTCTGTGCAATGTGGGAGATGGGTTCCCTCATATCAAAATGTGTTTCTTTATAGAAACAAACCAGATTTATGTTTACATGACTGCTTCTTTTTGCATCTTAATATGCAAGATATTGTTACGTTTGTTTTTGCTAGGAATAGCAGAAATTTCCCCTTCTGGTAAGGCAGTAGATATTACTGGCTTTTTAATCACATCAGTATTACACTCTGTATTGCCAATTTTCAGCCTGCATTTCTTTGATTCTCAGTAACCCAAGCACCAAGGATGTTGTATGGAGACAGTCAGCTTGCAAACTGATCATGATTTGATGGACAAAACGCCATCCTAAAATCCTGACCTATAGGAAATACCAATCTGTCCATCTCCAGTCAGCCTTCCAGCTTTGAAAATGTCCATATTAACAGCAGTCCTCATAGCAAAACAGGAGAAGCATCACCCCATAACTTCAATTATATTTATTCTTTGTATAGTATGTTTTCTTAGATTTATGTATTATTGTTTATGGTTATATGGTTATAGCTTAGAATCCCTTCTATCTTTTTTTAAACTGTCTCAGAATTGTGCTTTAACTGTGTGCATTACCATGTTAAAACAGTATGATGCATGGGAATATTTTTCAACATTTGAGTTCCCCTCTCAAGTCTAGCTATTAAGCAACCTTTTTGTTTTCACAGTCTATGTCTATGCTGCATTTCCCAAGAATTCTAGCATCTGGCTTTGTTCACCTGTCAACCAGGATCAGAGTCTTATGTATAATGAAATAGTTATTGGCTTGCTTTAGGTTAAGATGAAAAGACCTGCCTTGAGGTGCTGGACTTCTAAAATAGCCTCAAGTTTGTTTTAAATGAAACACTTTCTGGCAGCTTTATGAAATGACTGCTAAATAAGCTGCCTTACCATAGTTAATATCATGTGTAGGGGATTTGATAATACATTTCCCTTCAAGGGCAGAGCCTGGATTCTATGCCCATAAACCAACAACATGGGACTAAGTGCTGCAACTCGTCTGTGGAAATGGCTGTACTGATACCAGAGTGTATTAATAAACACCATGTTCTGACTAAGCAAGATGGTAATACAGTTAATCAATGCAAAGTTGTGTGGGTTTTCTTTACAGATATACAAAGCCTACTTCGCAACCACAAAATAATTCCATTAGGAAACACTAATGCCTGCTGCTAATAGCACAGGTGTGCCAAACTTGTGCAATATGTGCAGAGTTGCAACCGTTCAGGGTGAACTTGAGGCACAATTAGCAGCTTACATTTCAGCATAGAAACAGAAAGTGCCTCAGATGCATGGATCTCACTGTGCAAGAGATGCTTTCCCTCAGACCACACAAAGTGCTGGGGGGACCCCATCCTGCTTGATAATGTCACCCATATTTGCTGGGCTCCCTCATTTTGTGTTAATTCAAGAACTGTCCTGGTTTTCTTGGTTACATGAAGGAATAAGTACATCATGGCTTTTCACTGAAGCAGTCCAGTTCACAAAGGTGAACCAGGTACTCTGCCAGGGGTAGACAAGCTCCTGTGCACTGCCAGCAGGATTCAGGAGGGACCACCAAAGGCCTGGTCAAAACACTAACTGCTGGAGTGAAACTTGTGAAGAAAAGAGCTGCACAAGTCCTGCCTAAGGCAGCTGGGTGGGGTCTGGAGTAGAAATGGAGAAAGGAAGGAAAAATGCTTTCCCTACTGTTCTCACTTAAAGCACAGCTTTTCTTTATCATGTTTAGTCAAAAGAGACCAAAATTAAACCAATAGTTAAAAGCAAGCACAGGGGTTGGGGGCACAATGGCTCCATCACTCACCATCTGTTTCCATGGGGCATCATGTCCTCTTTTTTCCTCCATCTGGCCCTCCTTCATGAGGCAAAGACCTGCCCTGCCATGTAAAATTCTCTATGGAAGAGGCTGGCAGAACCACCAACTTCCATGTCTGTCCTTACCAATGCTCTGCCTAGCCCCTGCCAGAGGAGGGAAATTGCAGAGAAGAGCAGTACAAGAGCCTGGCACACTCCCAGTGTGCCACAGGTGGGCTCTGCATCAGGCACGACAGTTTTCCTAAAAGACTTGGCAAATCTAGGAATATCAGCTTGAAACTGAAGAAGGACAGAAAAGTTCTTTGTGGTCCCAGAAACCAAGCATGCACCAATATCTCTTTTTTTTTTTTAGCCTTTTTTGCCTGAACCCTAGACAACCAGCCTTCTCTGGCTGATTAACATGTGGCTCTCAAGTTTGAGAATGACAATGAAAAAAGTAGAGCAGACGGGTAAAACAAATTTTTCTATAGACTAAGTTTGGCCAGATAGCAGAGAGGAAATGAAAAAAGAAAGTTTTGGACAGTCAAAGAGATTTGATACTGATCAACTAAAATGTAAAGACAGATATAATGGACAGTACCCATGGAGGTCTTGTTCCATGAGAGGCTTTGTTTTCACTGTGCTCCATTCCCAAGTACTCCACTTCAGTCATAGAATGGTTTGGTTTGAAAGAGACCTTAAAGCTCATTCAGTTCCAACCCCTTCTTTCCTGTGCAGGGACAACTTGGACAACTTTCACATTTCTTTTCTTTTTTATTTCCTTTTTTTTTTTCTTTTTCTAAATAACTTTGAAAACAACAGGTAATTCCCTGGAGAGAGTTCCCAGGGAAGAAATACCAAAATAGATAATATCACTTGCTAAAATAACAGCAGAAGAATCCCTTCTGTCTCAAGATCCACCACTAAGCTTAATCCTTTCAGCAGTTCCTTTAACTTTAAGAGTCTGTGTCAGACAACAGGTCTAAATAATTTTTGGGTAAGCTGCTATGTATTTCTTACTATGTCACTGAGCAATAGAGACAAATTAAATCAGCAGCACTGAAAAAATCCTATTGACTGATAAATGGCACAAAAAAGGCCATGCCAACATCCATGTGCAAACCCACAGTTCTTTCCTTTTAACTACTGTTTAGATCAACAATTACTAATAACCCTTATCAAATTGATGAAACCACCAAAAAAAAAAAAATGGCCCTGGGTTGGGCCAAAATTATTCTCTTGCTTTAGGATTACCTCCTAATTTCTTCCCACTTACAGGATTAGAATGAAGTTATAGTAACAATGGAGCTGCAGGATGGCTCAGTGCTCCATGAGAGCAGCATCAGTTTTTCTGGGCTCTAGGGAATTACAGGATTTCCTTGGCTCACTACTCTCATACTTCATACACAGGAAAAAAAGATCCTGTACGTGCCTCTGTCAGCAGAAGGTTGCTGGTGACACTTCCATGTTCTCTGACAGAAAGACCTTCATGCCATGCATTCATCTACGACTCACAAATTATCAATTTCTCTTTTCCATATTGTAGCTGTGCTTTCATACACATAATAAAAAATGTAAACAAAAATTAATTGTGGCAGCTTCTTTTTCATTAAAAAAACCAGTGCACATCAGAATTCCTCCAGGAACACATACATGTGAAAGCAAGAAAGCCTTCCCAGGCACATACCTCTAATAAAAATGTACTAGCAGGCTCTCAATGTCCCTAAGAAATGCTCTTGCCTGTTTAGCACCAATTATTTACATTTTTTGCAGAATTTCAGCCTGATTTTTGCTGGGGCATTCCCCAGTTTCACATGCAGCCCACTGCTGCCTGTGCTCACAGCTGCAGGGCACAGCTTTTGTACAGCTGCATGGGCTGGATGTCAGTGGCACCCAATGCTCCGGGTCAAAGACTGAGCAGTGGGTGATTGAATTTGCTCTAAAATGGCATCTCTGGTCATGTAAGTGGTGTCTAAATATGCAGTTATAAACAAGTTGCTAAAGGATGCAATTCCTGTTGGTTAAGATTTTTGCAAAAGGGCTGTCAGTCAGAAATGGCCAGTGAGACAAGCCCACCTGGATGCATCAGGAGTTTTGCTTTCTTTTCCTTGGTTGATGCTGTGTATGTTTTTCCTTACAAAGCTATAAAAGTACATCAATGCTAATTTAATAATTTTCAGTTATAAAGCATATAAATGGCTAACATGGTGCTATATAGTGCACTGTAAAGTGCAATACTGATAGTTCTGATCTGAGTATCAAAGCAAGGGATGCTTTTAAGTACCTAAAGTAGGATGAGTGCAAGAGGTAGTCAAGCATCAGCAAAACCAGTTGAGGAATAGCTCAGGGGACAGCTGACTCTCCCTAACACCTCCTGTAATATTCAGCCATTCTACAGAAGCTGGTAGTACTGGTCTTGCCAAGTATTTTAGTTTACTAGACCCCAAAGAAGAACTGGAGTAGACCTCTCTAAAAAGCACAGCAGGCAACATCAGACAGAGTTGATAATAGAATTACCCTGGCTTAAGTTTTCATCTGACAGAATTCTTCTGTCAGGAGCTGACTAGCAGTGACAAAACTTTAGTTTTACCAACTCTATCTTGAGAACCCAGAAAA